>NC_091285.1:507409425-507715363 GCF_032444005.1 Ranitomeya imitator
CATTTAACTTTTATTAACAAAAAATTTAATTCAACTCCAATTTGTTTTATTTTACCAAGGGTAACAGGAGAAAATGGACCCCAAACATTGTTGTACAATTTGTCCTGAGTACGCCAATACCCCACATGTGGGGGTAAACCACTGTTTGGGCGCATGGCACAGCTCGGAAGCGAAGGAGCGCCATTTGACTTTTCAATGCAAAATTGACTGGAATTGAGATGGGACGCCATGTTTCGTTTGGAGAGCCCCTGATGTGTCTAAACATTGAAACCCCCCACAAGTGACACCATTTTGGAAAGTAGACCCCCTAAGGAACTTATCTAGAGGTGTGGTGAGCACTTTGACCCACCCAGTGCTTCACAGAAGTTTATAATGTAGAACCGTAAAAATAAAAAATCATATTTTTTCACAAAAATTATCTTTTCGCCCCCAATTTTTTATTTTCCCAAGGGTAAGAGAAGAAATTGGACCCCAAAAGTTGTTGTACAATTTGTCCTGAGTACGCTGATACCCCATATGTGGGGGTAAACCACTGTTTGGGCGGATGGGAGAGCTCAGAAGGGAAGGAGCGCCGTTTGACTTTTCAATGCAAAATTTACAGGAACTGAGATGGGACGCCATGTTGCATTTGGAGAGCCACTGATGTGCCTAAACATTGAAACCCCCCACAAGTGACACCATTTTGGAAAGTAGACCCCCGAAGGAACTTATCTAGAGGTGTGGTGAGCACTTTGACCCACCCAGTGCTTCACAGAAGTTTATAATGCAGAACTGTAAAAACAAAAAATCATATTTTTTCACAAAAATTATCTTTTCGCCCCAAATTTTTTATTTTCCCAAGGGTAAGAGAAGAAATTGGACCCCAAAAGTTGTTGTACAATTTGTCCTGAGTACGCTGATACCCCATATGTGGGGGTAAACCACTGTTTGGGCGGATGGGAGAGCTCAGAAGGGAAGGAGCGCCGTTTGACTTTTCAATGCAAAATTGACAGGAACTGAGATGGGACGCCATGTTGCGTTTGGAGAGCCACTGATGTGCCTAAACATTGAAACCCCCCACAAGTGACACCATTTTGGAAAGTAGACCCCCTAAGGAACTTATCTAGAGGTGTGGTGAGCACTTTGACCCACCCAGTGCTTCACAGAAGTTTATAATGCAGAACCGTAAAAATAAAAAATCATATTTTTTCACAAAAATTATGTTTTTGCCCCCAATTTTTTATTTTCCCAAGGGCAAGAGAGGGAAATTGGACCCCAAAAGTAGTTGTACAATTTGTCCTGAGTATGCTGATACCCCATATGTGGGGGTAAACCACTGTTTGGGCGGATGGGAGAGCTCGGAAAGGAAGGAGCGCCGTTTGACTTTTCAATGCAAAATTGACAGGAATTGAGATGAGACGCCATGTTGCGTTTGCAGAGCCCCTAATGTACCTAAATAGTAGAAATCCCTCACAAGTGACACCATTTTGGAAAGTAGACCCCCTAAGGAACTTATCTAGATGTGTGGTGAGCGCTTTGACCCACCAAGGGCTTCACAGAAGTTTATAATGGAGAGCCGTAAAAATAAAACAAAAATTTTTTCCCACAAAAATTATTTTTTAGCCCCAAGTTTTGTATTTTCCCGAGGGTAACAAGAGAAATTGGACCCCAAAATTTGTTGTCCAATTTGTCCTGAGTGCGCTGATACCCCATATGTGGGGGGAAACCACTGTTTACGCGCATGGGAGGGCTCGGAAGGGAAGGAGTGCCATTTGAATGCAGACTTAGATGGAATGGTCTGCAGGTGTCACATTGCGTTTGCAGAGCCCCTAATGTACCTAAACAGTAGAAACCCCCAAGTGACACCATTTTGGAAAGTAGACCCCCTAAGGAACTTATCTAGATGTGTGGTGTTAGGTCTCGAGTTCCCGCTTCTGCACAGGGGGAATCTCGAGCCATCTCCGCTGCGGTCTCCCATTCTTATCCAGCCGCAGTGGAGTCTGCTCAGCAGGGACGTCGGTCCCAGCGTCTTGCTCACTCTCACTCTGTTCAGAGAGTTACTGCTGCTTCTTCAGCTTCTGCCTTTAAAGCCAGTGCTGGTCAGCAGCGAGCGGACTTCTCTGAGTCTAAGTCCTTGTCTGCACACACTGAGCATGCCCAGGGCAAGATCTCCCGTTGGAGATCGAGGGTCATGTGCTCAGGCTCTGCAGCACATTCCATTGGTCCTCTTGGCAGGTCTTGGAAGGGCAAAGTTTCTGTGGCCACTTCCTGTGCTGCAACTATATAAACTGCGCATGACCGCACGGCCATGCGCTAGTGTACAATTGTTAATGTGTGTATGTTGTGAGTGCAAGTCATCCTTGGATACCCCTACCCTATTGAATGTCTGTTCGCGGAAGGAGTATGGTTGCTTTCTAGCACCCGACTTAGCCTACAGCACTTATCACACATTACAGCGTCCAGTTGCTGTGACCGCCAGTACGGCGCCGTGCACTTCCTCTGTGCTTTCCTTACCCAAGCCTGGGTGGTTAGTGGCGTTCGTCAGTGCGGCACCGCATGCACTCTTGTGCCTTAAAATTGTTATTTAAGTTTCATTACACACCCAGTTGCGGTGTTGTGCCAGCAAGGGTCTAATCGGACTTCAATCCTAGTTGGGGTTGAGTTCGCTGACTACTTGCTCGCGCTCTATGTGCGGTACCGCGGTCCTGTGACGCAACAGGATCGCTTCCATCACGCTGGGTGAAGTTTAACCCACGTGTGTATACTTATGAGTACCGCCATATAGTCCGTTATTACTTGGCAGCAGGTTCCATCTCTGCACGGTGGACCAGGGCTGCGAACGCACCATACTCTATCTGTCTTATTATTTCGTGCGTTCCGCTAGCCCTAACATTACACTAGCGCCAGGGTCTGGCTAGTAATGACGGACAAACAGCAATCCTTGCGGTATATCCAGCAGCTGGAGGGTAGGTTGGCGGATCTTAAGAGCGCAACCTCAGCTGTGGATGTTACCGCAGTTGCTGTACAGGCTGCTAGCGTGGCTGCAGCAACCCTGTCCATTGCCACCCCTGCTCCGACATTTTCTCGCCTCCCGCTGCCAGAAAAATTTTCTGGTGATAGCAAATTTTGTAGGGGATTTGTGAGTCAGTGCTCTATTCACCTCGAGCTCCTGGCTGCACGTTTTCCCACAGAGCGGGCTAAGGTGGGATTTATAGTGTCTCTCTTGTCGGACAGGGCGTTGGAATGGGCTACGCCGCTGTGGGAGCGTGGCGATCATGTGGTGCAGAGTGCTCCGCTGTTTCTGAGCACTCTGAAACAGGTCTTTTTAGGACCTCAAGTCACCCATGACACTGCGTTCCAACTGCTCGCATTAACTCAGGGTGAGTCCTTGGTCAGTCATTTTGCCGTCCAATTCCGCACTTTAGCTTCTGAGCTGGATTGGTCGGATAAAGCTCTTATTCCCATATTTTGGAGGGGCCTGGCTGACCACGTTAAGGACGCTCTGGCCACTAGGGAGATTCCTGCCACACTAGAGGAGTTAATAACTGTCTCCACTCGAATTGACCTCTGTTTTAACGAGCGGAGGTTAGAGCGAGCCCAGTGTAGGCAGAGGTTTCGGCTGGCTCCTACCTTCGCCAAACCTCTGGAATCTCCGGTCCTGGTTCCTGAGTCACATGAGGCCATGGAAGTGTCACAAGCGGGATCTAAGTCCCGGACCGCAGGTGCACTCAAGGTCTGTCATGTATGCCAGCAGTCGGGACATCTAGCCACCAGATGTTCTCAGCGGTCGAGGAAACGTCAGCGTCTAGTGGTAGTAGGTGGAGGTGCACTAGACACGGCGACATTTGCCTCTAAATTGTCCTTTAAGGGGACAATTACTACAGGCTCATTCTCCCACTCGGTAGAGCTCTGCGTGGATTCTGGGGCGGAGGGCAATTTTATGTCTTCTGCCTTCGCCCAACGTCACGCAATACCCCTGGTTATGCTAGCTCAACCAGTAACGGTACGAGTGGTGAATGGGTCGACACTGCCCTCACAGATAACACACCAGACCATCCCTTTTACTCTGTCCATGTCGCCATCTCATCAGGAGATTATATCTCTGCTCGTCATTCCTGAGGGAATTGATGAGGTCCTGTTGGGAATACCTTGGTTACGGTACCACTCTCCTCGTATCGAGTGGTCCTCTGGCAGAATCCTGGGATGGGGCGAATCTTGTGGGGGTAGGTGTCAGAGGGAGTGCGTTCAGGTTGCTACTACTGAAGTACCCGCAGATCTTTCCTCTCTCCCCAAGCAGTATTGGTCGTATGCAGACGTGTTCTCCAAAAAGGCGGCGGAGATCCTTCCGCCCCATCGCCCCTATGACTGTCCTATTGATCTCTTGCCTGGTGCTGAGCCTCCCCGGGGTCAAGTCTATCCGCTATCTCTCCCGGAGACGGAGGCAATGTCGCAGTATATCCAGGAAAATCTGGCAAGAGGATTCATTAGCAAGTCAGTGTCACCTGCTGGGGCAGGGTTCTTCTTCGTGCAGAAGAAGAATGGGGAACTACGTCCATGCATAGACTACAGGGGTCTTAACGCCATCACCGTTAAAAATAAATACCCTTTGCCCTTGATATCTGAGCTCTTCGATAGGCTTCGAGGAGCAAGGGTATTTACTAAACTAGATCTGTGGGGTGCTTACAACCTGATTCGCATCCGTGAGGGGGACGAATGGAAGACAGCTTTTAACACCAGGGATGGGCACTATGAATATCTGGTGATGCCCTTCGGGCTCTGTAATGCCCCAGCCGTTTTCCAAGACTTTGTGAACGATATCTTCCGGGATATGCTTTCCACCTCGGTCGTAGTCTGTCTGGATGATATTCTCATCTACTCTCCAGATATTGACTCCCACCGGAGAGATGTTTGCAAAGTCTTCGACCTCCTACGGGCAAACTCCCTCTATGCCAAGTTGGAGAAGTGTATGTTTGAGCAGGAGTTCTTACCTTTCCTGGGCTACATCATCTCTGCCCAGGGATTGGCTATGGATCCTGCCAAACTGCAGGCTGTGATGGACTGGCAGGAACCCCATTCTCTTAAAGCGGTGCAGCGCTTTATGGGGTTCATTTATTATTATCGCCAGTTCATTCCACTCTTCTCAACTTTGGTAGCTCCCTTGGTTGCCCTCACCAAGAAGGGGGCGAATCCCAAATTGTGGTCTGAGGAGGTCTCCAAGGCCTTTAACTCTATAAAGTCACACTTCGCTAGCGCTCCCATTCTACATCGCCCCGATGTTGATAAGCCATTTATCATGGAGGTGGATGCCTCTTCTGTTGGTGCTGGAGCAGTCCTCTTCCAAAAGGATGCTCAAGGTCGGAAGCATCCTTGCTTCTTTTTCTCCAAGACCTTCTCACCAGCAGAGAGGAATTATTCCATCGGGGACAGGGAGTTGCTAGCCATGAAGTTGGCTTTCTCGGAGTGGAGACATCTCTTGGAGGGAGCACGTTTTCCCTTCCAAGTCTTCACAGACCACAAAAATTTGGTGTACCTGCAGACAGCCCAGCGGTTGAATTCTCGCCAGGCCAGATGGTCCTTATTCTTCTCCCGGTTTCATTTCACCCTCCATTTTCTTTCCGGGGAGAAGAACATTCGGGCCGACGCTCTCTCTCGCTCCGTTGTGTCATCTGCGGAGGAGGAGCCTCGGCTTATTGTCCCCACCGAGAGCTTGAGAACTGTGGCCCCGGTTTCGCTAGAGTCTGTACCCCCGGGCAAGACTTTTGTTCCATCCAATTTGCGACCGGAGGTTCTCTCTTGGGCACACTCGTCCAGGGTGGGTGGACATTTTGGTACCAAAAGGACATCTGACTTACTGGCGAGGACGTACTGGTGGCCGCATATGGCTCGTGATGTCGCAGAGTATGTTCGCGCGTGTGTCTCTTGCGCCAAGAACAAGACTCCTCGGCAACGGCCAGCTTTATCCTCTGCCGGTGGCGGACAGGTCCTGGGAGATGGTCGGGATGGACTTTGTGGTGGGCTTACCCAAGTCTCGTAACTGCACCATTATCTGGGTGATCACCGACCATTTTTCCAAAATGGTGCACTTGGTGCCTCTTCCACGGCTACCTTCTGCACGGGCGTTGGCTGTTTTGTTCGTCAAGCATATCTTTCGCCTACACGGTATGCCAGACAAAATTATTAGTGACCGGGGTCCCCAGTTTGCGTCTCGATTCTGGAGAGAGCTTTGTCGTCTACTCAGTATTGAGTTGAATCTCTCTTCGGCATATCATCCCGAGACGAATGGGTTGGTAGAGAGGGCCAACCAGACCTTGGTCACATATTTACGACATTTTGTTTCTGCCAGGCAGGATGACTGGGCATCCTTGCTACCGTGGGCAGAGTTTGCACTTAACAATGCCGTAGCCGACTACACCGGTCAGACTCCATTCCTCCTAAATTACGGCCAGCATCCGCGTGTTCCTGTGCCCATGCCTGTGTCTTCTGCTGACTCCAGGGTGGCAGACTGGGCTGTGGAGGCACGGGACATTTGGGACCGCACTCAGGATGCCATTTGGGCCTCCAAGGAGAGAATGAGTTCCTCCGCCGATGTTCATCGGCGCCCCGCTCCGACCTTTGCTCCTGGCGACTTGGTGTGGCTCTCCGCCCATAACATCAGGCTGCGAGTTGAGTCCACTAAGTTTGCTCCTCGCTACTTGGGTCCCTTCAAGGTTCTCGAACAGGTTAATCCTGTGGTCTACCATTTGGCTCTTCCTCCACGCTTGGGTATCACCGACACTTTTCATGTGTCCCTCTTGAAACCCGTATACATGTCCCGGTTTTCTGAGTCATCTGCCGGGTCATCGGGGTTCGTCTACGGACGATTACGAGGTGAACGCTATTTTGGGGTGCAAGGTGGTACGCGGCAAAAAGTTCTATCTGGTGGATTGGAAGGGTTATGGCCCAGAGGACAGGTCATGGGAGCCTGCTGAAAACATTCGGGCCACACAGCTCATTGCTGCCTTCGAGCGTAGCGAAGCCCAAGGAGGGGGGCCCTAGGAGGGGGGGTAATGTTAGGTCTCGAGTTCCCGCTTCTGCACAGGGGGAATCTCGAGCCATCTCCGCTGCGGTCTCCCATTCTTATCCAGCCGCAGTGGAGTCTGCTCAGCAGGGACGTCGGTCCCAGCGTCTTGCTCACTCTCACTCTGTACAGAGAGTTACTGCTGCTTCTTCAGCTTCTGCCTTTAAAGCCAGTGCTGGTCAGCAGCGAGCGGACTTCTCTGGGTCTAAGTCCTTGTCTGCACACACTGAGCATGCCCAGGGCAAGATCTCCCGTTGGAGATCGAGGGTCATGTGCTCAGGCTCTGCAGCACATTCCATTGGTCCTCTTGGCAGGTCTTGGAAGGGCAAAGTTTCTGTGGCCACTTCCTGTGCTGCAACTATATAAACTGCGCATGACCGCACGGCCATGCGCTAGTGTACAATTGTTAATGTGTGTATGTTGTGAGTGCAAGTCGTCCTTGGATACCCCTACCCTATTGAATGTCTGTTCGCGGAAGGAGTATGGTTGCTTTCTAGCGCCCGACTTAGCCTACAGCACTTATCACACATTACAGCGTCCAGTTGCTGTGACCGCCAGTATGGCGCCGTGCACTTCCTCTGTGCTTTCCTTACCCAAGCCTGGGTGGTTAGTGGCGTTCGTCAGTGCGGCACCGCATGCACTCTTGTGCCTTAAAATTGTTATTTAAGTTTCATTACACACCCAGTTGCGGTGTTGTGCCAGCAAGGGTCTAATCAGACTTCAATCCTAGTTGGGGTTGAGTTCGCTGACTACTTGCTCGCGCTCTATGTGCGGTACCGCGGTCCTGTGACGCAACAGGATTGCTTCCTTCACGCTGGGTGAAGTTTAACCCACGTGTGTATACTTATGAGTACCGCCATATAGTCCGTCATTACTTGGCAGCAGGTTCCATCTCTGCACGGTGGACCCCGGGCTGCGAATGCACCATACTCTATCTGTCTTATTTGGTACGTTCCGCTAGCCCTAACATGTGGTGAGCGCTTTGACCCACCAAGGGCTTCACAGAAGTTTATAATGTAGAGCCGTAAAAATAAAACAAAAATTTTTTCCCACAAAAATTATTTTTTAGCCCCCAGTTTTGTATTTTCCCGAGGGTAACAGGAGAAATTGGACCCCAAAATTTGTTGTCCAATTTGTCCTGAGTGCGCTGATACCCCATATGTGGGGGGAAACCACTGTTTGGGTGCATGGGAGGGCTCGGAAGGGAAGGAGTGCCATTTGAATGCAGACTTAGATGGAATGGTCTGCAGGTGTCACATTGCGTTTGCAGAGCCCCTAATGTACCTAAACAGTAGAAACCCCACACAAGTGATACCATTTTGGAAACTAGAGCCCCTAAGGAACTCATCTAGATGTGTTGTGAGAGCTTTGAACCCCCAAGTGTTTCGCTACAGTTTGTAACGCAGAGCCGTGAAAATTTAAAAAAAAATCTTTCCCCCAAAAATTATTTTTTAGCCCCCAGTTTTGTATTTTCCCGAGGGTAACAGGAGAAATTGGACCCCAACAGTTGTTGTCCTATTTGTCCTGAGTACGCTGATACCCCATATGTTGGGGTAAACCCCTGTTTGGGCACACGGGAGAGCTCGGAAGGGAAGAAGCACTGTTTTACTTTTTCAACGCAGAATTGGCTAGAATTGAGATCGGACGCCATGTCGCGTTTGGAGAGCCCCTGATGTGCCTAAACAGTGGAAACCCCCCAATTATAACTGAAACCCTAATCCAAACACACCCCTAACCCTAATTCCAACGGTAACCCTAACCATACCTCTAACCCTGACTAATTCTTATCCCAACCCTATTCCCAACTGTAAATGTAATCTAAACCCTAACTGTAACTTTAGCCCCAACCCAAACTGTAACCCTAGCCCTAACCCTAACCCTAACCCTAGCCCTAACCCTAGCCCTAACCCTAGCCCTAACCCTAACCTTAGCCCTAACCCTAGCCCTAACCCTAGCCCTAACCCTAGCCCTAACCCTAACCCTAGCCCTAACCCTAGCCCTAATGGGAAAATGGAAAGCAATTCATTTTTTAAAATTTTTCCCTAACTAAGGGGGTGATGAACGGGGGTTTGCTTTACTTTTATAGCGGGTTTTTTAGCGGATTTTTATGATTGGCAGCCGTCACACACTGAAAGGCGCTTTTTATTGCAAATAATATTTTTTGCGTTACCACATTTTGAGAGCTATAATTTTTCCATATTTTGGTCCACAGAGTCATGTGAGGTCTTGTTTTTTTGCGGGACAAGTTGACGTTTTTATTGGTAACAATTTCGGGCACGTGACATTTTTTGATCGCTTTTTATTCCGATTTTTGTGAGGCAGAATGACCAAAAACCAGCTATTCATGAATTTCTTTTGGGGGAGGCGTTTATACCGTTCCGCGTTTGGTAAAATTGATAAAGCAGTTTTATTCTTCGGGTCAGTACGATTACAGCGACACCTCATTTATATCATTTTTTTTATGTTTTGGCGATTTTATACGATAAAAACTATTTTATAGATTATTTTTGCATCGCTTTATTCTCAGGACTATAACTTTTTTTATTTTTTTGCTGATGATGCTGTATGGCAGCTCGTTTTTTGCGGGACAAGATGACGCTTTCAGCGCTACCATGGTTATTTATATCTGTCTTTTTAATCGCGTGTTATTCCACTTTTTGTTCGACAGTATGATAATAAAGCGTTGTTTTTTGCCTCTTTTTTTTTTTTCTTACGTTGTTTACTGAAGGGGTTAACTAGTGGGCCAGTTTTATAGGTCGGGCCGTTACGGACGCGGCGATACTAAATATGTGTACTTTTATTGTTTTTTTTTATTTATTTAGATAAAAAAATGTATTTATGGGAATAATATTTTTTTTTTTTTTTCATTATTTAGGAATATTTTTTTTTATTTTTTTTTACACATTTGGAAAAATTTTTTTTAACTTTTTTACTTTGTCCCAGGGGGGATATCACAGATCAGTGATCTGACAGTTTGCATAGCACTCTGTCAGATCACTGATCTGACATGCAGCGCTGCAGCCTTCACAGTGCCTGCTCTGAGCAGGCTCTGTGAAGTCACCTCCCTCCCTGCAGGACCCGGATCCGCGGCCATCTTGGATCCGGGACTGGAGCAGGCAGGGAGGGAGGTAAGACCCTCGCAGCAACGCGATCACATCGCGTTGCTGCGGGGGGCTCAGGGAAGCCCGCAGGGAGCCCCCTCCCTGCGGGAAGCTTCCCTATACCGCCGGCACATCGCGATCATCTTTGATCGAGGTGTGCCAGGGGTTAATGTGCCGGGGCCGGTCCGTGACCGCTCCTGGCACATAGTGCCTGATGTCAGCTGCGATAAGCAGCTGACACCCGGCCGCGATAGGCGGCGCTCCCCCCGTGAGCGCCGCCGATCGCGCTGGACGTACTATCCCATCCGTGGTCATAGGGGCCCACCCCACCTCGACGGGATAGTACGTTCGATGTCAGAAAGGGGTTAACTGACCTGAAATATAAGAGACTAGCATCCCCATACAGGTGACAATCCAGCAGCTGTCGGCTATACACTATAGCTGACAATTTGCTGAATCAGCCACGATCAGTGTTTGCACCATACAAATCTCTTTAACCCCTTAGATGCTGCTGTCAATAGTGACTACATAATTATAAATGGCTAACAAAGTGTGGGGGCTTCCTCTTTATCCCAATTGGTGCCCTCAGATCATGATTGTGTGGTCCTGATGTTTGCCATGGAAATTCACAGCCAAATAGCGACCTTAGAGTCTGACGGCTGTTGTAACCTGTTCAGAAGTTAGCGGCATTTAGGTGGTAAAAAATACACATTTTCATTTCTGTCATGCCACTTTGCATTAATTCCTGAAAAGCACCTGAAAAGTTAATAATCTACCTGACAGCAGTTTTCAATTTGTCAGGGGGTGCTGTTTTTAAAATGGTATAACTTTGGGGTTTTTCCAATATATGGGACCCCAAAGGCACCTCAAACATGGATAGGTCCCTAAAAAAATAAATTTTGGAAATTTCCTTGAAAAAATGAAAAATTATTGCTACATTTGTAAACCTCCTAAAATGCTAGCAAATAAAAGAATATTTTACAAACAGTGCTGATGTAAAGCAGACATAAGGGAAATGTTATTTATTAACATTTTGCTGTGGTATGACTATCTGGATGAAAGGGATAATCATTCAAAGTTTGAAAGTTGCTAATTTTTTTTTACATTTTTCTCAAATTTCTGATATTTTTTATAAATAAACACAAAACATATCGACCTAAATTTACCATTACCATAAAGTATAATGTGTCATGAAAAAAAACAATCTCAAAATCACTGGCATTTGTTGAAGCTTTCCAGAGTTATTACCACATAAAGTGACACTGGTCAGATTTAAAAAAATTTGGCTCCGTCACTAAGGGGTTAAACTACTGAAGTAGGCCCTGGATTTCTCTGACATACACAGTGTGTAGGTAGTTCTATGATGAGAAAGACATTGATGCCAATGACTTGCCCTGACGTTTCCCATATCTGAATCCAAATGTAAACCTCTGTACCATTATTTATCAGTGAATCTGATGCGATTAATTTGTTCTGCAGACTGTCCAAGAGCTCACTGAAGCCTTATCTAGGTCTGGAAGGACAACATCAGAAGTGTCATCAGTATAATAACCAAGCATTGATGATATGCACACATACATGTGGACAGCATACACACAGTTCAATCAAATTATTAGTTGCCACATTGAAATTCATGCTAATTGGATGCGCTTGTCATTTATTTTTTTTACTTGGATTTTTGGGGTGATTTGATTTGGAATCCAGCCCTTAATTGGTTGACGCCTTTGGTATCCATTGACAACAAGTAACACAGTTTCTATCATTAAACATTTACAACTTGGAACTTTCATTCATTAAAATCCAATGTTTGATTTGTTGAAATATAGTTGTTTTGGAAAAATACATGAAAATACATTTTGAAAAATACACAAAAGTTCAGTATCTAACTTTGGAGATTTAACAAGAGAAAGCGAATTCTTATGTATGTACAGGTGCTTCTCACAAAATTGGAATATCAAAAAGTTAACTTATTTCAGTTCTTCAATACTAAAAGTGAAACTCATATTATACAGTATAGAGCCATTGGAAACAGAGTGATCTATTTCAAGTGACTATTTCTGTTCATGTTGATGTTTATGGCTTACAGCCAATGAAAACCCAAAAGTCATTATCTCAGTAAATTAGAATAATTAAAAAAAACACCTGCAAAGGTTTCCTAAGCTTTTTAAAAAGGTCCCTTTGTCTGTTTCAGTAGGCTCCACAATCATGGGGAAGACTGCTGACTTGACAGATGTCCAGAAGGCAGTCATTGACACAATCCACAAGGAGGCTAAGCCACAAAAAGTCATTGCTAAAGAATCTGGCTGTTCACAGAGTGCTGTATCCAAGCATATTAATGGAAAGTTGAGTGGAAGGAAAAAGTGTGGTAGAAAAAGGTGAACAAGCAACCGGGATAACCACAGTCTTGAAAGGATTGTTAAAAAAAAGGCCATTCAATTTTTTTTCCAGAGATGCACAATTAGTGGACTGCTGTTGGAGTCATTGCACACAGATGTATTCAGGTCATGGGCTACAAGTGTCGCATTCCTTGTGTCAAGCCACTCATGACCAATAGACAACGCCAGAGGCAACTTATATGGACCAAGGAGAAAAAGAACTGGACTGTTGGAAATCAGAGTCTGGAGTAAGAGTATAGAGGCACACAATCCAAGCTGCTTGAGGTCTAGTGTGAAGTTTCCACAATCAGTGATGGTTTGGTGAGCCATGTCATCGGCTGATGTAGGTCCACTGTGCTTTATCATACCAAAGTCGTCTACCAGGATATTTTAGAGCACGTCATGCTTCCCTCTGCCGACATGCTTTTTGGATATGGAAATTTCATTCTCCATCAGGACTTGGCAACTGTCCACACTGCCAAAATTACCAATACATGGTTTAAAAACAACAGTATCACTGCGCTTGATTGGCCAGCAAACTCGCCTGACCTTAACCTCATAGAGATTCTATGGGGTATTGTCAAGAGGAAGATGAGAGACACCAGACCCAACAATGAGGATGAGCTGAAGGCTGCTATCAAAGCAACCTGGGCTTCCATAACACCTCAGCAGTGCCACAGGTTGATCGCTTCCATGCCACGCCGCATTGATGCAGTAATTGATGCAAAAAGAGCCCTGGCCATGTATTGAGTGCATTTACTGAACATACATTTCAGTAGGCCAACATTTCTCATTTTAAATTCATTTTTCAAGCTGGTGTTACAAAGTATTCTTATTTACTGAGATAATGACTTTTGGGTTTTCATTGACTGTAAGCCATAATCATGAACATTAACAGAAATAAATACTTGAAATATATCACTCTGTTTGTAGTGACTCTATATAATATATGAGATTCACTTTTTGTATTGAAGATCTGAAATCAATTTTTTGATATTCTAATTTTGTGAGAAGCACCTGTTTGTTTCATTGGTATACCAGGGGTGCCACCATTATTTATCAAACTTGTTTTTTTATGTGCTTTTTCATGCTTCATAGTGTATTTGTATATATTTGGAAAATTGCTTGGACTGAATAAGGCTTAATTTCACTGTGGGTCCCCTACCAACAACTGACAAATGATTGCAGGGAATTCTTACTGGATGAGCCACTACATTATTCGCTATTGTGTTCTTACTAAAAGCATACTAGCTCATCTACTGAAGCAGACAACCCCTTCAATATATAAAAATCTGTCAACGGGAATTCACTCTTCAAACTATTTAAATATGCATGTAGCTCATTCATAGACAAGTCCAGCAATACCTTTAAATGGCCAGTCCATTCCTCCATTACTGAGAAATCAGCAATTAATTTATGTAAATCAGGCTGTATGTCTGAGGCCTGTGTCATCCAGCTCTATTCCCCGCCTAGTGCCACCCTTTCCTGCTTCATGGGACAGCCTCTCTGCTTTGTGACTTCAGACAAACGAGACACACATGGGGAGTGAAATCCTGCTGAAAAAGTACACAGATACCCAAAACTACTGTTTGGGTACAAAGCAGGGCTTTGAAAGAAGGAGCACCATTTGACTTTTTAATTGCAAAACTTGCTGGAATAGTTAGTGGATGTCATGTAGATTTTGGAGAGCCCCTGATATGCCTAAATGGCAGAAACTCCACAGAAGTGACACCATTTTGGAAACAAGATTACTCAGGGAACTTATCTGGATGTATAGTAAGCACCTTGACCCCCCAGGTGATTCATAGAAGTTTATAACATAGAGCCGTGAAAATAAAAAAATCATGTTTTTCCAAGAAAAAAATTATTTTACCACACATTTCTTATTTTGACAAGGGTAATCAGAGAAAATGGACCCCAAAATTTGTTGTGCAATTTCTCTCGAGTACGCAAATACCCCATATGTAGTTGAAAACTACTTTTAAGGCACAGTGCAAAGCTCAGAAGGGAAGAAGCGCCATACTGGAGTTCAGATTTTGCTGGACTAGTTTGAGGGTGCCATGTAACATTGGCAAAGCCCTTGAATCTTACTACTCGGGGCTTCTCTAAGCATACTAGTATATTAGCACACTGATGAAGGTCCAGTAACGACCAAAACGTTTGTGAATACTGTATGTAAATAAAAAACCCACTTTGCATCACAACACTTTTGGAGTTGCTAGTCACTTGTATTTTACATAAAGGCTTGGGAACCTATGACCGTGCACCTCCTCCTTTTGGCTGTGCTGAACATTTTCTATATAACTATATTTAGTGTGCAGGCATTACATGTCACATGCCATGTGTGGTGTTCATGAGGCCGGCGGGAGGTGCAATAGCCCCATGGGTTACTACTTGGGGCAGCGTGTTTTTCTTATGCTCGGGAGATTATACCCATGGTAATAGTATGTAAATTGGTCAGTGTGATTTCACGGCTTACTGAATATAGGGCAGCTTCAGGATATATGGGTTTGTCATGCCTGGTGTTCCCGTGTGAGCATCTATGGGTGGGCAATTGCCCTATTTATTTGAGAAGCACGTGGTCTCTGGTTATTGACACCTGGCTTACCAGGATAACGATTTATTGAGGAGTATTATGCACTAGCACCTGCCTGTGGTATGACCCGGTAATGACTACTCTGTATTCTCACCTTAAAATTTTTTGAGTATTTGCTGTAAAAAAAAGTAATGGATTGCCCTAATAATTAAATTGCTATAGCATCTATTGACATATGTATAGCAAGAAAGGCAACTGTTTCTTTCTTGGACACCTGCTGTTTTCTTTGCTGGTCCTCACAAATGTTATCTTTGTTCTGGTTCTGAGGCATTGATTTTAATTGTGCGTATTTTTTATGTGAATAAAGGTTATTTTTAAACTAGTAAACACTTCGTGACTGAGTATAGTTTAATAACTTTACAGTCAGTATGTTCATAAGTTCCTTAGGGGGTCTACTTTCCAAAATGGTGTCACTTGTGGGGGGTTTTAATGTTTAGGCACATCAGTGGCTCTCCAAATGCAACATGGCGTCCCATCTCAATTCCTGTCAATTTTGCATTGAAAAGTCAAACGGCGCTCCTTCCCTTCCAAGCTCTCCCATGCGCCCAAACAGTGGTTTACTCCCACATATGGGGTATCAGCGTACTTAGGACAAATTGTACAACAACTTTTAGGGTCCATTTTCTCCTGTTACCCTTGGTAAAATAAAATAAATTGGAGCTGAAGTAATGTTTTTGTGAAAAAAAGTTAAATGTTCATTTTTATTTAAACATTCCAAAACTTCCTGTGAAACACCTGAAGGGTTAATAAACTTCTTGAATGTGGTTTTGAGCACCTTGAGGGGTGCAGTTTTTAGAATGGTGTCACACTTGGTTATTTTCTATCATAAAAAAAAATGGTGTTGTAAAAATGAGAAATGGCTGGTCAACTTTTAACCCTTATAACTCCCTGCCCCAAAAAAATTTTGGTTTCAAAATTGTGCTGATGTAAATTAGACATGTGGGAAATGTTACTTATTAAGTATTTTGTGTTACATATCTCTGATTTAATTGCGTAAAAATTCAAAGTTGGAAAATTGCGAAATTTTCAAAATTTTCGCCAAATTTCTGTTTTTTTCACAAATAAACGCAGGTAATATCAAAGATATGTTAAAAGAAACATGAAGTACAATATGTCACAAGAAAACAATGTCAGAATCACCGGGATCCGTTGAAGCGTTCCAGAGTTATAACCTCATAAAGGGACAGTGGTCAGAATTGTAAAAATTGGCCTGGTCATTAACGTGCAAACCACCCTTGGGGGTAAAGGGGTTAACTGCATAAAGTGTATGAGAACATGATGCGAGGAACCTGATTATGGTTTAAGCTTTTTGAATGGGACACACAGGGATAGTTAGGTTAATGCGTTGAGGCGGTACGCCAGTCTGAACAAATGCGTTTTTAGGGCACGCTTAAAACTGTGGGGATTTGGAATCAATCACATTTACCTGGGCAGTGCATTCCAAAGAGTTGGCAAAGCACATGAAAAGTCTTGGAGACGGGAGTGGGAGGTTCTGATTACACAGGTCTGCGACTAAAAAGCTGTTTGATTATTTTCATCTAATTTCCATGTATTTTGGTGTGCTGAAAACGAAAAAAATATTGAAAAAAATCCTGGACATCAGGATTTGCCACAAAATGCAAAATTCTATTCAAATTTAGTATATTTTTCTCAATTTTTGGTATTTTTTTTATCTTAGGGTGTTGAAAGTCAAAATTACTATTAATTAACTCACATCAATGCATTGAAGATATACAAGACCCGGACTACAAACAAATCGTTGGACGAATGCTGAAAGCATTTCAAGCTTTAGGTTGCCTGATGAGTTTGAAAGTGCATTTCCTCCATTCCCACCTTGACAACTTTCCTGAAAATTTGGGAGCTGTGAGTGAAGAGCAAGGTGAACGATTCCACCAGGACATTAAAGAGATGGAAAGAAGATACGAGGGAAGATGGAGCATTACAATGATGGCAGACTACTATTGGACGCTTCAGAGAGACATTCCAGATGCTACTCACAAGCGTAAATGTACCAAGAGAAGCCTCACAGGGAAGAAGAATCGATTTTAGTGTGTGTTAGTGAGCTTATTGCAGTTGAAAAATGATTTTCATGAAACATTTGTAATAAAAAATAAATTTTATGAGTATTTTCATTTATTTTTAGTTATTGTATTATTTAACATAGTTACTTAAATTGTCAGAAAACGTGATTTCCTATGACAAAATGGAGGTCATTTTCGGATTCAGCGCACTTAAAAACATAAAGATATTATGTGGAATAACCAAAACAGCTCTTGAAAAAATGTTTTTTGCAGACCTGTGTTATTGAGGATCCTAACCTCAGGTTATTAGCAGAATGGAGGGCACGGGTAGGGTGGTAGGCTGAGACCAGGGAGGAGATGTAGCGTGGTGCTGAGCCATGGTAAGTACAATTACAGAAATACCACACTTATATCATTTTTTTATGTTTTGGCGCTTTTACACAATGAAAATGGTCTTATAGAAAAATTATTACTTTTGCATCGCTTTATTCTAGGAGCTATACATTTTTAATTTTCTGGCTGATGGAGCTGTATTAGCAGCTTGTTTTCTGTGGGACAAGATGATGTTTTCAGAGATACTATATTTATCTACATTTGTCTTTTCTGATCGCGTTTTAGGCTACGTTCACATTAGCGGTTCGCGGGGCTGCGTCGGGCGCAGCAGCGGCGACGCATGCGCCATGCGTCCCTATATTTAACATGGGGGCGCATGGACATGCGTTGTCTTGCGTTTTGTGACGCATGTATCTTTTTGGTGCAACAGAAAACGCTGCATGATGCAGTTTTTTCTGCGCCAAAAATCAAGAAAAATGAACGCACGCGTCACAAAAAGCTGCGTTTTGCATGCGTTGTGTCGCCGACGCAGCACCGCACAACGCAAATGTGAACGTAGCCTTATTCTACTTTTTGTTCCACAGTATGATGATAAAGCATCGCTTTTACCTAGTTTTTTTATGGTGTTCACTAAAGGCGTTAACTAGTGGGTCAGTTTTATAAGTCGGATTGTACCGGATGCGGCTAAACAAAATATGTGTTGTTGTTTTTTTGTTTCATAAATATATTTATTTCTGGGTACAATTTTTTAATTATTTTTACAGATTTGTTTTTAAAAATAGTTTTACATTTTTTTTTACCGTCCCACTATGGGACTTTTTGAAGTCTGATTATTTGTAATGTATAGCATTACAAACTGTCAGCGCTGCACTGACAGAGAAACTTGCTACTTCATGCTCTGATCATGATCTAGCATATTTGGTAGCTCTGGTGGCCCAGATGTAGTAATGATGTGGCATCGTGTCACCATGGCAACAAACGGTCTCTCGCGATGACATCACGGGTGCGCCGTTGGAAAGCAGAGCTCCCTCCCTTTGCATTCATAGTAACATAGTTACATAGTTTTTAAGGTTGAAGGAAGACTTTAAGTGCATCTAGTTCAACCCATAGCCTAACCTAACATGCCCTAACATGTTGATCCAGAGGAAGGCAAAAAAAACCATGTGGCAAAGAGTAAGCTCCACATTGGAGAAAAAAATTCCTTCCCGACTCCACATACGGCAATCAGACTAGTTCCCTGGATCAATACCCTAACAAGGAATCTAGTATATATAACCTGTAACATTATACTTTTCCAGAAAGGCATCCAGTCCCCTCTTAAATTTAAGTAATGAATCACTCATTACAACATCATACGGCAGAGAGTTCCATAGTCTCACTGCTCTTCCAGTAAAGAATCTGCATCTGTTGTTATGCTTAAACCTTCTTTCCTCCAGACGTAGAGGATGCCACCTTGTCCCAGTCTCAGGTCTATGATTAAAAATATCATAAGAAAGGTCTTTGTACTGTCCCCTCATATATTTATACATTAACATAAGATCACTCCTTAGCCTTTGTTTTTCCAAACTAAATAGCCCGAAGTGTAATAACCTATCTAGGTATTGCAGACCCCCCAGTCTTCTAATAACCTTGGTCGCTCTTCTCTGCACCCGCTCCAGTTCAGCTATGTCTTTCTTATACACCGGAGACCAGAACTGTACACAGTATTCTATGTGTGGTTGCTAGTGACTTGTATAGAGGTAAAATTATGTTCTCCTCATGAGCATCTATGCCTCTTTTAATGCATCCCATTATTTTATTTGCCATTGTAGCAGCTACCTAACACTGGCCACTAAATGTGAGTTTGTCATCCACCCATACTCCCAGGTCTTTTTCATTGAGGGTTTTGGCCAGAGTTTGAGAATTAAGCACATAGTTATACATCTTATTACTTCTACCCAAGTGCATGACCTCACATTTATCCCCATTAAAGCTCATTTGCCATTTATCAGCCCAAGCTTCTAGTTTACATAAATCATCCTGTAATATAAAATTATCCTCCTCTGTATTGATTACCCTGCAGAGTTTAGTGTCATCTGCAAATATTGAAATTCCACTCTGTATGCCCCCTACAAGATCATTAATAAATATGTTAAAAAGAAGAGGGCCCAATACTGACCCCTGTGGTTCCCCACTGCTAACAGCGACCCAGTCCGAGTGTGCTCCATTAATAACCACCCTTTGTTTCCTATCCCTGAGCCAGCTTTTAACCCACTTACACTTAATTTCCCCTATCCCCATTATTCTCATTTTATGTATCAACCTTTTGTGTGGACCCGTATCAAAAGCTTTTGAAAAGTCCATATACACTACGTCCACTGGGTTCCCTTGGTCCAGTCCGTAACTTACCTCTTCATAGAAATTGATGAGATTAGTCTGACAGGAGCGGTCCTTAGTAAACCCATGTTGGTATTGGGTCATGAGGTTATTCCTCTTCAGATACTCCAGTATAACATCCCTTAGAATGCCTTCCAGGATTTTACCCACAGTAGAGGTTAAGCTTACTGGCCTATAATTTCCGAGTTCAGTTTTTGTCCCCTTTTTGAATATTGGCACCACATTTGCTATACGCCAGTCCTGTGGTACAGACCCTGCTATTATGGAGTCTTTAAAGATTAAAAATAATGGTCTATCAATGACTGTACTTAATTCCTGCAGTACTCGGGGGTGTATCCCACCCGGGCCCGGAGATTTGTCAATTTTGCTGATTTTCAGACGCCAACGTACTTCCTGCTGGGTTAAGCAGGTGACACTTAATGGGGAATTTTTGTTATCACTGATCATATTGTCTGCCATGGAATTTTCTTGTGTATATACTGATGAAAAAAGTCATTTAGCATATTGATATTGGCTTTTTCCTCATCCTCATGCACCATTTCACCCAGACTATTTTTAAGGGGCCAACACTATAATTTTTTAGTTTCTTAGTATTTACTTAGTTAAAGAATATTTTGGGATTATTTTTACTCTCTCTAGCAATGAGTCTCTCTGTCTCAATCTTAGCTGCCTTGATTTGCTTTTTACAGAATTTATTTAATTTTCTGTATTTATTTAATGCCTCATCACTACCTACTTCTTTTAATTCTCTAAATGCTTTCTTTTTGTCACTTATTGCGCCCCTTACAGCTCTGTTTAGCAATATTGGTTTCCTCCTATTTCTAGTATGTTTATTCCCATACGGTATATACTGTGCACAGGTCCTATCCAGGATGCTAATAAACATCTCCCATTTTCTTTGTGTATTTTTATGTCTCAGGATATCGTCCCAGTTAATTGCACTAAGATCATCTCTCATCCGTTGGAAATTTGCCCTCCTGAAGTTTAGTGTCCTTGTAACCCCTCTACTACACATCTTATTAAAGGATACATGAAAACTTATTACTTTGTGATCACTATTCCCCAAGTGACCCCAACCCTTATATTTGATATGTGGTCTGGCCTGTTGGTTAATATTAGGTCTAGCAGTGCCCCCCTTCTTGTTGGGTCCTGAACTTATTGTGAAAGGTAATTGTCTCTCATAGTTGTTAAAAACCGATTACCTTTGTTGGAACTGCAGATTTCCGTTCCCCAATCTATTTCAGGATAGTTGAAGTCCCCCATAATAATGACTTCTCCTTGAGTCGCAGCTTCATCTATTTGCTTTATGAGGATATTCTCCGCTGCTTCCATTATTTTTGGAGACTTATAACAAACCCCTATCAGTATTTTTTTATTTTTCCCCCTCCCCTTATCTCCACCCACAGGGACTCTACATTTTCATTAGATTCACCCATATTATCACGCAGGATGGGTTTTAAAGATGATTTTACATATAGACACACACCTCCCCGTCGCGTATCCGTTCGGTCATTTCTGAACAGACTATAACCCTGCAAGTTAACAGCCCAGTCATGGCTCTCATCCAGCCACGTTTCAGATATACCCACCATGTCATAATTATGGTCCAACACCATTAAATCTAATTCGTCCATTTTGTTGGCAAGGCTTCTGGCATTAGTATACATACATTTTATGTATCTCTCTGCACCTCTATTCTTTCTTAAATTATTAATTGATCTAACCCCACCCTCATGCCACCGCCACCCCCAACTTCCTTATTTGTGCCCAGGTCTCTATTTGCACTATCTTCCCCTCCAATAATTTGAATAACTTCCCCCATTCCCTAGTTTAAACACTCCTCCAACCTTCTAGCCATTTTCTCCCCAGCACAGCTGCACCTTCCCCATTAAGGTGCAGCCCGTCCCTAGCGTAGAACCTGTAGCCAACTGAGAAGTCGGCCCAGTTCTGCAGGAACCCAAACCCCTCCTTCCTACACCAATTCTTGAGCCACTTATTAATCTCCCTAATCTCCCGTTGCCACTCTGGCGTGGCACGTGGTACAGGCAGTATTTCGGAAAATACCACGTTGGAGGTCCTTGCTTTCAGCTTGCAGCCTAATTCCCTGAAATCTAACTTTGTCATTTGTGCCAATGTGCAACATGACTGCTGGGTCCTCACCAGCCCCTCCCAGTAATCTGTCCTCCCAATCAGCGATGTGTCGGACTCGAGCGCCAGGTAGGCAGCACACCGTTCGACGATCCTTGTCTTTGTGACAGATTGCCCTATCTGTTCCCCTAATAATTAAGTCCCCCACTACCAGTACATGTCTGGCCTGCTCTGCTCTCCTATTTTCCTCCTTACTGTAGCAGTCACTCCTCTGGCTTTCAGAGGACATGCCTGGCTGCAGCAGTGCTACCCCTGTACTGGCACCCCCTCATCTGCCAACTTAGCAAACTTATTGGGGCCTGCTAAATGCTGTGATCACAGCAATTAGCGGGCTAAAGTGCCGGGAGAGGTTCGGGCACTGCTCCTGGCACTGAATGCCAGGTGTCAGATGTCAGAATCAGCTGACACCTGGTGGCGATTGCCTGCGCAGAGCCTTCTGTGCAAAGGAGATCGCCATGAGGCATATGTACAGCATCGGTCAGGAAGTACTTCCCGACTATGATGTGTATAGACTGCAAATGTTGGGAAGGGGTTAATAGTGAATTTGTTGGCGTGACACTGACATATACTTTCCAAAGATTTAGTGAGATCTAACATGACTCAGAGCATACAAGACAGAAGCATATATTAACTGTACTAAAATGACTAGCAGTATATGCAAGATAGGATTAAAACTGTTGCACAGTAAGGGAATAATTGTTTATCTTTAAATGCATAAATCATCACAAATCCTATCTGCTTTAAATGCCCAGAAAGGTCAAACAGATGCATTATCTTACTGGAAACACACTATTCAGTGGTCTGCTTTGTATCACGTACACATCCTAAGATTTCTCCTTTTCCTTCAAGGTGATATTGGAAGGCTTTTGTTAATCACTTTCTCACAGTCTCTCCGATGCATTTTATTGCCAAGATATTTACACATCAGGGATGCTTACATCTACGTCTGGAACAGCAAAAGTAGACAAGTACTACTAGGTAGTGTTGTAAATGGAGACTACTGTAATTGTACATATGAAGCAGGTCAATCAATAGACATTCCCGTGTATGTTATCAATTTTGCCAATTTCAAGAAAGTCATACATTGGAAAAATATTATTGAGTAACTATATAAATATATTTAACCCAATTTTCAGGTATAATTACAATGAAAAATGTGGTGATTAATTTTAATACAGGAAAGAAATATATCTTGGTACCGTGTTAGCCAGTAGATAGAAAAATATATTAATGATTAATTAGTGATTACCGTAATTTTAAAAATTCATAGTATTTCAAAGTCGCTTTGGCATGACGCTACTAGGGAAATAAAGACATAGGTTTTCTCTATATGTCTGTAGCTGTGTATCATATGTTGCCTTTCCGGAGTTGGGACACAATGTATGTCCCAGCTCCTGATGTAAGTCAGAGTACAAGTGTTAAAAGACAAATGATCATTAAAAATATTATAACAATTCGTACCTATGTGGCAGATGTTATATTCAGCTCTGTTCTACACTGCTATGAACATTAATGCAAATTAAAAAAGGCTATAAGATTTGGCAGTACATCATCTGTATTATAGATGATTATCTTGTCCATTAAATCATAGAAGTCCTGCTGCCAAAACTTGATTAATTGTTTAAATGAAGTGGCTCTGTGAGGCTTTATGTTATGTGGGAGAAATTGAAATAATACTGAGTAGTTTTAGTGGGTTCATATAAAATGACTGTGAAATGTATATACTTTTTTGCAATGCAAATATAAAGAAAAGCAATTTGGGGATTTTTACAATGTTTTTGTTTCATATTCAAATTATTTTGGAACTGTGGATATCTAATATGGTTGTGAATTTTTTGTTTCTTTGTATTAAAAGTGCAATCTTTGGTGTGATGAGGGAGTTAAATTCTTCTTTCAAACCATTATTTATCAATTTTTCTCCTATGCTTTATATTGATATTGGACAATATGACATAAAATTCTTCTGGGGGTGGCATTATATTTATTCTCAGCTTGTCCACATTGGCTAAATTCTGTCCACTTTTACTATGGCACATGGGAAAGTTATGACCTGTATCTTTTGCATGTATTCTGGTTCCATCGGCAAGATAATTTTTTGTTTAAATCATGTTCTGTGAAATTCCTTATGCCATATGTGAATTAGTTGGTCATTCTCCACTATTAAAGAGGACCTGCTACCATGTAAAAAGTGACGAAGCCCCCTGATGAAGCCGACGCGAAACGCGCGTTGGGGCTACGGTGTGGACCCCTTTTGATGCCATGCAATGGGTAAATGCTTGGGGGTGGGAATGATTGGTATATTATGACCTTAGAGCCTCATAGAAGGGCTAAGTTATTACTTATATGGAATACTCTGCCCCTATGTGTGTCTGCCCAAACATGCACTATGCACTTTGTTACTCGGCTATGGTATCATGAGAAGTTCACATTGTTCTGTCTGTGCTAGTTTAATTCACCTTGCTGAAATGGTTTGTTATTTTCTGGTTTTCTGATTTCAATTTTTGTATATATTCTTTGTGAATTACTGTATAATAAAATTTACAACTTTTTAACGAATATGGACGTGTACTCCATCGTTTTTGGTATATGGATCTAGCTTTTGGGAGTGTCCTAAAAGTATTTTCTTATGGTCTCTCTTCTACAAGCTCTTCCACTTGGTTATGAGCATGCGTGAGAGATCTGTGTATATATTTTCCATTTTGGGCTGCTTTTATTATCATGTAAAAAGTGGTCAGTTTTTTCTCTTTTTTTATTCCTGCTTCTCCCCTAAATAATTTTTTTTCAGATCCTCCAAATAGTTTCAGATATGTTGGTCTTTTTATTTAGTTGCATTTTTCTGCTTTTTTCTGATGGGGCATGGCTCGCAGAATTCTCGGGTGATATTTCTTTTGGCTACTTTTAGGCTAAGTACCCCATTAGCAATGCCCCTTTGGTAAAGACAATAATATTAGTCATTGATCTGATGTATTCCAATGTCTAGTAACTGCTCATTTAGTTACCATTAACAATTGAGAAATTATGTCCCTGTGTGCCATAGGGAAGTTTTCCAAGCCAACTAAGAGAAGCGCCATGGCAAGAGTGATAGAGATTTCTATTATAGTTAAGCTCCTAAGAATATGGGTAGTGGCTTTCCAGAGGGGCTGTAATAGTTTGCAGTCCTATAAGGGAGAACTAAGGTGCCCATGTTACTGCAGCACAAGTCTTTTCCAGCACAAGTTGGGGGCAAGTTGAAAATAACTATTGTTAGTCTGGCTCACATTACCATCGTAACTGTATTTTAACGATTTATCCTGTTATGTGATGCCAAATGTAAAGATAAAAAAAATTGATATTGTTATATCATAT
Source organism: Ranitomeya imitator (assembly GCF_032444005.1). Lineage (NCBI taxonomy): Eukaryota > Metazoa > Chordata > Amphibia > Anura > Dendrobatidae > Ranitomeya > Ranitomeya imitator. The sequence continues at coordinate 507,434,757 of NC_091285.1, forward strand.
GATCCCTGAGGAACTAAGTGATTTGTCCAAAGGCAGGGAGAGTGAAGCCAGAGCTGATTGTCCACAGGGATCCTATGACATAACAATGTCACGATCCGGGGGAGAGCCACTGCTGACACAGCTGGAATGGTACTGGCACCAGAGTTAAGTATAAATGCTATTATTTTCCAAGATGGAAAGTCATAATATCCTTATTAAAAAAATGACTAAATATGGAATTGACAAGGCTATGGTTAGGTGGATTCATAACTGGCTCAGTGATCATACTCAAAGAGTGGTGATAAATGGTTGCACATCCAACTCGAAGAGTGTTTCAAGTAGAGTACCATAAGGCTCTGTCCTGGTCCCGCTGGTGTTCAACATTTTTCTAAATGATCTAGATAAGGGAACTGAAGGTAAACTAATCAAATTTGCAGATGATGCAAAGCTAGGAAGAATAGCTAACACTAGAGAAGACAGAGAAAAAATTAAGAAGGATATAGATAAGCTTGAACAATGTACAGCGACTAATAGAATGGTATTTCACAGGGAGAGAAGCAAGATTCTACGTCTGGGCAAGAAAAACAAAAATTACATCTACAGAATGGGAGGAATAGAACTAAGCAACAGCACGTGTGAAAAAGACTTGAGTATACCAGTAGATCACAGACTGCACATGAGTCAACAGTGTAATGCAGCAGCAAAAAAGCAAACACAATTCTAGGATGTATTAATAAAAGCACAGAGCCTAGATCACTTGAAGCAATTATCCCCCTCTACTCCTCCTTGGTCAGGCCTCATCTGGAATAGTGTGTCTAGTTCTGGGCACCATTTAAAAAAAAAACCATTGAAAAACTCGAGCAAGTTCATAGAAGCACTTCTAGGATGGTGAGCAGACTGCAAACTATGTCCTACAAGGAACTGTTAAAGGATCTGGAAATGTTTAGCTTGCAAAAAAGAAAACTAAGAGGACACTTAATAGCTGTCTACAAATATCGGAAGTGATGTCACAGTGTAGATGAATCATCCTTATTCTCATTCGCACATGGAAACACAAGAAGCAATGACATGAAATTGAAAGGAAGAAGATACAGATTAGATATTAGAAAAAACTTTTGGACATGATGGCCCTGGAGGTCCCTTCCAAGTTTAACATTCTATGATTCTATGAAAATTGAGAAGGGGATGCCTGACTTGTGGACAACCCCTTTACCATTATGCTATACAATATTATTCTGCTTAATTAAGTACATATATTGCACTAGGAGGAATGGTGCCATAATTTAGTATGAAAAGCAAAATAGTAAGAAATATTCTGATTAGATGTTGTTTACTTGAAGTACTTAATAGAAACAAATGCAAAGTCACAACATTTTCAAACGTGAATATTTCAAGTACTGTTATTTGTAACAATAAGTCCTTTACATTATTAGCCCTAAGGGCTTCTCACACTCAGACACAGGACTGGAATAAGTTTATAAAATGAGAAACTTGTACTTTAATAAATTAATGTTAATTAAAACTTCTAATTCTCTTTGTATTTTACAGGTATTCTGGAGATCAGAACAGTAACAGTTGGTGGGATAGTGGCAATCAAAGGAGTGCAAAGTGAATATTTTCTAGCCATGAACAAATCTGGAAAACTTTATGGAAAGGTAAAAATAAATATATCATAACCAAACCATACCATTCATTTTCTTAAATAAATAAATGCTGTATACATTCAGAAATACAACCACACATAAGTAATTAACACATACCCCCCATTTTATCCCCAGAGCTCCAGCACCTCATCCCTGATCCTCCCTGATGGTCCTCCATTGATCCTCCACTTGGCTGCAGATTTCACTTTATTTATGCTCCGCGTCACCACTGCAGCCAATCACTGGCCTCAGCGGTCTCGTGCCATATACCGCTGCAGCCAAAGTAAGCTGAAGACCAGAGGGGAGAATTGAGGATGCGGCACTGAAACTACAGGAATAATATGGGTGAGTATATATTATTTGCTTATCATAGCTCTATTTTTCAATTTTATAATTAACTCAGCAATCCAAAATACCCAATACAGTATACCAGAAGCAGACACAGACAGAAGAGGGCTTATGTGCAGAACAGTACAATAGCTCTTTGCCGTCCAAAAGCTAATTATAATGCACAATTCTATCTGCTTAGTATATGGAATTAGGCACCCATACCTCTTGGCCCCCTGTGCGGCTGCACACGTTGCACTAATGGTATGTCCCCCTGCTATATACTGGAAAAAGGGCTTCTCAGCTATTTTCTACTGAGGCCACAACAGCCGGGATATCATGACTTCCGAGCCTCACTGCCATTGGCCCCAATCTAAGCCAATATTGAAAATATTGCTCAATACACGATAGTTCAAAAAGTGACGCTTGTGTTGGTAAAGCTGAGATTGATGTTGCCAGAGAAAGGTCTGTGCAGCATATAACCACCCTGACAAAAAATGGGGGCTCCACAGTCTAGTATGGTAGTATAGCACTGCTCCTAATAACACCAAATGTTTAGTGCTTTAAGTTTCTGGCATGAATGGAAATATTAGCTGGCTGTCAACAGATCTAGGCCAGCAAATCACCACTGTTTTTATAGACACACTTCAATATAGAATGCAGGATAGTTACATACACAGAGATCCAGTGTAGAATTTTTGTATAGATTTATCAAACGACATCTACTACCTAGCTAACAGTAAAATGTTATGTATTTTAATAAAAGATAAATACAGTTTAACCGTTTTTAAATTAAGTTGCATTATAGATAATATTTTGTACTATTTTTACTTTGCAGAAGTTTTGTAATGAAGACTGCAACTTTAGGGAACTAATCCAGGAGAACAAATACAACACGTATGCATCAGTAAATTGGACCCATAATGGAAAGGAGATGTTTGTTGCATTGAATAATAAAGGGTCTCCAATAAAAGGGAAGAAATCCAAGAAAGAAAACAAAAGCTCACACTTCCTTCCAATTCAAACATCCTAACTATTAATTATCAGTTCCAGCAGAATATTTTTTTACCTTAATAATATTAATAATTATAATAATAAATACATACAAAAGGAAAAAGCTGGATCTACTACTGAAAATCCGAACAAGCTGGACTTGCACATGTATGTGGAGATTAAAGACCTCCACCCAAAAAAAAGAAAAGGAGGAAAAAAAACTTTAAAAATTTACCCAAAGAAAGGTTATAGCTAAATACAAGTTGTAAAAATTCTAAAGAGATGTACAAACATATGTTAGTAATAATCCAGGGGTATTATTTTTTGTTAAATTATCCAACCCCTAAGAAGGAGGATTGACTTGATCATCTGATGATTTATTTTTAAAATGTAAATCTGCTTGTCAAATATGGCTGCTAAAAACATGTTTTATTTTTTTATTTTTTTAAAAGCAGATAATAGTGTTATGTAAAATATGTTGGACCATGAGGCTGCTGGAATGATGTCAGATTTTCAAGTCAATTCTGCATGTAGACACTGAGCTGAATCTAAGTAATTCTTAGTGAAATAACTATATGCACACTATAATATAAAACAAATTATAGTTTTACCTTTGTGACTATGGCATTCAAAAATATATTCATCCTCTGAGGGTATCCCACCACTGTCAGTAACTCCTCATTGTTATGAATGCCAGATGCTGCTCATATTTTAAACCAACAGTACTACATTACTCACTTGTCTATGCGCAGTTTGGTCTACATATGAAAACATCAATTTCTTGCAATACTGACCTAATAAAAGTATTTCAGTTATAAAAACATTCTCTTTCTTAAACAGCTATTTATATCAGTTGCAATCTGTTTTGTTTGTGGATAGAAGATGTTAGTATGCTTAAAGGGGTTGTCTGGTCTTGGTGTACAAGTCTGCAGACATTCTAGGTGACTGCAGACTGGTGAATCCTCACATGGCATTGCACTGTGCTCTGTGAGGATTCTCCAATGCGCCAGGAGTGGACGGCAATGTGGCCGCAAGTATGCCATTTGCACGCTTCCGGCCACATTCCGACTAGATTTACCTTACCTCACTTAAGACGATGCATTGAGCGAGGCCATGCTCATCTAGTCAGCACATGACCGCATGTATGCAAATCATATACTTGCAGTCACGAGCCTGCCAGCACCAGATAGTCTTCACAGCACGCAGTGTGTAATGTGAGAATTCACAAGTCTGAAGTCACAGAGTGACTACAGAATTGTAGCCTGAGACTGGACATACAATGGTCAATTGCAGAAAATTCATTATGATTTTAAGGAGTTAATTTTATTTGTTACCTAACAATAATGACCAAAGTAGAAAGTAAAATATCTGATGATCATCTTTGACACTGATGGCTATGGTTTTAGGATAGAGTAGAAACTGATTTTTTTCTTACTTAAAATGCCCTAATTTACTACATAGCTGACATACGCTGCAGTGTGTCAATATTATGTAGCTGACCCATCCGTGTTGAAAGATTGGAAATAGAGTTAAGTAAGATTCAAGCTGTACTGGTATCTGTTACTAATAAGACATTGTGGATTAATGTATCCTAAGTTCAAAGCTGGCTTTACTAGGTCTTGACACAACATTTTTTACCCTATTCATCAACCCTGCAAACACATGTTAGAAGCTGGTCAAACCTGGCACCTTGGAAAAACCTATTTTTCAACCAAGTCTACAAAGCAGAAATGTTATATATTTGCAATGTGCAATAATTTTTTTCAGTGCATGCTTTGACATACTTTTGTACTCAAAGGAGTTTTACTAGATTGGAAAAAAAATTATAGGGGGTTGTCCAACAGTCAATTTTCTTTTTGTAGCCAAGAACTGAATTAATATAATACACAAATGAATACTCACCTTCAAGCACATCCACGGATCCAGTGCAGCCTGCTCTGGAGGTCTCAGCACCGATGCAGCCTGTAATTGGCTTTAGTGGTCAAGTAACTAAAAGAGTCCAAAAAGGTGCTCTACAAGTCACCTGCAATGGTGCTGAGACTTCCAAACAAGACACACATATCACTACTGGAGCCGTGAAGGTGCTGAAAGGTGAGTGTGCCTCCATGTATTATTGTTAAATAAATCATAGCTAAATAAATTAAATAGCTGAAAGGGCAAAAAAAGAATTTCTTGGACCTGTCAATCCAATGCAGCTCCAGTACAACCACTACAGTTTTTCTGGATAGTCTTTATTTACCTTCTGTATTGATAACATCCCCATCTATCCTGTACCATGCTGAGGCCCATGACTGGCTGCAGCAGTCACAAGAGTAGGTGGGGTAAGCATTCCTTGCATCAAGGTAAAAAAAGACAGGCAGCTACCACCAGAGCAACAGTGCTGGATAGCCTGTTGATTTACCATTTATTCCACTTCTTCCTACATTTAGTAAGGTTATATTTCTAGGTACTGAAATAGAGATTAATATTTTCATGACAGATTAACCTATAAAAACTTGCAAGAACCAACTATTAACTCTAAAAATAAGAACAAAGAGCTGCTTTTCCCAAAATTACAATCATGTGGCATTTCATGTACCAGGTAAAAAAAGAAACCTATATACATATCACAAATGAAATGAAGAGGTCAAGTGTGCAATCGTAGTTCATAAAAAAAAAAAAAATCAATAACTCTAATATTAAGAGCTCCAATTGCATTCCATCTGACCCTTACTACAACAGTAATACATAACATCACCAAAGCAGAACAATATCATCATCCTCATCATCATCGATTATTCAAATAAGAATTGAGAATTACAGATTACTCTATAATAAACCTTGAACCATAAACTTAGAACTCCAGTCATTGCCAAGATGATGATTGAATTAATTGTGATCATCACACCAGGTACGGCCCAACAATCTTAGTGTGTTTAAGTCATCTGAATTACTATGGCTGCAATTATTTTTTTAAACGATTGATTTTAGTTATTTACAATTATTTTAAGTAGCAACCATAAGAAATCAATTTAGAAAAAGGAATGTGTGAAATATTATGTAAGGAGAATGGGTTATTAATACATCCCCTGTTTAAGCAGTGGCTGTTTTTGCCCTCAGCAGATGCGGGTCTGGCTTCGATAATCCTGCATATCAGCTGTTATGGCTGGGGATAGCTGCACATTGCCAGTAGTGGTAGAAGAAATTTAGTATTCCATGACAGCCATTTAATGAATTGATAGGCTTAGTAAGGAGGGTCTTGTCTTAGTAGGGATTGTTTCGTCTTAATCAGAGAAATATATTAAGCAGAAGCTCCCCTCTATGATGCCTAAATGCCCTAAGGGCCATAGAGCTGTAAACAATTGGTATATATTGCAAGGCTTTATAACATGAGAATTGATCAAAAACATTTTCATCTTATTCAAATCATCTTCTTCTAGACTTCTAGACTTTGGACAACTAATGCGGTTGATGGATCCTAAAATCAAAATGTATGTGGACTTCCAAAGTACATCTAAAATCTGCACTGCAGTATGTACCGGTGCTGGACTTGCCTGCAATGAGTTGAACGGGTTGTTCGCTATTCGACGACCCTGAGCAACTAAAATGCTCCAAATATAATAAAAAACATTTACTTACTCCTAACAGACTGACACCGCTTCTCCAATATCGGTGCTGTGTTTTCCTGCCTTCACCTGACATTGAAATGTCATTTGACTGCTGCAGCCAATCAGCAACTATTGATTGACTGCAGCCTTTCAGTATTTTATCAGAGCAGAATTCTGTTTTGATGAAATCATGAAGGCTGCAGGCAATCAGGTGTTACCAGAAAACACAATGCTGACGAAGGAAGAGCAGCGCTTGTCCGGGAGGTAAATATATGTGTTTTTTTTTATATATATATATATATATAACTATATAAATTATATAGATTATATATAATATTGTTTTTTTGGCTGTTAATATGAGAAATTTGTTTAGTAGTGGACAATCCATGAAAGTAGCTACATTAAGGTGATGGTGGGAAGTGGTTTTGTGTAAAACATTTGTGTGAAACTTCTTTAAGAATATATTCCATCATTTTCTTTTCCAAAAAACCCAATAGCCCTTGTTCGTTATTAGTGATGAGCGAATATACTCGTTACTCGAGATTTCCCAAGCATGCTCGGGGGTCCTCCAAGTATTTTCAGGGTATGTGCACACATTCAGGTTTTTTCGCGTTTTTTTCGTGATAAAAACGCTATAAAAACTCATTAAAACGCATGCATTATGCATCCTATCATTTAGAATGCATTCTGCAATTTTTGTGCACAGGATGCGTTAAAAAAAGCAGCATGTTCATTAATTTTGTGGTTTTTTTGCGTTTTTCCCACTATTCTATGCATTTGGAAAAAACGCAAAAAAAAAAAACGCATGAAAAACGTGAAAAAAAGCATCAAAAACACACAAAAAACGCATGCAGATTTCTGGCAGAATTGTCCGTTTTTTGTAAGGAAAATTTCTGCCAGAAATCCTGACGTGTGCACATACCCTCAGTGCTCGGAGATTTAGTTTTTCTGGCCGCAGCTGAATGATTTACTGTACATCTGTTAGCCAGCATAAGTACATGTGGAGGTTGCCTGGTTGCTAGGGAATCCCCACATGTAATCAAGCTGTCTAAGAGATGTAAATCATTCAGCTGAGGTGGGGAAAACTAAATCTCCGAGCACTAAAAAATACTCGGAGGACACCCGAGCGTGCTGGGAAAATCTCGAGTAACAAGTATATTCGCTCATCACTATTCCTTATCCAAAAACACACACCTGGTTCAGGCTCCCTACATTTCTATGGTTCTAAACACATTGCAGAACAGGACTGTAACCCTCTATGTCCTGGAATTATTACAGGTCCAAAAAAAATTAAAAAAAAAAACAGAACAAATGAGAAAGCTACAAGCATGGTTAATTGCCTTTGTGCTGCTTTGCAAAATAAATAAATGTTTGGCAACCATAAAACTATGTGGTATCATTTCAACAGCAACTACCGTAATAAAAAACCCTGGGCAAATAAGGCACATGTATTAAACTAATTTTAGAAGTTAAACTATCACTACTTTTTGGTCATAGTCATGTACATAATAAAGTTTGTTGATAAGTTATCCTTCATCTCTCAGAAAATATAGCAAAAGTTCAAATGACTTGTTTTATATGTAATATAAAACTATACTTTGTTTAATTGTTCTTAGAACACATAGCTTTCAGCAGTTATTAATGCATTCTGGTTCATAGCATCAAACTATATTATAGCTGTATTTGAACATATTGTTTTAAGTTATTTAAACTGATGTTATTTATATAAAAAGAAACTTATTAAGCTGTATCTGTCTCATATGCTTTTAATTCTACAAAATAACAAATCATAACGGGAAAGTCTGGCAAAGCTGCAGTTTCTTTTCCCCAGTGACTAGACACCATGTCTGGTACACAGCTCTGCTGCCAGCATACACTGGATGGCAGACAAAAATGAAAGCTTGCGGCAACAGTAACGATAGATGTCTCAGAAGGAACAATAGAAATATGCAAAATATCCTACGCCCTGTAGACGTACTAAAGAAAGCCCTGAAAAGATAACCTAAAATAAAATTGCCATTGTTATTGGGATACAAACTACAGGCATTATTTATACATAAAATAGTTTGGTGCACAAATCAGCATGTTTCTTTATGTAATTTAAGAGACTATTTAATGACCAAATAGCAAATTTCTGTTTATTAAAGGGTAATTCCCATCTTCATAGATGGATCTTGTCAGATTGTACTTGTAAAAAGAATCATTTTTGCAATGTACAACATATTAATTATTATTTGCAGCTGATCTTTTATGTTCCCTTGTTTAAAGCTTGTTGCATTCGTTTTTTTCTGATTTCAGTGAAAACGTAAAAAAACAAAAAATAGGAAATACACATCTATTTTTCACTTTTTCAGTTTTATTACAACCACAATGGACTACTAAAAAAAATGTAATTGCGTTCACTTTTTGTTCGAAATTTTTTTTATATATTGGAGTTTTTTTTTAAATGGAGTGAGGATAGAAGCGACTGCTCAGACTGGTTGTGTTGCTTTTATTTTGGTTTATTTGTGTGGTTTTTTTTCTTAATTTATTTTTACACACTGTGCAGCTCATAAGGTTTTAAGAGATTTTAACATGTTAATACATCTTTTTCATTGCTGACTTCACCTTTAACTGGGGACTTAGCCTCAGTTACAGAGTAATTTCAGCTCCTTGCCTGCATAGCTAACTAGGTCTCCTAGGATCCAGCAACTCCTGTTCTCTTGCTACATCCAGCAATCACATGTTCACTGGGTCATGATGAAAAAGCATGGTAAGTGCTTCCTAATCTTATCCATAATATCTTGTGTACACAGAGATTAACAAGGTAGACATGCTGAAAAACCATGTTTATCTTCTCTCTGCGGAGTGTGGCTGTGTCTGACATACAACTTCCCATCTCCACAACTGAACGATTTCCTGCAAACTATCCACTATGCAGTGTCATTTTAGAATGTCAGTGCAGAGTAAAGTGTAGACTTCCCACATGTTAGTAGTCTATGGGCAGTCCAGAAGCAGTTAAGGAACCTGGGATTTTTTATTTTTGCTTTCATTTTTCCTCTTCTTCCAAAAGCAAATACTTTATTTATATTTAATTTATATTTATGACATTATTTATTATTCATTTCACCAGTCAATGTACGAGAAAAAAGGTAAAGAAAAAATCAAAGTGGGGTGAAGTGGGGAAAAAAATGGAATTCCGCCATTATTTGGGGGGTTTTGATTTTAGAGTGTTCATTATATGGTGAAAAGTACCTGTCCAAATTACAGCACCCTCCACACTTGTGGACCCTGTGCTAACATACAGGCACATATGTCATTTTGCGCTGAGGGGTTAATGTAGGTAGTACTATATTACAACACGGCGAGTGAAGTGTGGGTTTTAAATAAAAGAAAAAGGACTAGGAGACGAAAAGTAGCGCAATAGGGTTTTAGCAGATGATAATGGGAGAATATTAATGTGAAACCACTCACCTGATGTGGTTGCAAATTGCAACCTGACATAGGCACGTAATACAGCTGCTGCAGGACACCGGTCACAAATGTGCCCAGAGAAAATAAAAAGTAGGAAGGAGGTGTCATCAACTTAACCTAGGTTTTTGTCCTGATAAAGAGATCATGTGTGATCTTGAAACTTTTTAATAAAATCCATTGATTTTATCCTACTACTCAGTCCTTATCAGCAGCGCAGTTGATGACACCTCCTTCATACTTTTTGGTTTTAAATAAAGGTGCAGACAGATATTTTAGCTACTTTTTGAGATTACTTTAGGGTTATTCTTAAAAACATGATAAACAGTTTTTTTTTTATTTTATCCACTTTAAGAAACACTATTATAATCATGCTTCAGAAAACAAAGTCTGTATGACAATCTCTAGTATATGGTGCACATCTCATGTGCAATTCATTTTATACTTTACTCCCCAGGATTATATTAGCACAGTGATTATTTACTAAATGTATCCAAGATTTCTTAAGATGCTGGTAAGCAGGTTCACCTCAATGTTATTGTTAGGTTGGGCCCCACTTTACAGCTATAACATCATCCACTCAAAATACAGGTGCTTCTCACAAAATTAGAATATCATCAAAAAGTTAATTTATTTCAGTTCTTCAATACAAAAAGTGAAACTCATATACTATATAGAGTCATTACAAACAGAGTGATCTATTTCAAGTGTTTATTTCTGTTAATGTTGATTATGGTTTACAGCCAATGAAAACCCAAAAGTCATTATTTCAGTTAATTAAAATAGTTAACAAAAAAACACCTGCAAAGGCTTCCTAAGCATTTAAAAAGGTCCCTTAGTCTGTTTCAGTAGGCTCCACAATCATGATGAAGACTGCTGACTTGACAGATGTGCAGAAGGCAGTCATTGACACACTCCACAGGGAGGGTAAGCCACAAAAGGTCATTGCTAAAGAAGCTGGCTGTTCACAGATTGCTGTATCCAAGCAAATTAATGGAAAGTTGAGTGGAAAGAAAAAGTGTGGTAGAAAAAGGTGCACAAGCAACCGGGATAACCACAGCCTTGAAAAGGATTGTTAAGAAAAGGACATTCAAAAATTTGGGGGAGATTCACAGGGAGTGGGCTGCTGCTAGAGTCACTTATTCAAAAGCCACCACATACAGACGTATCCAGGACATGGGCTACAAGTGTCAGATTCCTTGTGTCAAGCCACTCATGACCAATAGACAGCACAAGAAGCATCTTACATGGGAAAAGGAGAAAAATAACTGGACTGTTGCTCAGTGGTCCAAGGTGTGGTTTTCAGTTGAAAGTAAATTTTATATATCATTTGGAAACCAAGGTCCCAGAGTCTGGATGAAGAGTGGAGAGACCACAATCCAAGCTGCTTGAGGTCTAGTGTGAAGTTTCCACAATCAGTGATGGTTTGGGGAGCCATGTCATCTGCTGGTGTAGGTCCAGTATGTTTTATCAAGATCAAAATCAGTGCAGCCATCTACTAGAAAATTTTAGAGAACTTCATGCTTCCCTCTGCAGACAAGCTTTTTGGAGGTGGAAATTTCATTCTCGAGCAGGACTTGGCAACTGTCCACACTGCCAAAAGTACCAATACCTATTTTAAAAACAACAGCATCACTGTGCTTGACTGGCCAGCAAACTCGCCTGACCTTAATCCTATAGAGAATCTATGGGGTATTGTCAAGAGGAAGATGAGAGACACCAAACCCAACAATGCAGATGAGCTGAAGGCTGCTATCAAAGCAATCTCGGCTTCCAAAACAACTCAGCAGTGCCACCGGCTGATCGCCTATATGCCACACCGCATTGATGCAGTAATTGATGTAAAAGGAGTCCCGACCAAGTATCGAGTGCATTAACAGAACATACATTTTAGTAGGCCAACATTTCAGATTTTAAAATAATTTTTCAAACTGGTGTTATAAAGTATTCTAATTTACTGAGATAATTACTTTTAGGTTTTCATTGGCTGAAAGCCATAATCATCAACCTTAACAGAAATAAACACTTGAAATAGATCACTCTGTTTGTAATGACTCTATATAATATATGAGTTTCAATTTTTGTATTGAAGAACTGAAATAAATTAACTTTTTTATGATATTCTAATTATTTGAGAAGCACCTGTATGTCTGTGGGCACTTATACCTGTCCAGCCAAAAATATAATTTGGCAGATCAGGCACTAATGATGGACAAGAAGATCTTCCTCAAATTACTCTCAAAAGTGTTTGATGGGGTTGGGGTCATTATTCTGTGCACTGTATTCATGTTTTAAACAAGTGAACCCATAACTTTATGAACCTCACTTTATGGATCATGCTTCACAGTCATTCTGGAACAGAAAAGAGCTTCTTTTTTTTAAAAAACTGATACCACAAAATGGGAAGAATACAATTAGTGTGGCATTAACCCTTTCCAGTCAAAGCCATTTTTTGTCTTTATAACAAACCATTTTTCTTTTCATTTTATAATTGTGATGTTTCAGGAGCCATGACTTTTTTCATTATTTTGGTAATCTTTAAGTATGAGAACTTGTTTTTTTGGGATAAGTTGTATTTTGTCAGTGGAATTATTTTGGGGAACCTATAACTTACTATTAACTCTTTATTCAGAGGAATATAAACAAAATAGCAATTCTGCCACTATTTTTTGGGGGGCATTTAAATTTAACTTTTTTTTACAGTGCTGCACAAATAAAGAGTTAACTTTATTCTATACATCAGAACGATGTTGGTGATAGTAAATTCACAATTCATGTTGTTTTATTTATTAGTTTTCCACAATAAATTCACACTTTGAAAAAAATCACCTGTTTTTGTGTCAACATATTCTGGTCAACATATTCTGAGATCCATAAGTTTTCCAATTTTCTGTCAGTGGAGCTGTATGAGAGCTTATTTTTTTGGCGCATAAAGCTGAAGTTTTCATTGGTACTATTTTGTGGTACGTGCAACTTTTGATCACATTTTATTACACTCTTTGGGAAGCAAATTAAACAAACAAAACAAGAATTCTAGATTTTGTTTGCTCAGTTTTTTAAAAAACAATCTCTGTTTATTTTGGGATAAATACGTTAACAATATGAAATTATACAGTTTTGTTTTACTACTTTTGCACAAAACAAAAAAAACGTTTGGGGGAGACAGCTGTGAGAGGGCTTGCTTTTTGCAGAGCAGATACATCTATATATATATATATATAATTGTCTAAGGGGTACTTAATAATAATAATAATAATAATAATTTTTATTTATATAGCGACAACAAATTCCGCAGCACTTTACAATTAAGCGGGGACATGTACAGACAATAAATTCAGTACAAGTTAAGACAATTTAAACAGTGACATTAGGGGTCAGGTCCCTGCTCGCAAGCTTACAATCTACAAGGAAATGGGGGGACACAATAGGTGAAAAGTGCTTGTTATTTCAGGTCTGGCAATTATAATAAATAGGGATTTTCATATAAAGCTGCATAATCTGGTCATCAGCCCGTGTGTTTAAGTGCAATAGTCAAGTATCAAGTGCAGTTATCATGTGCATGGAGGGTGTGGAGACAGATGATTAGTAGTGTGCAGATTCACATGCAGATAATATTTGGAAGGAGGGAACAGGACAAAGTTAGTTTACTGAGTAGTTGATGTGGTAGGCTTGTTTGAAGAGATGGGTTTTTAAAGCACGCTTGAATAGGTCGGGGCTGGGTATCAGTCTGATTGTCTGGGGAAGTGCATTCCAGAGAGTTGGCGCAGCACGAGAGAAGTCTTGGAGACGGAGGTGCGAGGTTTGGATTACGGGGGATGTTAGTCTTAGGTCATTTGTAGAACGGATGACACGTGTAGGGCGATAGACGGAGATGAGAGAGGAGATATAAGGCGGTGCAGAACAGTGGAGAGCTTTGTGGGTGAGAGAGATGAGTTTATACTGGACCCTGTAGCGAATTGGTAGCCAGTGTAATGACTGGCACAAGATGGAGGCATCGGTGAAGCGGCTGGACAGAAATATGACCCTGGCTGCCATATTCAAGATGGATTGGAGAGGAGAAAGTTTGGAAAGAGGGAGACCGATCAGAAGAGAGTTGCAGTAGTCCAGATGAGAATGAATAAGAGCAACAGTAAGAGTCTTAGCAGTTTCAAAGGTGAGAAAAGGTCGGATTCTGGAGAGTCTTTCTGTCGGCAACTTCCGTAATGGAAATCCCGCATCGCTGATTGGTCTCGCCAGCTGCCTGTCATGGCTGCCGCGACCAATCAGCAACGGGCACAGTCCGATTAGTTCCTCCCCTACTTCCCACAGTCAGTGCCCAGCGCCCGCTCCGTAATCCCCTCCAGTCACCATCCCCTACTCCACTGCAGTCAGTGGCCGGCGCCCGCTCCGTAATCCCCTCCAGTCACCGTCCCCTGCTCCCCTGCAGTGAGTGCCCGGCGCCCGCTCCGTAATCCCCTCCAGTCACCGTCCCCTATTCCCCTGCATTCAGTGCCCGGCGCCCGCTCCGTAATCCCCTCCAGTCACCGCTCACACAGGGTTAATGCCAGCGGTAACGGGCCGCGGGTACCACACTCCGTTACCGCTGCTATTAACCCTGTGTGTCCCCAACTTTTTTACTATTGATGCTGCCTATGCAGCATAGAAAGTAAAAAGATGTAATGTTAAAAATAATAAAAAAACAAAAAAACCTGCTATGCTCACCTTCTGTTGTCCGACGATGCGCTTGCACCGGCAATCTTCCATTCCCAGAGATGCATTGCGAAATTACCCAGAAGACTTAGTGGTCTCACGAGACTGCTAAGTCATCTGGGTAATTTCGCAATGCATCCTGGGAACGGAAGATGGCGGCAGCCGCGCGTGCATCTCCAGAGTTTCGCTGGATCCCAGTATATAACTATTTTTTATTTTAATTTTTTTTTTTTTTTAACAGGGATATGGTGCCCACACTGCTAAATACTGCGTGGGCAGTGTTATATACCGCATGGCTACTATATACTACATGGGCAGTGTTATATACTCCGTGGGCTGTGTGATATACTCCGTGGGCTGTGTGATACACTCCGTGGGCTGTGCTATATACTACGTGCCCTGTGTAATATGTTACGTGGGCTGTGTTATATACTGCGTCGCCTGTGTTACATACTGCGTGGCTGCTATATACTGCGTCGCCTGTGTTATATACTGCGTGGCTGCTATATACTGCGTGGGCTGTGTTATATAGTGTGTGGGCTGTGTTATATAGTACGTGGGCTGTGTTATATACTCCGTGGGCTGTGTGATATACTGCATGGGCTGTGCTATATACTACGTGCCCTGTGTTATATATTGCGTGGCCTGTGTTATATACAAGTCCTAGCTTTTTGCAGGTACACATGATGTAAAGATAACTCTAATTAATTTTTAGGTAGGCTGTATGCAAAAAACAAAACAATAATGCCATACAGTGTACATCTTGCCACATGTATGCAATCCTTGAGCAGTCGGTCGAGGGTGCAAACTGCTGCGCGAGATGTGAGCACGTTGAGCATTTGGAAGCCCAGATACTGGATCTAAATATGCAGCTGGCAACACTGAGATCCATTGACAATATGGAAAGGAGTCTTCTGCTCAATGAGCAGACGCTCAATGAGATAGATGAGGGGGGATGCTAGGATGGAGCTGCAGGACAGTGAGGCAGCAAGCTGGGTGACAGTTAGAAAGCGGGGTACTGGGCGTTCCCGGAAGTGGATGGAGTAGGACGCATGGTGCTGAGTTCTGCTCTCTGTCAGCCCTAAAATAACATTTTTTTATCTGAAAAGGCAGCCCCAGGACCATAAATTATGGTCAGAAAAACCGCTCAGCGTGCACAGACAAGAATGATGACACTTAATGCCAGCACCGTGACCCAGGGACCGCTGGATGTTTATTTACAGCCAGACACCTCAGCCTCAGCAGCTGCCCACGGAGCAATGGCGCCCAAGGCCACTATACAGGAACAAGAGGGCAGGGCGAGATCCCTGGAGCATTAGAGGGGAACCAGATGGAATTATGCACAATGGTGAGTGAAGTTTCCCCTGAGACACTGGAGGGTCGTGTGGATGTGAGACAGGAGCAGAAGAGTCTGCAGCTCCCCTCATGTCCACCCCTGCCCCCCTCCCTAAGTTACACATGCAAAAGGAACTTTCCAAGCAGAGCTGTGTACTAGATCAGCCTGCAGCAAAGGAGACATCTCCCATCCCAGAGCCAGGTCAGGGCTCTAACTACAGGCAAGATCCATATATAGCAGATTCAGAAGGAAATAAGGCTGATATATCAAGTACTCCCTGCCTGTCTCAATTTGCTAGTAATACAGACCAGGAATTCTCTTCAGACTCTGAGTTTACAGCACCTGATGATGCTCATGATAAATGGAGCTCATATATGAAACAACTTCCCACAAAAGCAGATTTTAAATTGCTTATAGCTGAAGTGCGTGGTGCATGCAGAGTAGAGATTGCGACTGTAAGGAGGGATATTCACCTTATTTCACACAGAGTTGAGACCCTAGAAGATGACCATGATCTAACCCGTACATATATTTCTCAGCTCCATTCCACGGTTATGGGGCAGCATGAAGCAATTTGTGACTATCAAAGACACCTGGAGGATTTGGACAATAGTGGTCGCAGACATAATATTAGGGTTCATGGCTTGCCAGAACCTCACGGTGAGGAAAATCTTCCTAAGATTTTACAGAATATTTTTAACAAAATAATGGACGCTCCTCCTGCTCAACAGATCAAACTTGATAGGGCACATAGAGCACTACGTCCTAAAGGATCATCTCCACTGCCCCGTGATATCATATGCTGTGTCACAGATTATGGACTAAAGGAAGAAATAATGTTCCATGCCAGGAGAAAACGGAGCATTGAGTTTGAGGGAAATCAACTCCAGATTCTGCCAGACCTCTCCTGGATCACTCTGCAAAGGAGGCGTCTGCTACGTCCTCTTCTAACAATATTGAAAGATAACCAAATCATGTACAGATGGGGGTTCCCATTCAGCCTTACAGCCAGAAGAAATGGCCGCTCAACCACCCTTAGAGTTGCAGCTGACCTGCACCAGTTTTGCTCAGCCTTAGAAATTCCGGTCCCAAAACTACCAAACTGGGAACTTAGCCCCCTGCTCCACCGCAGTCCCCAGCTTGGCAGCAAGTTTCAGCTAAAAAACGGCGAGCTTCCTCCCGGTCCTATCTCAGGAGAAAAACCACCACCCTTCTAGGCGCTGATGGAAAATTAAGAGGATTATTTTGCCGTGTCGTCAACATGAACAGACCCTGGGACTTGCACTACGGATTATCTTATATCTACAGAAATATGACAGCATAAAATAATGC
Organism: Ranitomeya imitator; assembly: GCF_032444005.1. Lineage (NCBI taxonomy): Eukaryota > Metazoa > Chordata > Amphibia > Anura > Dendrobatidae > Ranitomeya > Ranitomeya imitator. The sequence continues at coordinate 507,452,093 of NC_091285.1, forward strand.
TGCCTCAACTGCAAGCTGGCAGGGAGTGCAAGAAGGCACTCTAACGGCTCAGACTACTTGAAATCTCCAGAATCTTCTAGTTTGTTTTTATCCCCCCTGCTTTTTACCCCGTATTAACATTTCCACTTTCCTGATGTCAGTTCGGGCGTCAGAGAAGGAATATGGTCAATGTGGGATTTTGACCACGGTTCAAAAAGTAATCAGGCTCTGGACTTGTTTTTGGAGTCTAATTTCGAATGGGGTCACACTTGGTAACGTGACCAAGTGTTTGTTTGTTCCCTACCTTCCCTTCTCCCTGCTCCCTTCTTGTCTTCCTTCTTTTCTTTTTCTTCTCCTAGGTAACGGCATCATGTATCTATCCCAGTATGGAGTGGGCAGCTTGGTGGGCCACTACTGTTGTGAATTCTGTTGTCGAACTCCCTCCTGTGGTCGTGAATGGTACTTCGGCGAGTTCTGTCTATGGGCTCCCTCTGGTGGCTGTGAGTGAAGCTGCTGCTTCTGAGGTTCATTACACAGGTGACGTGGTTTATCCTTTGGTTGGCTGCTCTATTTAACTCCACTCAGATCGTTACTCCATGCCAGCTGTCAATGTTTCTGCATTGGTTCAGTTCGCTCCTGGATCTTTCTGGTGACCTGTCTTCTCCTGCAGAAGCTAAGTTCCTGATAGTCATTATTTGTTCATTGTTTTCTTGTCCAGCTGGTTATCATGATTTTGTCTTGCTAGCTGGAAGCTCTGGGATGCAGAGTGCCCCTCCGCACCGTGAGTCGGTGCGGAGGTCTTTTTTGCACACTCTGCGTGGTCTTTTGTAGTTTTTTGTGCTGACCGCAAAGATACCTTTCCTATCCTCTGTCTATTTAGTAAGTTGGGCCTCCCTTTGCTGAAACCTGTTTCATTTCTGCGTTTGTGACTTTCATCTTTACTCACAGTCAATATATGTGGGGGGCTGCCTTTTCCTTTCGGGAATTTCTCTGAGGCAAGGTAGGCTTTATTTTCTATCTCTAGGGCTAGTTAGCTCTTAGGTTGTGACGAGGTGCCTAGGTCATGTCAGGAGCGCTCCACGGCTATTTCTAGTGTGTGTGTTAGGATTAGGGCTTGCGGTCAGCAGAGCTCCCACATCCCAGAGCTCGTCCTGTGTGAGTTTAACTATCAGGTCCTGCCTGGTGCTCCTAACCACCAGGTCATAACAGTACAGCTGTCCCAAAGTATTAATGCATCTCAATAGAGGGATAAGAGAAGTTCTGAGACCATTTTTTTTTCTTTGCACTGTGTTTTGTCTTTCTTTTCCCCTAAACCTTTGGGTGGTTCAGGACACAGGTGTAGATATGGACATTCAAGGTCTGTCCTCTTGTGTGGATCATCTCACTGCAAGGGTACAAAACATTCAAGATTTTGTGGTTCAGAATCCTATGTTAGAGCCTAGAATTCCTATTCCTGATTTATTTTCTGGGGATAGATCTAGGTTCTTGAATTTCAAAAATAATTGTAAACTGTTTCTAGCTTTGAAACCCCGCTCCTCTGGTGACCCCGCTCAACAAGTAAAAATCATTATTTCTTTGTTGCATGGTGACCCTCAAGACTGGGCATTTTCCCTTGCGCCAGGAGATCCTGCATTGCGTGATGTTGATGCGTTTTTTCTGGCGCTTGGATTGATTTATGATGAACCAAATTCAGTGGATCAGGCAGAGAAAATCTTGCTGGCTTTGTGTCAGGGTCAGGATGAAGCGGAGGTGTACTGTCAGAAGTTTAGAAAGTGGTCTGTGCTTACTCAGTGGAATGAATGTGCCCTGGCGGCAATTTTCAGAAAGGGTCTTTCTGAAGCCCTTAAGGATGTCATGGTGGGATTTCCCACGCCTGCTGGTCTGAATGAGTCTATGTCCTTGGCCTTTCAGATCGATCGGTGCATGCGTGAGCGCAAAGCTGTGCACCATCTGGCAGTATTCTCTGAGCATAGGCCTGAGCTTATGCAGTGTGATAGGACTTTGACCAGAGCTGAACGGCAAGAACACAGACGTCGGAATGGGCTGTGTTTTTACTGTGGTGAATCCACTCATGCTATCTCCGATTGTCCTAAGCGCACTAAGCGGTTCGCTAGGTCTGCCACCATTGGTACGATACAGTCAATATTTCTTTTGTCTGTTACTCTGATTTGCTCTCTGTCTTCCTATTCTGTAATGGCATTTGTGGATTCAGGTGCTGCCCTGAATTTGATGGACTTGGAGTTTGCCAGGCACTGTGGTTTTTTTCTTGGAGCCCTTGCAGTATCCTATTCCATTGAGAGGAATTGATGCTACGCCTTTGGCCAAGAATAAGCCTCAGTACTGGACTCAATTGACCATGTGCATGGCTCCTGCACATCAGGAGGATATTCGCTTTTTGGTGTTGCATAATCTGCATGATGTGGTCGTTTTGGGGTTGCCATGGCTACAGGTCCATAATCCAGTGTTGGATTGGAAATCTATGTCTGTGTCCGGCTGGGGTTGTCAAGGGGTACATGGTGATGTTCCATTGTTGTCAATTTCGCCTTCCACTCCTTCTGAAGTCATTGAGTTTTTATCAGATTACCGGGATGTATTTGAAGAGCCCAAATCCGGTGCCCTACCTCCTCATAGGGATTGCGATTGTGCTATTAATTTGATTCCTGGTAGTAAGTTTCCTAAGGGCCGTCTGTTTAATTTATCTGTGCCAGAGCACGCCGCTATGCGGAGTTATATAAAGCAATCCTTGGAGAAGTGTCATATTCGTCCGTCGTCGTCACCATTGGGAGCAGGGTTCTTTTTTGTGGCTAAAAAGGATGGCTCTTTGAGACCGTGTATTGATTACCGTCTTCTTAATAAGATCACAGTCAAATTTCAGTATCCTTTGCCGCTGCTGTCTGATCTGTTTGCTCGGATTAAGTGGGCTAGTTGGTTCACCAAGATAGATCTTCGAGGGGCGTATAATCTTGTGCGAATTAAACAGGGTGATGAATGAAAAACAGCATTTAATACGCCCGTGGGCCATTTTGAGTACCTAGTTATGCCATTCGGGCTTTCTAATGCTCCATCTGTGTTTCAGTCCTTTATGCATGACATCTTCCGAGAGTACCTGGATAGATTCATGATTGTATATTTGGATGACATTTTGGTCTTTTCGGATGATTGGGAGTCTCATGTGAAGCAGGTCAGAATGGTGTTCCAGGTCCTTCGTGCGAATTCCTTGTTTGTGAAGGGATCAAAGTGTCTCTTTGGAGTTCGGAAGGTTTCATTTTTGGGTTTCATTTTTTCCCCTTCTACTATCGAGATGGACCCTGTTAAAGTTCAGGCCATTTACGATTGGACTCAGCCGACATCTGTGAAGAGCTTGCAGAAGTTCCTGGGCTTTGCTAATTTTTATCGTCGCTTCATCGCTAATTTTTCTAGTATTGCTAAACCATTGACTGATTTGACCAAGAAAGGTGCTGATGTGGTCAATTGGTCCTCTGCGGCTGTAGAGGCTTTTCAGGAGTTGAAGCGTTGTTTTTCTTCTGCCCCTGTGTTGTGCAACAAGGATCCTTAAAATATAACTTTTAATATTTAAAGCTAAAAAAGTTTGTTCCAATATATGCAACAAAGGTATTACAAGTTATAACCCATGAAAGTCAGATACAAACTACCTTACCCTGTCTGGTAGCCTATTCTCAATCACTACCTGACAGCGGAGGTTGGCACCCTAAGTTTCTGCGGTAGGCGCCCCCGCTCCTCGACGACTGGCCCTAATAACCCTAAATAGACCCTATATTCCCTAAAAAAGACGTGTCAAATCTATCCACCCCAGAAAAAATGAAAGAAATATAAAAAAATCAAAACACTACACAAATGAAAATAGAAAAAAAAAAAAAAAAAAAAAAAACATAGCAGAAAAACAGAAAAAAAAATAAAATAATTTTTTCTTGATCCGTCGAATCAGAGAGTCCCTTAAATAGGGATATTTAGAAATGTCACTGCCAAAGGGGTAGAAATAACACCCATGTCTCTTTAATCCAGAAAGATATCAGCGGGCCACACCATCACATATATATACTTCAGGGTGATCATGTGCTTCTGTACATTCAATGATGTTTCCCAAAAAGGGACATATCCAGTATAAATACCCCCCAAAGAATGAAAGAAATATAAAAAATAAAAAAACTACAAAAATAAAAATAAAAAATGAAAAAAATAAACACAGCAAAAAAACACAAAATTGTTGTCTGCCAGAGGAAAAAAGTCCCTTAAAGGGAAATAGTCCAAAATCACATCCCAATAAGTACAAATACCAATGTCTCGTTTATCCATAAAATATCAGCGAGCCACTCCATCCCGTATATTTTTGCAAGAAAAAAATAATAATAAGTATAATCCAGAAAATAAATCCAAAATCAGTCCAATGACTCCCAAATAGATGGATTTCACAAGAGGACAGTGGCCCACCTCATACCAGAGACATCCCAGCAAAAAGAAAAAACAGAGGACCATCAAAGCCGGTTAAAAAAGTTGTCCCAAAGACACCCCATAGTTCAATAGTGTATCCAACGCTTCTACTCATCTGCATCCCAGAGGCGTTGTGGGTGGTGATACGATCATCCAGCTCCGTTAAGACTTCTGCCGGGATGTCCTCCCTATTCTGCCCGACGCGTTTCCCCCCCGTGAAAATCCTGGGGGTTCATCAGGGGACATGGATCAATGCCACAGAGATATCAAGATGTATGAGCACTGTACATACCGTTGCCATCTTATATCCTCATCTGAATGCTCCACGTGGAGAGCGGCCAGGCCCCCTAGCCGCGCACCCGGAAGTACGTAGGTGGAGCGCACCAGCTTTGCAGATTCCCAAAAATGACGTTCTAAACACAGCGGTGTATATTGAAAACACATACCGCGCATGCGTGCCCATCCGACGCCCGCCACACGAAAAATCCAGGGCGGCGCGCACACTACATGAATCGCATTTTGGTACTACGCATGCGTACATACTCTCAGCACAGCGCTCATAGAGGTGCGAAACCAGAACGCATAAGCGCTCCAAACTAACTATATAAATACTCAAAATAGCGGTGCACTTATCAAAAGACATACCACACCTGCGTCCAAATCCGACGCTCGCCCAGTCCAAATCCAAGGGCGATGCGCACACGAGTAACACTATATATACTGCGCATGCGTCAGTTAACGCACCTACAAGAAACGCTGAAAAGGAGGGCAACATACATTAACAACGTTTTTAAAAACTGGCGAAATATGTAATACACCAATGAATTTTCAGGTACCCAACAAAACGGCATGTACAGAATACTCCAAAAAATTTAATAAACTGAACAAACAAAAAAAGAACAAACTAATACAAAATATAAACAAGAATAAATATTCCCATTTATTCTAAGGGTACAGATCTACCCAAGCAGGTTAGATACAAATCAAAACCCCTTGATGGTTTTAGATGAAGCTAACGAAGGACATCTGTTCGTTGAGGCCCAAGGGACTCACCGATCTCAGCAGATAGATCCATCTCGTTTCCCGCTGTAATATTCTTCTGTCCCAATCACCCAGTCTCACTGAGGGGGAGATTACCTCAATAACCCTAAAGACCAAGGAAGCGGGATCACCCCCGTGTATTTCATTTACGTGTCGAGCCACCGGGGTATCCCTCTTGTGTCTAATATCCCCCATGTGTTCTCCCACGCGTACACGGAGTTCCCGCTTGGTCTTGCCCACATAGTCTTTTGGGCAGGAGCAAGTGCACACATACACCACTCCCATGGTCCTGCAATTTGCAAAATGTCTCTTCTGAAAAGATCTACCTGTAGCAGAACTAATAAAAGTCTTAGATGGTAGTACATGCTTACAGGATGAGCAGTGTCCACATCTGAACGTCCCAAGGGACCTATTTTCCAACCAGGTACCAGGTTTCTTTGGAGGTGTGTAATGACTGTGAACAACCATATCCTTTATTGATTTGCCCCTCCTATACGTAACCGAGGGATATGGGGATATGTGCTCACCAATGTCCGGATCCGATTTTAAAATCTGCCAGTACCTTCTCAGGATTTGGCAAACCTTTGTCGACTGGTCGTCGTAGGTGCCAATAAAGCGTGTAACAGAAACACCGTCCTCTTTTCTTTTTGGAATCAGCAAAGAGGACCGGTTAGCTTTGTATGCAGCATGATATGCAGAGTCAATAACATCCCTCGGGTATCCCCTATCTTCAAACCGTTGTTTTAGGTCCACAGACTTTCTTTCAAAATCGCCCAACCTGGAACAATTTCTCCGCAGTCTACAAAATTGTCCCTTGGGGATACCCCTTTTTAGAGGACATGGATGGTAGCTTTCCCACCTCAGCAAACCATTTGTGGCCGTAGGCTTCCGATAAATAGTAGTGCTGAGGAAGCCATCACTTTTTCTCGAGATGAGGACGTCCAAGAAAGTGATATTGTCCTCTCCAATCTCGTATGTAAATTTAAGGCCCTCAATATTGCTATTGAGGTACCGCATAAATTCAACAAAGGACTCTGTCCCACCTTTCAAGAACACCAGAATGTCATCTATATATCTGCCCCAGAAAATAATCCTGGGGCACCAGACATCGTCCTCATCCCGAAAAACAAAAATGTCCTCCCACCAGCCCAGGAGCAAATTAGCATATGTGGGGGCACAAGGGCTCCCCATTGCTGTGCCCCTGAGCTGGTGGTAGAATTTCCCATTAAAAAGAAAAAAATTATGCTGCAAAACAAAACCCAATAGCTCAATCAAGAACTCATTGTGTGGTCTCAAATGAACCCCCCTACTGCTCAAAAAGAACTTGACAGCCCTCAGGCCCTCCTGGTGTCTAATGCTGCTATACAGCGCTTCGACATCAATTGAGGCAATGATCGTATCTGACTCAATTGTAATGCCCTCTAATTTAGTCAGGAGGTCCCCCGTATCCCTGATGTACGAGGGTAGAGCCAACACAAAAGGACGAAGCAGTTTGTCCAAGTAAATGCTACAGTTCTGTGCAAGAGCACCCACACCCGACACAATAGGGCGTCCCCTAAGAGGGGAAATCCCCTTATGCACCTTCGGTAATGCATAAAATGTCGCTGTAGTTGGAGACTTAGGCAAAAGGAAATCAAACTCACTTTTGGAAATCAGCCTATGTTGTAATGCTGATGTTAAAATACCTGAGAGTTCCTGTAGAAATTCCTTAGTTGGATCACGTCTAAGAACCTCATAGGAATTAACATCCGAAACTATAGCAGAGCACATATCCACATATCCACAACAGTCCATCACAACGATATTGCCGCCCTTGTCCGAGGGCTTAATCACAATAGAGTGATTGTTCTTCAGACCTTCAAGAGCCCTCCTCTCCACAAGAGACAAATTAGGGTAGGCAGAATCAAGGGAAGGATCAATCTTATTCAACTCCTCGGTTACCAATTTTTGAAAAATTTCAATGCTACCATAGTCACCTGGAGGCGGCATCCTTTTACTAATTGGCTTCAATTCCGAAAAAGGGCCTTCACCCAGCTGTCTGGACCCCTCCTCGGCCAAGCCCTCCAAAATCTCCAAATCAACTAATACTGAAATATCATCCTCAGACATTGAATCCTCTGACGTGGATTCGGCTCCAAGAGTTTTTTTACCGAGACAACAGCCTAGAAATAGGGGACGAGGGAAAAGGGGTCGGAGATGGCAGACCCGCAGTATAGAACGGGGTTATCCCTCTGCTTCTTCCTCATCCTCTTTTTTAGAGGATCGAGGGACTCTCCCCTATTATTTGAGAAACCGGACTCCTCTAAGTTAACCAAAATAGAGACCACTGTGGATAAATACCACATCATGAACCTCTCCTCGTATACCTTGTCACCTATGGAAAATAGGGTTTTGTCACTAGGTCTTAGTTTTGTTCCGACTACGAGATTTGACCCTTTCAATTGGATTAAGGATCTGAATTTGTTTACCAGGAAACTGAAGTGGAGACGTTTTTTTCAGAGAAACGATGCTTTGAAATGCCAACAGTTGGGCATTTCATATGATGACCTCGCTGATTTGGAGATTTTGGAGGGCTTGGCCGAGGAGGGGTCCAGACAGCTGGGTGAAGGCCCTTTTTCGGAATTGAAGCCAATTAGTAAAAGGATGCCGCCTCCAGGTGACTATGGTAGCATTGAAATTTTTCAAAAATTGGTAACCGAGGAGTTGAATAAGATTGATCCTTCCCTTGATTCTGCCTACCCTAATTTGTCTCTTGTGGAGAGGAGGGCTCTTGAAGGTCTGAAGAACAATCACTCTATTGTGATTAAGCCCTCGGACAAGGGCGGCAATATCGTTGTGATGGACTGTTGTGGATATGTGGATATGTGCTCTGCTATAGTTTCGGATGTTAATTCCTATGAGGTTCTTAGACGTGATCCAACTAAGGAATTTCTACAGGAACTCTCAGGTATTTTAACATCAGCATTACAACATAGGCTGATTTCCAAAAGTGAGTTTGATTTCCTTTTGCCTAAGTCTCCAACTACAGCGACATTTTATGCATTACCGAAGGTGCATAAGGGGATTTCCCCTCTTAGGGGACGCCCTATTGTGTCGGGTGTGGGTGCTCTTGCACAGAACTGTAGCATTTACTTGGACAAACTGCTTCGTCCTTTTGTGTTGGCTCTACCCTCGTACATCAGGGATACGGGGGACCTCCTGACTAAATTAGAGGGCATTACAATTGAGTCAGATACGATCATTGCCTCAATTGATGTCGAAGCGCTGTATAGCAGCATTAGACACCAGGAGGGCCTGAGGGCTGTCAAGTTCTTTTTGAGCAGTAGGGGGGTTCATTTGAGACCACACAATGAGTTCTTGATTGAGCTATTGGGTTTTGTTTTGCAGCATAATTTTTTTCTTTTTAATGGGAAATTCTACCACCAGCTCAGGGGCACAGCAATGGGGAGCCCTTGTGCCCCCACATATGCTAATTTGCTCCTGGGCTGGTGGGAGGACATTTTTGTTTTTCGGGATGAGGACGATGTCTGGTGCCCCAGGATTATTTTCTGGGGCAGATATATAGATGACATTCTGGTGTTCTTGAAAGGTGGGACAGAGTCCTTTGTTGAATTTATGCGGTACCTCAATAGCAATATTGAGGGCCTTAAATTTACATACGAGATTGGAGAGGACAATATCACTTTCTTGGACGTCCTCATCTCGAGAAAAAGTGATGGCTTCCTCAGCACTACTATTTATCGGAAGCCTACGGCCACAAATGGTTTGCTGAGGTGGGAAAGCTACCATCCATGTCCTCTAAAAAGGGGTATCCCCAAGGGACAATTTTGTAGACTGCGGAGAAATTGTTCCAGGTTGGGCGATTTTGAAAGAAAGTCTGTGGACCTAAAACAACGGTTTGAAGATAGGGGATACCCGAGGGATGTTATTGACTCTGCATATCATGCTGCATACAAAGCTAACCGGTCCTCTTTGCTGATTCCAAAAAGAAAAGAGAACGGTGTTTCTGTTACACGCTTTATTGGCACCTACGACGACCAGTCGACAAAGGTTTGCCAAATCCTGAGAAGGTACTGGCAGATTTTAAAATCGGATCCGGACATTGGCGAGCACATATCCCCATATCCCTCGGTTACGTATAGGAGGGGCAAATCAATAAAGGATATGGTTGTTCACAGTCATTACACACCTCCAAAGAAACCTGGTACCTGGTTGGAAAATAGGTCCCTTGGGACGTTCAGATGTGGACACTGCTCATCCTGTAAGCATGTACTACCATCTAAGACTTTTATTAGTTCTGCTACAGGTAGATCTTTTCAGATGAGACATTTTGCAAATTGCAGGACCATGGGAGTGGTGTATGTGTGCACTTGCTCCTGCCCAAAAGACTATGTGGGCAAGACCAAGCGGGAACTCCGTGTGCGCGTGGGAGAACACATGGGGGATATTAGACACAAGAGGGATACCCCGGTGGCTCGACACGTAAATGAAATACACGGGGGTGATCCCGCTTCCTTGGTCTTTAGGGTTATTGAGGTAATCTCCCCCTCAGTGAGACTGGGTGATTGGGACAGAAGAATATTACAGCGGGAAACGAGATGGATCTATCTGCTGAGATCGGTGAGTCCCTTGGGCCTCAACGAACAGATGTCCTTCGTTAGCTTCATCTAAAACCATCAAGGGGTTTTGATTTGAATCTAACCTGCTTGGGTAGATCTGTACCCTTAGAATAAATGGGAATATTTATTCTTGTTTATATTTTGTATTAGTTTGTTCTTTTTTTGTTTGTTCAGTTTATTAAATTTTTTGGAGTATTCTGTACATGCCGTTTTGTTGGGTACCTGAAAATTCATTGGTGTATTACATATTTCGCCAGTTTTTAAAAACGTTGTTAATGTATGTTGCCCTCCTTTTCAGCGTTTCTTGTAGGTGCGTTAACTGACGCATGCGCAGTATATATAGTGTTACTCGTGTGCGCATCGCCCTTGGATTTGGACTGGGCGAGCGTCGGATTTGGACGCAGGTGTGGTATGTCTTTTGATAAGTGCACCGCTATTTTGAGTATTTATATCGTTAGTTTGGAGCGCTTATGCGTTCTGGTTTCGCACCTCTATGAGCGCTGTGCTGAGAGTATGTACGCATGCGTAGTACCAAAATGCGATTCATGTAGTGTGCGCGCCGCCCTGGATTTTTCGTGTGGCGGGCGTCGGATGGGCACGCATGCGCGGTATGTGTTTTCAATATACACCGCTGTGTTTAGAACGTCATTTTTGGGAATCTGCAAAGCTGGTGCGCTCCACCTACGTACTTCCGGGTGCGCGGCTAGGGGGCCTGGCCGCTCTCCACGTGGAGCATTCAGATGAGGATATAAGACGGCAACGGTATGTACAGTGCTCATGCATCTTGATATCTCTGTGGCATTGATCCATGTCCCCTGATGAACCCCCAGGATTTTCACGGGGGGGAAACGCGTCGGGCAGAATAGGGAGGACATCCCGGCAGAAGTCTTAACGGAGCTGGATGATCGTATCACCACCCACAACGCCTCTGGGACGCAGATGAGTAGAAGCGTTGGATACAGTATTGAACTATGGGGTGTCTTTGGGACAAGTTTTTCAACCGGCTTTGATGGTCCTCTGTTTTTTCTTTTTGCTGGGATGTCTCTGGTATGAGGTGGGCCACTGTCCTCTTGTGAAATCCATCTATTTGGGAGTCATTGGACTGATTTTGGATTTATTTTCTGGATTATACTTATTATTATTTTTTTCTTGCAAAAATATACGGGATGGAGTGGCTCGCTGATATTTTATGGATAAACGAGACATTGGTATTTGTACTTATTGGGATGTGATTTTGGACTATTTCCCTTTAAGGGACTTTTTTCCTCTGGCAGACAACAATTTTGTGTTTTTTTGCTGTGTTTATTTTTTTCATTTTTTATTTTTATTTTTGTAGTTTTTTTATTTTTTATATTTCTTTCATTCTTTGGGGGGTATTTATACTGGATATGTCCCTTTTTGGGAAACATCATTGAATGTACAGAAGCACATGATCACCCTGAAGTATATATATGTGATGGTGTGGCCCGCTGATATCTTTCTGGATTAAAGAGACATGGGTGTTATTTCTACCCCTTTGGCAGTGACATTTCTAAATATCCCTATTTAAGGGACTCTCTGATTCGACGGATCAAGAAAAAATTATTATTTTTTTTTTTTCTGTTTTTCTGCTGTTTTTTTTTTTTTTTTTTTTTTTTTTTTTCTATTTTCATTTGTGTAGTGTTTTGATTTTTTATATTTCTTTCATTTTTTCTGGGGTGGATAGATTTGACACGTCTTTTTTAGGGAATATAGGGTCTATTTAGGGTTATTAGGGCCAGTCGTCGAGGAGCGGGGACGCCTACCGCAGAAACTTAGGGTGCCAACCTCCGCTGTCAGGTAGTGATTGAGAATAGGCTACCAGACAGGGTAAGGTAGTTTGTATCTGACTTTCATGGGTTATAACTTGTAATACCTTTGTTGCATATATTGGAACAAACTTTTTTAGCTTTAAATATTAAAAGTTATATTTTAAGGATCCTTGTTGCGTTTTGGTTTTTTGGTTGTTCTCTAGGATCCTGATACTATTTGCTTTTAGTGGTGCCCCTGTGTTGTGCCAACCAGATGTTTCGCTCCCGTTTCAGGTTGAGGTTGATGCTTCTGAGATTGGAGCAGGGGCTGTTTTGTCGTAAAGAAGTTCTGATGGCTCGGTGATGAAACCCTGTGCCTTCTTTTCTAGAAAATTCTCGCCTGCTGAGCGCAATTATGATGTTGGTAATCGAGAGTTGTTGGCCATGAAGTGGGCATTCGAGGAGTGGCGACATTGGCTTGAAGGAGCTAAACATCGCGTGGTGGTCTTGACGGATCACAAGAATTTGACTTATCTCGAGTCTGCCAAACAGTTGAATCCTAGACAGGCTCGATGGTCGCTCTTTTTCTCCCGTTTTGATTTTGTGGTTTCATACCTTCCGGGATCTAAGAATGTGAAGGCTGATGCCCTGTCAAGGAGTTTTGTGCCTGACTCTCCGGGTGTTCCGGAGCCGGCGGGTATTCTTAAAGAAGGGGTAATTTTGTCTGCCATCTCCCCTGATTTGCGGCGCGTGTTGCAGAAGTTTCAGGCTGATAGACCTGACCGTTGTCCAACGGAGAAACTGTTTGTCCCTGATAGATGGACTAGTAGAGTTATCTCTGAGGTTCATTGTTCGGTGTTGGCTGGTCATCCTGGAATCTTTGGTACCAGAGATTTGGTGGCTAGGTCCTTTTGGTGGCCTTCTTTGTCACGGGATGTGCGTTCTTTTGTGCATTCCTGTGGGACTTGTGCTCGGGCTAAGCCCTGCTGTTCTCGTGCCAGTGGGTTGCTTTTGCCCCTGCCGATCCCAAAGAGGCCCAGGACGCATATTTCCATGGATTTTATTTCTGATCTCGCTGTTTCTCAAAGGATGTCGGTCATTTGGGTGGTTTGTGATCGCTTCTCTAAGATGGTCCATTTGGTGCCCTTGTCTAAATTGCCTTCCTCCTCTGATTTGGTGCCATTGTTTTTCCAGCATGTGGTTCGTTTGCATGGCATTCCAGAGAACATCGTCTCGGACAGAGGTTCCCAGTTTGTTTCGAGGTTTTGGCGGTCCTTTTGTGCTAAGATGGGCATTGATTTGTCTTTTTCTTCGGCTTTCCATCCTCAGACTAATGGCCAAACCGAACGAACTAATCAGACTTTGGAAACATATCTGAGATGCTTTGTTTCTGCTGATCAGGATGATTGGGTGTCCTTCTTGCCTTTGGCTGAGTTCGCCCTTAATAATCGGGCCAGCTCGGCTACTTTAGTTTCTCCTTTTTTCTGTAATTCTGGTTTCCATCCTCGTTTCTCTTCAGGGCAGGTTGAGCCTTTGGACTGACCTGGTGTGGATGCGGTGGTGGACAGGTTGCAGCAGATTTGGACTCATGTGGTGGACAATTTGACATTGTCCCAGGAGAAGGCTCAACGTTTCGCTAACTGCTGGCGCTGTGTTGGTCCCCGACTTCGTGTTGGGGATTTGGTTTGGTTGTCATCTCGTCACGTTTCTATGAAGGTTTCCTCTCCTAAGTTTAAGCCTCGTTTCATTGGGCGATATAAGATTTCTGAAGTTCTTAACCCTGTGTCATTTCGCTTGGACCTTCCAGCTTCTTTTGCCATCCATAATGTGTTCCATAGGTCGTTGTTGCGGAGATACGTGGCGCCTATGGTTCCCTCCGTTGATCCTCCTGCCCCGGTGTTGGTTGAGGGGGAGTTGGAGTATGTGGTGGAGAAGATTTTGGATTCTCGTGTTTCGAGACGGAAACTCCAGTACCTGGTCAAGTGGAGGGGTTATGGTCAGGAAGATAATTCCTGGGTTTTTGCCTCTGATGTTCATGCTGCCGATCTTGTTCGTGCCTTTCATTTGGCTCATCCTGATCGGCCTGGGGGCTCTGGTGAGGGTTCGGTGACCCCTCCTCAAGGGGGGTACTGTTGTGAATTCTGTTGTCAAACTCCCTCCTGTGGTCGTGAATGGTACTTCGGCGAGTTCTGTCTATGGGCTCCCTCTGGTGGCTGTGAGTGAAGCTGCTGCTTCTGAGGTTCCTTACACAGGTGACGTGGTTTATCCTTTGGTTGGCTGCTCTATTTAACTCCACTCAGATCGTTACTCCATGCCAGCTGTCAATGTTTCTGCATTGGTTCAGTTCGCTCCTGGATCTTTCTGGTGACCTGTCTTCTCCTGCAGAAGCTAAGTTCCTGATAGTCATTATTTGTTCATTGTTTTCTTGTCCAGCTGGTTATCATGATTTTGTCTTGCTAGCTGGAAGCTCTGGGATGCAGAGTGGCCCCTCCGCACCGTGAGTCGGTGCGGAGGTCTTTTTTGCACACTCTGCGTGGTCTTTTGTAGTTTTTTGTGCTGACCGCAAAAGATACCTTTCCTATCCTCTGTCTATTTAGTAAGTCTGGCCTCCCTTTGCTGAAACCTGTTTCATTTCTGCGTTTGTGACTTTCATCTTTACTCACAGTCAATATATGTGGGGGGCTGCCTTTTCCTTTCGGGAATTTCTCTGAGGCAAGGTAGGCTTTATTTTCTATCTCTAGGGCTAGTTAGCTCTTAGGCTGTGACGAGGCGCCTAGGTCATGTCAGGAGCGCTCCACGGCTATTTCTAGTGTGTGTGTTAGGATTAAGGCTTGCGGTCAGCAGAGCTCCCACATCCCAGAGCTCATCCTGTGTGAGTTTAACTATCAGGTCGTGCCTGGTGCTCCTAACCACCAGGTCATAACACACTACTTGGTCAAGAGAGGGGGCCAGTGGACCTGGAAGGGGGTGAGATATATTGCTTCATCTCGTATATATTGTTTTTTTTGGAGACAGTGGCTCTATCATGGTGCGTCTCATGTCATTAAATGCTAAGGGGCTCAACTCGGATGTTAAGAGATGCCTCCTTCGAGGAGAATTGAAGTCTTCAAAGGCAGATATTGTGTTTCTGCAGGAGACGCACAATGATGGAACAGGATCCTTCAACTTTGCTAGGGGAAGATTTCCAATAGTATATACAGCCACCCAAAATAGGAAAAAAGCGGGAGTGGTGATTATGGTAGCTCAAAATTGCCCTTTCCAGGTTATTAGCTTGGACTCAGACCCTAATGGACGATACTTGATCCTAACGGGAACTTTGAAGGGAGTCCCTGTGATACTATGTAACGTATATGTCCCCAATTCTGGACAGTTACTTTTCCTAAATCGGGTATTAGCTAAATTACGTCAAACTCCATCACATGCGCTATATTTGGGGGGTGATTTTAATTTGATTTTTTTCAGCATTAAGGGACAGGCTTTCTGTAAGTGGTGCCCCAACCCCATTGACTTTGACTAGACAAACGAAGGCGTTCCGTGCACTAATTCGAAAGCATGGCCTCTATGACCTGTGGCGTACCAATAACCCAGTAGCCAAGCAATACACATTTTACTCACATCCACACTCAACCCACACGCGGATAGACTCTTTCTTTGGCAATCTCTTGGCTTTGCGAGGAATTGCAACAGCAGACATTGGCCAAATTACGTGGTTGGATCATGCGCCAGTTATACTGGATCTCCGCCCCGGCCTCCTCGCCAAGAAGGGAATGTCATTGGAAGCTAAATGATTATTTACTCAAACATCCAATACATAAAGCCAAACTCCAAGAACAGTTGGAGGATTACTTTACTCTAAATAAAGACTCTGTCCCTTCACTCTCCTCAGTTTGGGAGGCGCATAAATTAGTAATGAGAGGGAACTGCATTTAATTAGCATCACACTTAAAAAGAGACAGTAATCATCAACAGATGACTATTTTGGCACGTCTCAAAAAGTTGGAACAAAGAATGTCTGTGCAACCCTCTAAACGTACACTTAAAAATTTTTTGAGGTAAGGGGTGGGCTGAGGGATCTCGCTATCCAGAAAGTTGAAAAAATGAAGGTGTATACTAAGCAAAAATACTATAAGAGGGGTAATAAGGCCCACTCGCTCTTGGCAGCTCAGTTGAGGGAGAGATTGGTTCAGGCTTCCCCCTTTGCCATCAAAAATAAACAGGGACACCTCATATATGACCCACAGAAACAAGCAAACATATTTCAGGATTACTATTCCCGTCTATATTCATTACCCTCCACTCTGCCCATAGACCAGATTGATAAATCTGAAAGACTCAAAACTTACTTGGACTCCTGTCAATTACCAACCTTGAGTGCGGAAGCCCTTTTAACACTAAACAACATAATAACCGAAGAAGAACTGGAGAATACAATTAAAGAATTGCCCCAGGGTAAAGCCCCAGGACCTGATGGGTTCACATATTTATACTACAAAACATTCCAGAAAGAATTAATTGCCTTTATGTTACCGCACTTTAATTCCTTCATGTCGGGTTCTCCCATTCTCCCCTCTATGCGGAGTTCACATATCACAATAATACATAAACAGGGAAAGGACCCTGCTGATTGTGCCAGCTATCGTCCTATATCCTGTTATGATTTGGTAATTCAGTACCACAATGGACATAGAAGTCAGAGCACATACAGTGACCTGACAATAACCCAAAAACATAGAACGAGCTCTGAGACGTGGGAACTCTGCTGACCGCAATCCCTAATCCTCTCCAACCACACTAGAGGCAGCCGTGGATTGCGCCTAACGCTCCCTATGCAACTCAGCACAGCCTGAGAAACTAGCTAGCCTGAAGATAGAAAATAAGCCTACCTTGCCTCAGAGAAATACCCCAAAGGAAAAGGCAGCCCCCCACATATAATGGCTGTGAGTTAAGATGAAAAGACAAACGTAGAGATGAAATAGATTTAGCAAAGTGAGGCCCGACTTTCTGAACAGAGCGAGGATAGGAAAGGCAACTTTGCGGTCAACACAAAACCCTACAAACAACCACGCAAAGGGGGCAAAAAGACCCTCCGTACCGACTAACGGCACGGAGGTACACCCTCTGCGTCCCAGAGCTTCCAGCAAGCAAGAAAAAACAAATAAACAAGCTGGACAGAAAAAACAGCAAACAAAAAAAACACAAGAGCAACTTAGCTATGCAGAGCAGCAGGCCACAGGAACGATCCATGAGGAAGATAGTCCAATACTAGAACATTGACTGGAGGCCAGGATCAAAGCACTAGGTGGAGTTAAATAGAGCAGCACCTAACGACTTCACCACATCACCTGAGGAAGGAAACTCAGAAGCCGCAGTACCACTTTCCTCCACCAACGGAAGCTCATAGAGAGAATCAGCCGAAGTACCACTTGTGACCACAGGAGGGAGCTCTGCCACAGAATTCACAACAGTACCCCCCCCTTGAGGAGGGGTCACCGAACCCTCACCAGAGCCCCCAGGACGACCAGGATGAGCCATATGAAAGGCACGAACAAGATCGGGAGCATGGACATCAGAGGCAAAGACCCAGGAATTATCTTCCTGAGCATAACCCTTCCACTTAACCAGATACTGGAGTTTCCGTCTTGAAACACGAGAATCCAAAATCTTCTCCACAATATACTCGAACTCCCCCTCCACCAAAACCGGGGCAGGAGGATCAACAGATGGAACCATAGGTGCCACGTATCTCCGCAACAACGACCTATGGAATACGTTATGGATGGAAAAAGAATCTGGAAGGGTCAAACGAAAAGACACAGGATTAAGAACCTCAGAAATCCTATACGGACCAATGAAACGAGGTTTAAACTTAGGAGAGGAAACCTTCATAGGAATATGACGAGAAGACAACCAAACCAAATCCCCAACACGAAGTCGGGGACCCACACAGCGTCTGCGATTAGCAAAACGTTGAGCCTTTTCCTGGGACAAGGTCAAATTGTCCACTACATGAGTCCAAATCTGCTGCAACCTGTCCACCACAGTATCCACACCAGGACAGTCCGAAGACTCAACCTGCCCTGAAGAGAAACGAGGATGGAACCCAGAGTTGCAGAAAAACGGCGAAACCAAGGTAGCCGAGCTGGCCCGATTATTAAGGGCGAACTCAGCCAAAGGCAAAAAAGACACCCAGTCATCCTGATCAGCAGAAACAAAGCATCTCAGATATGTTTCCAAGGTCTGATTGGTTCGTTCGGTCTGGCCATTAGTCTGAGGATGGAAAGCCGAGGAAAAAGACAAATCAATGCCCATCCTAGCACAAAAGGCTCGCCAAAACCTCGAAACAAACTGGGAACCTCTGTCAGAAACGATATTCTCTGGAATGCCATGTAAACGAACTACATGCTGGAAGAACAATGGCACCAAATCAGAGGAGGAAGGTAATTTAGACAAGGGTACCAAATGGACCATCTTAGAGAAGCGATCACAAACTACCCAAATGACTGACATTTTTTGAGAAACGGGAAGATCTGAAATAAAATCCATAGAGATATGTGTCCAAGGCCTCTTCGGGACCGGCAAGGGCAAAAGCAACCCACTGGCACGAGAACAGCAGGGCTTAGCCCGAGCACAAATCCCACAGGACTGCACAAAAGAACGCACATTCCGCGACAGAGATGGCCACCAAAAGGATCTAGCCACTAACTCTCTGGTACCAAAGATTCCAGGATGACCAGCCAACACCGAACAATGAACCTCAGAGATAACTTTATTCGTCCACCTATCAGGGACAAACAGTTTCTTCGCTGGGCAACGATCAGGTTTATTAGCCTGAAATTTTTGCAGCACCCGCCGCAAATCAGGGGAGATGGCAGACACAATTACTCCCTCTTTGAGAATACCCGCCGGCTCAGACAAACCCGGAGAGTCGGGCACAAAACTCCTAGACAGGGCATCCGCCTTCACATTTTTAGAGCCCGGAAGGTACGAAATCACAAAGTCAAAACGAGCGAAAAACAGCGACCAACGAGCCTGTCTAGGATTCAACCGCTTGGCAGACTCGAGATAAGTCAAGTTCTTATGATCAGTCAAGACCACCACGCGATGCTTAGCTCCCTCAAGCCAATGACGCCACTCCTCGAATGCCCACTTCATGGCCAGCAACTCTCGATTGCCAACATCATAGTTTTGCTCAGCAGGCGAAAACTTCCTGGAAAAGAAGGCGCATGGTTTCATCACCGAGCAATCAGAACTTCTCTGCGACAAAACAGCCCCCGCTCCAATCTCAGAAGCATCAACCTCGACCTGGAACGGAAGCGAAACATCTGGCTGACACAACACAGGGGCAGAAGAAAAACGACGCTTCAAGTCTTGAAAAGCTTCCACAGCAGCAGAAGACCAATTGACCACATCAGCACCCTTCTTGCTCAAATCGGTCAATGGTTTAGCGATACTAGAAAAATTGCAGATGAAGCGACGATAAAAATTAGCAAAGCCCAGGAACTTTTGCAGACTTTTCAGAGATGTCGGCTGAGTCCAATCATGGATGGCCTGGACCTTAACAGGGTCCATCTCGATAGTTGAAGGGGAAAAAATGAACCCCAAAAATGAAACCTTCTGAACACCAAAGAGACACTTTGATCCCTTCACAAACAAAGAATTAGCACGCAGGACCTGAAACACCGTTCTGACCTGCTTCACATGAGACTCCCAATCATCCGAGAAGACCAAAATATCATCCAAGTATACAATCAGGAATTTATCCAGGTACTCTCGGAAGATGTCATGCATAAAGGACTGAAACACTGATGGAGCATTGGCAAGTCCGAATGGCATTACTAGGTACTCAAAATGGCCCTCAGGCGTATTAAATGCAGTTTTCCATTCATTGCCTCGCTTAATACGCACAAGATTATATGCACCACGAAGATCTATCTTGGTGAACCAACTAGCCCCCTTAATCCGAGCAAACAAATCAGATAACAGCGGCAAGGGGTACTGAAATTTAACCGTGATCTTATTTAGAAGGCGGTAATCTATACAAGGTCTCAGCGAACCATCCTTCTTGGCCACAAAAAAGAACCCCGCTCCCAATGGCGACGATGATGGGCGAATATGCCCCTTCTCCAAAGACTCCTTCATGTAACTCCGCAAAGCAGCGTGCTCAGGCACAGATAAATTAAACAGTCAACCTTTTGGGAATTTACTACCAGGAATCAAATCGATAGCACAATCACAATCCCTATGCGGAGGTAGGGTATCGGACTTGGGCTCATCAAATACATTTCGGTAATCAGACAAGAATTCTGGGACCTCAGAAGGGGTGGATGACGAAATAGACAGAAATGGGACATCACCATGTACCCCCTGACAACCCCAGCTGGACACAGACATGGATTTCCAATCTAATACTGGATTATGGACTTGCAGCCACGGCAACCCCAACACAACCACATCATGCAGATTATGCAACACCAGAAAGCGAATAACCTCCTGATGTGCAGGAGCCATGCACATGGTCAGCTGGGTCCAATACTGAGGCTTATTCTTGGCCAAAGGCGTAGCATCAATTCCTCTCAATGGAATAGGACACTGCAAGGGCTCCAAGAAAAACCCACAACGCCTAGCATACTCCAAGTCCATCAAATTCAGGGCAGCGCCTGAATCCACAAATGCCATGACAGAATAAGATGACAAAGAGCAGATCAAGGTAACGGACAAAAGAAATTTTGACTGTACCGTACCAATGGTGGCAAACCTAGTGAACCGCTTAGTGCGCTTAGGACAATCAGAGATAGCATGAGTGGAATCACCACAGTAGAAACACAGCCCATTCTGACGTCTGTGTTCTTTCCGTTCAACTCTGGTCAAAGTCCTATCACACTGCATAGGCTCAGGTTTATGCTCAGATAATACCGCCAAATGGTGCACAGATTTACGCTCACGCAAGCGTCGGCCGATCTGAATGGCCAAAGACATAGACTCATTCAGACCAGCAGGCATAGGAAATCCCACCATGACATCCTTAAGGGCTTCAGAGAGACCCTTTCTTAAAATAGCTGCGAGTGCACCTTCATTCCATTGAGTGAGCACGGACCACTTTCTAAATTTCTGACAATATACCTCTATCTCATCCTGACCCTGACACAGAGTCAGTAAATTTTTTTCTGCCTGATCCACTGAATTAGGTTCATCGTACAGCAATCCGAGCGCCAGGAAAAACGCATCAATATTACATAATGCAGGATCTCCTGGCGCAAGAGAAAATGCCCAGTCCTGAGGGTCGCCACGTAAAAAAGAAATAATGATCCTGACTTGTTGAACTGGGTCACCAGAGGAGCGAGGTTTCAAAGCCAGAAATAGTTTACAATTATTTTTGAAACTCAGAAATGTAGTTCTATCTCCAAAAAACAAATCAGGGATAGGAATTCTTGGTTCTAACATAGAATTCTGAACCACAAAGTCTTGAATATTTTGTACTCTTGCCGTGAGCTGATCCACACATGAAGACAGACCTTTAATGTCCATCGCTACACCTGTGTCCTGAACCACCCAAATGTCTAGGGGAAAAAAAAGGCAAAACACAGTGCAGAGAAAAAAAAATGGTCTCAGAACTTCTTTTTTCCCTCTATTGAGAATCATTAGTACTTTCGGCCTCCAGTACTGTTATGATTTGGTAATTCAGTACCACAATGGACATAGAAGTCAGAGCACATACAGTGACCTGACAATAACCCAAAAACATAGAACGAGCTCTGAGACGTGGGAACTCTGCTGACCGCAATCCCTAATCCTCTCCAACCACACTAGAGGCAGCCGTGGATTGCGCCTAACGCTCCCTATGCAACTCAGCACAGCCTGAGAAACTAGCTAACCTGAAGATAGAAAATAAGCCTACCTTGCCTCAGAGAAATACCCCAAAGGAAAAGGCAGCCCCCCACATATAATGACTGTGAGTTAAGATGAAAAGACAAACGTAGAGATGAAATAGATTTAGCAAAGTGAGGCCCGACTTTCTGAACAGAGCGAGGATAGGAAAGGCAACTTTGCGGTCAACACAAAACCCTACAAACAACCACGCAAAGGGGGCAAAAAGACCCTCCATACCGACTAACGGCACGGAGGTGCACCCTCTGCGTCACAGAGCTTCCAGCAAGCAAGAAAAAACAAATAAACAAGCTGGACAGAAAAAACAGCAAACAAAAAAAACACAAGAGCAACTTAGCTATGCAGAGCAGCAGGCCACAGGAACGATCCAGGAGGAAGCTAGTCCAATACTAGAACATTGACTGGAGGCCAGGATCAAAGCACTAGGTGGAGTTAAATAGAGCAGCACCTAACGATTTCACCACATCACCTGAGGAAGGAAACTCAGAAGCCGCAGTACCACTTTCCTCCATCAACGGAAGCTCATAGAGAGAATCAGCCGAAGTACCACTTGTGACCACAGGAGGGAGCTCTGCCACAGAATTCACAACAATATCCCAACTAAATGCCGATCTTAAAATATTTACTAACATCCTGGCTAATAGATTGAGTTTGCTTCTTCCGGATTTAATCCATAAAGATCAGGTTGGTTTTGTGGCAAATAGGCAAGCAGGTGATAACAATAGACGTACTATAGATCTTGTTGATGTCCTTGAAAGAAATGGGCAATCTGGTCTTCTACTCAGTTTAGATGCTGAGAAGGCGTTCGACCGACTGAGTTGGCCTTTTTTATTTGCATCTTTACGCAGGTATGGCCTATCGGGTCCATTTCTTCAGGCTATACAAGCTTTATATTCCTTGCCCAATGCTGTGGTTAAACTCCCCCATGCGTCTTCCTCTCGTATCAATATCTCAAATGAATCTAGACAAGGGTGTCCTCTCTCTCCCCTGCTTTTTGGCATCTGTATAGAGCCCTTGGCTTCCAAAATAAGGAATAATCCAGATATCCAGGGCATTAAGGCACGGGAGAGAGAGTTCAAGTTGTCTCTTTTTGCGGATGATATTCTCCTCACCCTCACCAACCCACACATTTCCCTCCCTAATCTCCAATCTACCTTGACAGAATATGGACTACTCTCAGGGTACAAGGTAAATACAACAAAGACTGAAGCTCTCCCAATTAACTTACCGTGCACAATGGTGGACGCTCTGAAATCAAAGTTCAAATTTGCTTGGAAGGACACCAAAATAAAATATTTGGGTATTTTCCTGACTGGCTCTTACGACTCCCTTTATAGACATAATTTTCTGGTCTTCTTTCAAGAGATTAATAGGTTACTTTCTAGATGGTCTAAACTTCCTCTCTCACTTTTTCGCAGAGCAAATGCGATAAAGATGTCTATTATACCTAAGTTCTTATACATGGTGGAGGCTTTGCCGGTGCCGATCACACAAGCGGTGTTTAGGAGGTTTCAGACTGTGCTTAATTTTTTGGGGGGTCAGAGATGACATCGAATATCTAAATCAGTCCTCACTAGAGTTAAGTGACTTTTACTTTTTTCGGATCGAGTCGGGTTTCGCGAAACCCGACTTTGTCAAAAGTCGGGTTGGGTGAAATTGGCCGATTATTGCGAAAAGTCGGGGGCCGACTGAACACGAAACCCAATGCAAGTCAATGGGGAATCAAACTCGCCAGCAAGTGGAGGCCAGGAAAACACCTACAGTGCCCATTTTAATGCCAAAAACATCAATACTTATTACTCAAGCTTGTAAATCTTAATTTACTTTATAATAATAGTTAGGCATTAGTGTTGAGCGATACCGTCCGATATTTGAAAGTATCGGTATCGGATATCGCCGATACCGATATCCGATACCAATACAAGTCAATGGGACACAAATATCGGAAGGTATCCGTAATGGTTCCCAGGGTCTGAAGGAGAGGAAACTCTCCTTCAGGCCCTGGGATCCATATTAATGTGTAAAATAAAGAATAGAAATAAAAAATATTGATATACTTACCCTCGGACGGGCCCTGATTGTCGCCGCTGCAATCGCCATGCTTTTCTTCCTAAGAATGAGCGCTTTAATGACCTTCGATGATGTCGCGGCTTGTGATTGGTCGCTGAGCGGTCATGTGACCGCTAACGCGACCAATCACAAGCCGCGACGTCATCGAAGGTCCTTAATGCGCTCATTCCTAAAAATGAGCGCGTTAAGGACCTTCGATGACGTCGCGGCTTGTGATTGGTCGCGTGAGCGGTCACATGACCGCTCAACGACCAATCACAAGCCGCGACGTCATCGAAGGTACTTAACAAGCTCATTCATAGGAAGGAAAACATGGCGATTGCAGCGGTGACAACCAGGGCCTGTCCGAGGGTAAGTATATCAATATTTTTTATTTTTATGCTTTATTTGACCCATTAATCTAAATCCCGATACCGATTCCTGATATCACAAAATATCGGAACTCGGTATCGGAATTCCGATACCGCAAATATCGGCCGATACCCGATACTTGTAGTATCGGAATGCTCAACACTATTAGGCATTGAAAACTGGAGGTCATTTGGCTAAAGTTGTGGGGGGTAGTGTTGTGAATTCTGTGGCAGAGCTCCCTCCTGTGGTCACAAGTGGTACTTCGGCTGGTTCTCTCTGTGAGCTTCCGTTGGTGGAGGAAAGTGGTACTGCGGCTTCTGAGTTTCCTTCCTCAGGTGATGCGGTGAAGTCGTTAGGTGCTGCTCTATTTAACTCCACCTAGTGCTTTGATCCTGGCCTCCAGTCAATGTTCTAGTATTGGATCTGTTTCCTCCTGGATCGTTCCTGTGGCCTGCTGCTTTGCATAGCTAAGTTCCTCTTTGCTATTTGTTTGCTGTTTTTTTCTGTCCAGCTTGTCAATTTGTTTTTTTTCTGCTTGCTGGAAGCTCTGGGATGCAGAGGGTGTACCTCCGTGCCGTTAGTTCGGTACGGAGGGTCTTTTTGCCCCCTTTGCGTGGTTTTTTTAGGGTTTTGTGTTGACCGCAAAGTTACCTTTCCTATCCTCGCTCTGTTCAGAAAGTTGGGCCTCACTTTGCTAAATCTATTTCATCTCTACGTTTGTCTTTACAGCTTAACTCACAGTCATTATATGTGGGGGCTGCCTTTTCCTTTGGGGTATTTCTCTGAGGCAAGGTAGGCTTATTTTCTATCTTCAGGCTAGCTAGTTTCTCAGGCCATGCCGAGTTGCATAGGGAGCGTTAGGCGCAATCCACGGCTGCCTTTAGTGTGGTTTGAGAGGATTAGGGATTGCGGTCAACAGAGTTCCCACGTCTCAGAGCTCGTTCTTGTTTTTTGGGTTATTGCCAGGTCACTGTATGTGCGCTGACCTCTATGTCCATTGTGGTACTGAATTACCTTTCATAACAGTACTGGAGGCCCAAAGTACTAATGATTCCCAATAGAGGGAAAAAAGAAGTTCTGAGACCATTTTTTTTTTCTTTGCACTGTGTTTTGCCTTTTTTTCCCCCTAGACATTTGGGTGGTTCAGGACACAGGTGTAGCAATGGACATTAAAGGTCTGTCTTCATGTGTGGATCAGCTCACGGCAAGAGTACAAAGTATTCAAGACTTTGTGGTTCAGAATTCTATGTTAGAACCGAGAATTCCTATTCCTGATTTGTTTTTTGGAGATAGAACTAAATATCTGAGTTTCAAAAATAATTGTAAACTATTTCTGGCTTTGAAACCTCGCTCCTCTGGTGACCCAGTTCAACAAGTTAGGATTGTTATTTCTTTTTTGCGTGGCGACCCTCAGGACTGGGCATTTTCTCTTGCGTCAGGAGATCCTGCATTAAGTAATATCGATGCATTTTTCCTGGCGCTCGGATTGCTGTACGATGAGCCTAATTCTGTGGATCAGGCAGAGAAGAATTTGCTGGCTCTGTGTCAGGGTCAGGATGAAATAGAGGTATATTGTCAGAAATTTAGAAAGTGGTCCGTACTCACTCAGTGGAATGAAGGTGCGCTCGCAGCTATTTTCAGAAAAGGTCTCTCTGAAGCCCTTAAGGATGTCATGGTGGGATTTCCTATGCCTGCTGGTTTGAATGAGTCTATGTCTTTGGCCATTCAGATCGGTCGACGCTTGCGCGAGCGTAAATCTGTGCACCATTTGGCGGTATTACCTGAGCTTAAACCTGAGCCTATGCAGTGCGATAGGACTTTGACCAGAGTTGAATGGCAAGAACACAGACGTCTGAATGGGCTGTGTTTCTACTGTGGTGATTCCACTCATGCTAACTCTGATTGTCCTAAGCGCACTAAGCGGTTCGCTAGGTCTGCCACCATTGGTACGATACAGTCAAAATTTCTTCTGTCTGTTACCTTGATCTGCTCTTTGTCATCGTATTCTGTCATGGCATTTGTGGACTCAGGCGCTGCTCTGAATTTGATGGACTTGGAGTATGCTAGGCGTTGTGGGTTTTTCTTGGAGCCCTTGCAGTGTCCTATTCCATTGAGAGGAATTGATGCTACGCCTTTGGCCAAGAATAAGCCTCAGTACTGGACCCAGCTGACCATGTGCATGGCTCCTGCACATCAGGAGGTTATTCGCTTTCTGGTGTTGCATAATCTGCATGATGTGGTCGTGTTGAGGTTGCCATGGCTACAGGTCCATAATCCAGTATTAGATTGGAAATCCATGTCTGTGTCCAGCTGGGGTTGTCAGGGGGTACATGGTGATGTCCCATTTCTGACTATTTCATCATCCACCCCTTCTGAGGTTCCTGAGTTCTTGTCTGATTACCGGGATTTATTTGATGAGCCCAAGTCCGATACCTACCTCCGCATAGGGATTGTGATTGTGCTATCGATTTGATTCCTGGTAGTAAATTCCCAAAAGGACGACTGTTTAATTTATCTGTGCCTGAGCACGCCGCTATGCGGAGTTATGTGAAGGAGTCTTTGGAGAAGGGGCATATTCGCCCGTCATCGTCGCCATTGGGAGCAGGGTTCTTTTTTGTAGCCAAGAAGGATGGTTAACTGAGACCTTGTATAGATTACCGCCTTCTAAATAAGATCACGGTTAAATTTCAGTACCCCTTGCCATTGTTATCTGATTTGTTTGCTCGGATTAAGGGGGCTAGTTGGTTCACCAAGATAGATCTTCGTGGTGCGTATAATCTTGTGCGTATTAAGCGAGGCGATGAGTGGAAAACTGCATTTAATACGCCCGAGGGTCATTTTGAGTATCTAGTAATGCCATTCGGACTTGCCAATGCTCCATCAGTGTTTCAGTCCTTTATGCATGACATCTTCCGAGAGTACCTGGATAAATTCCTGATTGTGTACTTAGATGACATTTTGATCTTCTCGGATGATTGGGAGTCTCATGTGAAGCAGGTCAGAACGGTGTTTCAGGTCCTGCGTGCTAATTCTTTGTTTGTGAAGGGATCAAAGTGTCTCTTTGGTGTTCAGAAGGTTTCATTTTTGGGGTTCATTTTTTCCCCTTCTACTATCGAGATGGACCCTGTTAAGGTCCAAGCCATCCATAATTGGACTCAGCGGACATCTCTGAAAAGTCTGCAAAAGTTCTTGGGCTTTGCTAATTTTTATCGTCGCTTCATCTGCAATTTTTCTAGTATTGCTAAACCATTGACCGATTTGACCAAGAAAGGTGCTCATTTGATCAATTGGTCTTCTGCTGCGGTGGAAGCTTTTCAAGAGTTGAAGCGTCGTTTTTCTTCTGCCCCTGTGTTGTGTCAACCAGATGTTTCGCTTCCGTTCCAGGTCGAGGTTGATGCTTCTGAGATTGGAGCAGGGGCTGTTTTGTCGCAGAGAAGTTTTGATTGCTCGGTGATGAAACCATGCGCCTTCTTTTCCAGGAAGTTTTCGCCTGCTGAACGAAATTATGATGTGGGCAATCGAGAGTTGCTGGCCATGAAGTGGGCATTCGAGGAGTGGCGTCATTGGCTTGAAGGAGCTAAGCATCGCGTGGTGGTCTTGACTGATCATAAGAACTTGACTTATCTCGAGTCCGCCAAGTGGTTGAATCCTAGACAAGCTCGTTGGTCATTGTTTTTTGCCCGTTTTGACTTTGTGATTTCATACCTTCCGGGCTCTAAAAATGTGAAGGCGGACGCTCTGTCTAGGAGTTTTGTGCCCGACTCTCCGGGTGTATCTGAGCCGGCGGGTATCCTCAAAGAGGGAGTAATTGTGTCTGCCATCTCCCCTGATTTGCGGCGGGTGCTGCATAAATTTCAGGCTAATAAACCTGATCGTTGCCCAGCGGAGAATCTGTTTGTCCCTGATAGGTGGACGAATAAAGTTATCTCTGAGGTTCATTGTTCGGTGTTGGCTGGTCATCCTGGAATCTTTGGTACCAGAGAGTTAGTGGCTAGATCCTTTTGGTGGCCCTCTCTGTCGCGGGATGTGCGTACTTTTGTGCAGTCCTGTGGGATTTGTGCTCGGGCTAAGCCCTGCTGTTGTCGTGCCAGTGGGTTGCTTTTGCCCTTGCCGGTCCCGAAGAGGCCTTGGACACATATCTCTATGGATTTTATTTCAGATCTTCCCGTCTCTCAAAAGATGTCAGTCATTTGGGTGGTCTGTGATCGCTTCTCTAAGATGGTCCATTTGGTACCCTTGTCTAAATTGCCTTCCTCCTCTGATTTGGTGCCATTGTTTTTCCAGCATGTGGTTCGTTTACATGGCATTCCAGAGAATATCGTTTCTGACAGAGGTTCCCAGTTTGTTTTGAGGTTTTGGCGAGCCTTTTGTGGTAGGATGGGCATTGACTTGTCTTTTTCCTCGGCTTTCCATCCTCAGACTAATGGCCAGACCGAACGAACCAATCAGACCTTGGAAACATATCTGAGATGCTTTGTTTCTGCTGATCAGGATGACTGGGTGTCCTTCTTGCCTTTGGCTGAGTTCGCCCTTAATAATCGGGCCAGCTCGGCTACCTTGGTTTCACCATTTTTCTGCAACTCTGGGTTCCATCCTCGTTTCTCTTCAGGGCAGGTTGAGTCTTCGGACTGTCCTGGTGTGGATACTGTGGTGGACAGGTTGCAGCAGATTTGGACTCATGTAGTGGACAATTTGACTTTGTTCTAGGAGAAGGCTCAACGTTTCGCTAATCGCAGACGCTGTGTGGGTCCCCGACTTCGGGTTGGGGACTTGGTTTGGTTATCTTCTCGTCATATTCCTATGAAGGTTTCCTCTCCTAAGTTTAAACCTCGTTTTATTGGTCCGTATAGGATTTCTGAGGTTCTTAATCCTGTGTCTTTTCGTCTGACCCTTCCAGATTCTTTTTCCATACATAACGTATTCCATAGGTCATTGTTGCGGAGATACGTGGCACCTATGGTTCCATCTGTTGATCCTCCTGCCCCGGTTTTGGTGGAGGGGGAGTTGGAGTATATTGTGGAGAAGATTTTGGATTCTCGTGTTTCAAGGTGGAAACTCCAGTATCTGGTTAAGTGGAAGGGTTATGCTCAGGAAGATAATTCCTGGGTCTTTGCCTCTGATGTCCATGCTCCCGATCTTGTTCGTGCCTTTCATATGGCTCATCCTGGTCGTCCTGGGAGCTCTGGTGAGGGTTCGGTGACCCCTCCTCAAGGGGGGGGGTACTGTTGTGAATTCTGTGGCAGAGCTCCCTCCTGTGGTCACAAGTGGTACTTCGGCTGGTTCTCTCTGTGAGCTTCCGTGGGTGGAGGAAAGTGTTACTGCGGCTTCTGAGTTTCCTTCCTCAGGTGATGCGGTGAAGTCGTTAGGTGCTGCTCTATTTAACTCCACCTAGTGCTTTGATCCTGGCCTCCAGTCAATGTTCTAGTATTTGACCTGTTTCCTCCTGGATCGTTCCTGTGGCCTGCTGCTCTGCATAGCTAAGTTTCTCTTTGCTATTTGTTTGCTGTTTTTTTCTGTCCAGCTTGTCAATTTGTTTTTTTTTCTGCTTGCTGGAAGCTCTGCGACTCAGAGGGTGTACCTCCGTGCCGTTAGTTCGGTACGTAGGGTCTTTTTGCCCCCTTTGCGTGGTTTTTGTAGGGTTTTGTGTTGACCGCAAAGTTACCTTTCCTATCCTCGCTCTGTTCAGAAAGTTGGGCCTCACTTTGCTAAATCTATTTCATCTCTACGTTTGTCTTTTCATCTTAACTCACAGTCATTATATGTGGGGGCTGCCTTTTCCTTTGGGGTATTTCTCTGAGGCAAGGTAGGCTTATTTTCTATCTTCAGGCTAGCTAGTTTCTCAGGCCGTGCCGACTTGCATAGGGAGCGTTAGGCGCAATCCACGGCTGCCTTTAGTGTGGTTTGAGAGGACTAGGGATTGCGGTCAACAGAGTTCCCACGTCTCAGAGCTCGTTCTTGTTTTTTGGGTTATTGCCAGGTCACTGTATGTGCGCTGACCTCTATGTCCATTGTGGTACTGAATTACCTTTCATAACAGGGTAGGGCTGGTTCAAGATTTTCGTGGGCCCAGGAAGCGCAGAATACGTCACGGCGGTGGAGCAGGGAGAGGTAAGTATTTCAACTTTGCAAGTGCTGTGATCCTGAGCAAGCAGGAGGGGCCCACTCATTGGCACTGGCAAAGGGCCCCTCATAGTACTGCGGTGTGTTTGACTGCGGGTGGCGCCTCCCACTTTTGCGTACTATAAAGGGCCCTGTGCCAGTGACGTCGACAACGAGTATGCCCCCCACCTGATGAAGGAACCTGCACTTTCATCTGCACCTTCCTCTTTGTCCCCGTGTAAGGTGGTATAGTATGCGGAAAGGGGAACCTAACTTTCAGCAGGGTCAGATTCTGGCTGTGTAGAGTGCAAGGGGAGTGTAGTGGTCTGGGTCAATGTACCAGCAGACTTATCTAGCAGTGGCTGGGCAATGGACAGGATGAGGAGGAAACACAGATATAGGCCCAAGTAATAAAGTAGGCTAAATGCAGTTCAAAATTGGTAACAGGACTAAACAGACGGCATTGCTTTGTTCAGTGGAGGACAACTGTAATGAGTGGCAGACACAGTTAGTAGGCCCAAATATTAAAGTAGGCTAAATGCAGTTCAAAATTGTTAACAGGCTTAAATGAGCGGCATTGCTTTGTTCAGTGGAGGACAACTGTAATGAGTGGCAGACATAGTTAGTAGGCCCAAATATTAAAGTAGGCTAAATGCAGTTCAAAATTGTTAACAGGACTAAACAGGCGGCATTGCTTTGTTCAGTGGAGGACAACTGTAATGAGTGGCAGACACAGTTAGTAGGCCCAAATAATAAAGTAGGCTAAATGCAGATCAAAATTGGTAACAGGACTAAACGGGCGACATTGCTTTTTTCAGTGGAGGACAACTGTAATGAGTGGCAGACACAGTTAGTAGTAGGCCCAAATATAAAATTAGGCTAAATGCAGTTCAAAATTGTTATCAGGACTAAACGGGCGGCATTGTTTTGTTCAGTGGAGGACAACTGTAATGAGTGGCAGACACAGTTAGTAGGCCCAAATATTAAAGTAGGCTAAATGCAGTTCAAAACTGGTAACAGGACTAAATGGGTGGCATTGCTTTGTTCAGTGGAGGACAACTGTAATGAGCGGCAGACACAGTTAGTAGTAGGCCCAAATATAATAGTAGGCTAAATGCAGTTCAAAATTGGTAACAGGACTAAACAGGCGGCATTGCTTTGTTCAGTGGAGGACAACTGTAATGAGTGGCAGACACAGTTAGTAGGCCCAAATATTAAAGTAGGCTAAATGCAGTTCAAAATTGGTAACGGGACTAAATGGGTGGCATTGCTTTGTTCAGTGGAGGACAACTGTAATGAGTGGCAGACACAGTTAGTAGGCCCAAATAATAAAGTAGGCTAAATGCAGTTCAAAATTGGTAACAGGACTAAACAGGCGGCATTGCTTTGTTCAGTGGAGGACAACTGTAATGAGTGGCAGACACAGTTAGTAGGCCCAAATATTAAAGTAGGCTAAATGCAGTTCAAAACTGGTAACAGGACTAAATAGGTGGCATTGCTTTGTTCAGTGGAGGACAACTGTAATGAGTGACAGACACAGTTAGTAGGCCCAAATAATAAAGTAGGCTAAATGCAGTTCAAAATTGGTAACAGGACTAAACAGGTGGCATAGCCACAGTCATGGCCAAAAGTATTAACACTCCTGCAATTCTGTCAGATAATACTGTTTCTTCCTGAAAATGATTGCAATCACAAATTCTTTGGTATTATTACCTTCATTTAATTTGTCGTAAATAAAAAAAACACAGAAAGAATTGTCCTAAAGCCAAATTGGATATAATTCCACACCAAACATCAAAAAGGGGTTGGACAAAAGTATAAGCACCATTCGAAAAATCATGTGATGCTTCTCTAATTTGTGTAATTAACATCACTTGTAACAGGTGTTGGCAATAACTAAATCACACTTGCAGCCAGTTGACATGGATTAAAGTTGACTCAACCTCTGTCCTATGTTCTTGTGTACCACATTGAGCATGGAGAAAAGAAAGAAGACCAAAGAACTGTCTGAGGACTTGAGAAACCAAATTGTGAGGAAGCATGAGCAATCTCAAGGCTACAAGTCCATCTCCAAAGACTTGAATGTTCCTGTGTCTACCGTGTGCAGTGTCATCAAGAACTTTAAATGGCACTGTGGCTAACCTCCCTAGATGTTAATGGAAAAAGTAAAATTGACAAGAGATTTCAGCGCAAGATTGTGTGGATGTTGGATAAAGAACCTAGACTAACATCCAAACAAGTTCAAGCTGCCCTGCAGTCCGAGGGTACAACAGTGTCAACCTGTACTATCCATCGGCATCTGAATGATAAGGGACTGTATGGTAGAAGACCCAGGAAGACCCCACTTCTTACCACGAGACATAAAAAAGCCAGGCTGGAGTTGCAAAACTTACCTTAAAAAGCCTAAAACGTTTTGGAAGAATGTTCTCTGGTCAGATGAGACAAAAGTAGAGCTTTTGGGGCAAAGGCATCAACATAGAGTTTACAGGAGAAAAAGAGGCATTCAAAGAAAAGAACAGTGTGAGAAAGCTGGGTCTCCCTCAGAGGTCATGGGTCTTCCAGCAGGACAATGACCCAAAACACACTTCAAAAAGCACTAGAAAATGGTTTGAGAGAAAGCACTGGAGACTTCTAAGGTGGCCAGCAATGAGTCCAGACCTGAATCCCAGAGAACACCTGTGGAGAGATCTAAAAATGGCAGTTTGGAGAAGGCATCCTTCAAATATCAGGGACCTGGAGCAGTTTGCCAAAGAAGAATGGTCTAAAATTCCAGCATAGCATTGTAAGAAACTCATTGATGGTTACCGGAAGCGGTTGGTCGCAGTTATTTTGGCTAAAGGTTGTACAACCAAGTATTAGGCTGAGGGTGCAAATACTTTTGTCTGGCCCATTTTTGGAGTTTTGTGTGAAATGATCAATGTTTTGCTTTTTGCTTCAATCTCTTTTGTGTTTTTTCATTTAAGACAAATTAAATGAAGATAATAATACCAAAGAATTTGTGATTGCAATCATTTTCAGGAAGAAACTGAGTATTATCTGACAGAATTGCAGGGGTGTCAATACTTTTGACCATGACTGTAGGTATTACATGTTCAGCACGTAACTGTTTCTTTGTGATATGTCTCCCATTTTTTAGTGAAGTTCTACTCACAGACGGATCAGTGCTCCTGTTCTCAAAATGGCAGCCGATGAAAGGGTATGTAATCTGTCCATCTGATTTTCAATTGGGGGATATATTGAGTGACAGGTCCGGTAGATACCCCTCTAGACACTGGTGTTTTGTGGACAGAAGGAATTTAAAGTGTGTATAGCCGCACCAACAGGAGAGCCTGTATTACCTATATTAGCACTGTACCATATTGTCTACTTGCAAAATAATGTTTGAAATTACAACACTAATAGAATAATCCTCAAGTATTTTAAATCAACTAATAGGTATTATTAAAAATGCTATACTATCTGAATATAGTATAAAAATATAATAGCGTCACACACTGATAGAAGAAACCAGACACAACTAATGTGCTACAATGTCCTGTATCTCTAAGGCTGTATCTGTGCTTTAATAGAAGGCTTGTTAAATACACAGCACTGAAGTCCTTTGTAGTTCTCTAAGGCTAACTAGTCCTTAAAAGGGTTGTCCAATCCAAATCGATAAGTCGGCAGTCATTCTGTGTCACTGCAGGCTTATGAATCTGTCTCAGGGCATGCACTGTGCGCTGCGAGGGTTCGCCGGTTTCTAAGTCGGGAATGGCGGATATATATGGGTTATACATACTCCTGGCCAGAGCCCATCCAATGGGCGCAGCCTCGTCTCATACACTTGTATGGAATGAGGCTGCGCCTTCTAGTAGGCCATGCCCGCTTGACAGCCGCGTCACTAGTCGGGGCGCAGCCTCGCTTTATACAAGCGTGTGTGTGCTCACTGGATGGGTTTTGGTCAAAAGTATGCATAATGCATAAATACCCTCCGGTCCTAGGTCAGAAAGCGTCTAATTTTCACAGCGCACAGTGCATGTGCTGGGGGGATTCATAAGTATACAGTCACACAGAGAAACTGCAGACTTATCGATTTGGACCAGGCAACCCATTTAAAGAGGTTTTCCACTACTAATTTCACCCCCTTTCATATGTCCTAACTCTTACTAACAATCAATTTTCTAATATACTCCTATTACCTGTGTAAGCTCATCTCTATATGTAGGTCATCTAGTCTTTTGTTGTGATTCTGACTCTGTTACTTTCAGTCTGGAAACCGGAATTGGATGAAATGAGTGGCAAGCCTTATTGGTGGAGCGAGGTCACCTCTAAGTGAGTGACAGCAGTCTGAGCATGCATGCTCAGACCAGACTACATTCTCCTCCCCTGCATGCATCCTGCCAATGCTTTGAAATGCCGTGCCTTCAGCTGGCAAGCGCTACAATGTGTTGCTGATCATTAGAAAGTACATCACAGGGCTTGTCAGATGAAGGGATGGCACTTCAAAGCATTGTCAGGATCCAAGCAGAGAGAAGAGTGAAGTGTGATCTGAGCTTGGTCATGAATCGTGCAGACTGACTCTGCCAATGCTTTGAAGTGTCGTCCCTTAAGCTGACAAGCTCTGTAATATGCTTTCTAATGATCCGTAGCACATTGCAACGCTTGTCAGCCGACAGGACGGCACTCCACAGCATGCGCACGATCCAGGCTGAGGACAGTGGAGTCTGACCTGAGCATGGGTGTTCGGACTGCTGTCACTCAACTAAATAATCTGACACGTCCCTCCTTCAAAATTAAGTGCTCAGATAAAGGTTACCAACCACTATATTATAATAAATACAATATCTGGCACTCAAAAAATGCAGTAATTAATTTATTCGCGATTCAACAATCCCAAAGAAAAATGTAACGTTTCGGTCTTTTTAGACCTTCTTCAGATGGATTGTGCTAATGTTGGGGGACCCATCAAGATATATTGCTCATTAGGAGTTTATATGGAGGTCATGTGTATAAGGTCTCAGATAGTAGCACTGCTAAGTAAGACAGCAAGTGACAGCTTTTGGTAATGGCGCTCAATGAGATGTAACCTCCACCAATGACGTGCACTACTCAGTTCATCCAATTCTGGTTTTCAAACCAGGAGTAGCAGAGCCAGAATCACAACAGAGCACTTTGTCACCCACATAGAGATGAGCTTACAGGTGCAGGGCTGGTAATAGGAGTCTATTAGAAAACTGATAGTTAGGAAAAGTTAGGAATCAGATATATGAAAGGAGGTTAAATTAGTAGTGGAAAA
Source organism: Ranitomeya imitator (assembly GCF_032444005.1). Lineage (NCBI taxonomy): Eukaryota > Metazoa > Chordata > Amphibia > Anura > Dendrobatidae > Ranitomeya > Ranitomeya imitator. Next base: position 507,487,630 of record NC_091285.1, read on the forward strand.
CTTCTTTAAGCCTGTAGTCCAGTCTCCTGGAAACTTCTTTAAGCCTGTAGTCCAGTCTCCTGATAGTGTGACCGTAGCCTTACAGTGTTAACACTTATTTATCAAGTCTTCTGCAATTTGCTTTGGTATGCCGGATGAATCTCTGATGAAGCCCACTTTAGACTGTTTGGGACGTCTGAAAGAAAGACTGTCCAGAGAAGAAAAGGTTATAGCTACAATGAGTGCTGTGTGATTCCAGTAGTAAAGCATACTAAGACCATTCATTTGTGGGTTTGCTTTTAATCCCATTGAGTGGTATCACTCACAATTTTGTCTAAGGACACTGCCATGGATAAGGAATGGTATCTAAACATTCTCCAAGAGCAATTTCTTCTAACGATCCAGGAGTAATTTGGTGATAAACAATGCTTTTTCCGGCATGATGGGGCACAATGTCACAAGACAAAAGTGATAACTAAGTGGCTCAGTGAACAAAATATTGACATTTGGGATGCATGGCCAGGAAAATCCCATATTTTAATCCCATTGAGAACCTAAGCTTAATCCTCAAAAAGAGAGTGGACAGACAAAAATACTGAAATTATGATAAACTCTAAGCACTAATTAGGTAAGAATGGGTTGCCATCAGTCAGGATTTGACCCAAAAGCTGATATCCAGCATACCAGGCTAATTGCAGAAGTTTTTTTAAAAATAATGGAAAACATTGTAAATATTGAGTCTTTATATAATCTTCATATATTTTTCAATAAATGTTGAAAAACGAACAAATTACGGTATTATAAATGTAGTTCAGTTACCATAGAAACAAACAAAAAGATCTAAAAACAGTGAAGTGATTTGTGTCTCATAACTTCTGACTATTACTTTAGACAGTGGCTCAGCACAACCCATAAAAACAGTATAGGAAGAAACAAGAAAGTCATCTCACCCATCCAAGTATTCAGGACTCCAAGCATAGAAACTGCAGTGCAGCAGGAAAAGCAATTAATCCAATAGGTAATCCCGCTCAGGCAGTCTGTTAAAAGCTTTCAAATTTTATTAGGAAAATTCTTTAAAATAAGTAATCCATTCAGCATAAAAGTCAAAAGCCCCCAATGTGGGAAGAGTTCCATGGGCAGACGCGTTTCAAACCTAGCCGTTCTTAAAGGTAAGGTACCGCGTTTGTAGGTCATTAATAAATCACTGTAATGTAGCATAACATGCTGCTATAAGAAAGTTTGAAATGCATGTGAAACAGATTTCATGTGTTATATGAGTTTAAAGAATGCACTGGGGGCTGACATATTGGTTTTGCAGCAGTAGCAGGGCACTATCAGTGTCAGATTACGGCACCCTATGGACATAGGAGATAATAGACCGGCCTGGCGCTGACCCTATCTCTATCATTGTAGCAGCATTAGCAGTGAGCTGGGCACGCCTCTGTGGGCTGCACAACTCACTGCTGTAGGTGTGACTAGCTGCCATTTTATTATAGCCCTGTGCTATCTGCCGAGCTCCACTTACTCTCTATCGTAGGACAGAAGAAGCGCTCACTGGAGCCAGGGGATGGAGAGTGGGGAGTGCAGGTAATTTACCTCCCTGCTCCTCTGTACTCCAGGCAGGCATTTCCTGGGCAGACATCCTCTGCTCCTCACACGCTTCTCCTGCTGTGTCTCCGCCTTCCCCTCACACACAGTCCCTGTGATCTCTGGTAACCTGCACTCACAGCCTGCAAAAAGGGAGGTGACACCTGGAGAGAGAGAGCAGGGCAGCTGACAGGACAGGGATTAAGGTGGGGGAAGGGGGATGGCAAGAATGTTATTCACAAAAAATGCTGCTGAGTCCACAGTGTTCTGCTCTTCTGTAAACAAGCTGTGCCTCTGATGCAGTAACTGCTGGTGATAGCAGGTCACAGGGCAGTCACACACAAAATGGTGCTGCCCTGTGATGCTGCTCTTCATTCTGCCCCAGGGATATTAGACCACCCAAAAGGGGAGGGAAATGGTGATGTCAGCAGTTACTGCCCCAATTTTGCTGCTAACAGTAAAGTTGCTAAATCTTACTATAGCTGCTTGAGGTCTAAAACGGAAAATGCTTCCCCTAGTGGTAAATATGTATATTTGTAGAAAAATATATAATATTTTTCATATAGAAATGTTTGCAAACAGTGCAAACATTGCATTAATACATTTTAATTACTATTTTAAGCTTAAAGGGACACTGTCACCTGAATTTGGAGGTAACAATCTTCAGCCATGGAGGCGGGGTTTTGGGGTTTTTGATTCACCCTTTCCTTACCCGCTGGCTGCAATATTGGATTGAAGTTCATTCTCTGTCCTCCATAGTACACGCCTGTGCAAGGCAAGATTGCACCTTGTGCAGGCATGTACTACGGAGGACAGAGAATGAACTTCAATCCAATACTGCAGCCAGCATGCAGCCAGCGGGTAAGGAAAGGGTGAATCAAAAACCCCAAAACCCCGCCTCCATGGCTGAAGATTGTTCTCTCCAAATTCAGGTGACAGTGTCCCTTTAATTTCACAAAAAAACAAAATACATGAAAACTGGTGGCACCTTCCCTTTAATCCTAAGGATTAAGAACCGCTAGGTTCGAAATGCGTCTGCCCATAGAACTAAGGATTAAGAACCGCTCGGTTCGAAACGCGTTTGTCCAAAGAACTCTTCCCACATTGGGGGCTTGTGATTTATGCTGAATGGATTACTTATTTTAAATAGTTTTCCTAATAAAATTTGAAAGCTTTTAACAGACTGCCTGAGCTGGATTACATATTGGATTGATAAAACAATAGTGGGCTTAAAGTGAACCTGTCACCAGTATTGGCTGATATAATATACAACCATCACCTTTCAGGGTTGATATACAGCATTCTATAAAGCTGTATATCTGCCCCCAACTCGACCTGCAAGAGAAGAAAGAGAACTTTTATTATACTCATCTGCGGGGTGGGGCGGTCCGAGGGGTGTTTCTCTTCTAGATCCACATACCACATTTAGCCCAAGTAGTATTAGGACTGAACCCTAGTCCCCCATAAAAGAACTTTTGTTCCCTATTAGAGTGTACAGTTCCCCTGAGGAGTCGTGGTGAAGACGAAACGCGTCGGGATGTACAGGGACAAATAGGGCTATGAGTATAAGGGTCAGATGTGGACTGCCCTTGTAAGGGCGGGAGTTTGGGGATCAGGGCCATTCTAGCCTATACAGGGCATATTAGGTCTATAAGTGATCCACTCCCTCCATGGAAACCTGGTTGTCTGGGAACTAAGAGGAGATGATCGGTACCTGCTCGACTGATGGGTGAGATCCTCCCTTTTTCCTGATTTATTTGTGTTGGTGATAACATATGCAACCAGGCTAAGGAGTCTACATATAGACTGTGTTGACATCCCTTTAACAAGAGCATCGTGTATGATGCCGGGATTTATGAGTACACGGTCTATCTACTAACTTTTTTTGATTGGGCATTCTATCTAATCAGAATTGGTTTGTCATATGTATTTTTAGGGACTCTGATTTATGAGAGTTACTACATCCCTATGATATGTCGGTCCGGATGGACGTTCTAATTGATTGAGTGTAATTTTAACGTGCACTATATCACATAATTTTTGTTTGTTGGGGTAGTTTTAAGAAATATATTATTAAAAGTTATATTTTATTATTTTTTCTCTGTGCTGTATACTGTCTAAGGAGAGAGAAATTGGGCTTTGACCCAACTTTGCTGGTATTTATACTAGATCCGGTGCCCCCAACTTTCTTATGATCAGTGTCCTCCTGCTTGCTTCGTGTGGATGACGCATCGCTACATCATCCACATACTCTCCTCCTGCAAAGGCGTACTTATCTGCCCTGTTGAGGGTAGAGCAAAGTACTGCAGTGTGCAGGTGCCGGGGCTCTTTGACCTTTTCCGGCACCTGCGTACTGCAATAATTTGCTCTGCCCTCAACAGGGCAGATAAGCACGCCTGCGCAGAAGAGCGGTGCCGAAAAGAGTGTGTGTAGATGATGCAGCCACACATCAACCACACAAAGCAAGCAGGAGGGCGGCATCACAGGCAGATGGGAGGCACTGGACCAAGAAGAGCGACACCCCTCAGACCGGACCAACCCGCAGGAGAGTGTAATAAAAGTTATTTTTCTTCTCTTCCAAGTCGAGTTGGGGGCAGATATACAGCATTAACCCCTTCATGACCTTGGGATTTTTTGTTTTTCCGTGTTCGTTTTTCACTCTCCTCCTTCCCAGAGCCATAACTTTTTTATTTTTCCGTCAATTTGGCCATGTGAGGGCTTATTTTTTGTGGGACGAGTTGTATTTTTGAACGACATCATTGGTTTTAGCATGTCGTGTACTAGAAAACGGGAAAAAAATTCCAAGTGCGGTGAAATTGCAAAAAAAGTGCAATCCCACACTTGTTTTTTGTTTAGCTTTTATGCTAGGTTCGCTAAATGCTAAAACTGACCTGCCATTATGATTCTCCAGATCAGTACGAGTTCATAGACACCTAACATGACTAGGTTATTTTTTATCTAAGTGGTGAAAAAAAATTCCAAACTTTGCTAAAAAAAAATAAAAATTGCGCCATTTTCCGATACTCGTAGCATCTCCATTTTTTGTGATCGGGGGTCAGTTGAGGGCTTATTTTTTGCGTGCCGAGATGACGTTTTTAACTATAGCATTTTGGTGCAGATACGTTCTTTTGATCGCCCGTTATTGCATTTTAATGCAATGTCGCGGCGACCTAAAAAACGTAATTCTGGCGTTTCAAATTTTTTTCTCGCTACGCCGTTTAGCGATCAGGTTAATACTTTTTTTTAATTGATAGATTGGGCGATTCTGAGCGTGGCGATACCAAATATGTGTAGATTTGATTTTTTTTTATTGATTTATTTTGATTGGGGCGAAAGGGGGGTGATTTAAACTTTTATATTATTTTATTTTTTTCACATTTTTTTTAACTTTTTTTTTTTACTTTTGCCATGCTTCAATGGCCTCCATGGGAGGCTAGAAGCAGGCACAACTCGATCGCCTCTGCTACATAGCAGCGATCTGCTGATCGCTGCTATGTAGCAGAAATGGAGGTGTGCTGTGAGCGCCGACCACAGGGTGGCGCTCACAGCCACCGGTGATCAGTAACCATAGAGGTCTCTAGGACCTCTATGGTTACCATCCTGATGCATCCCCGACCCCCGATCATGTGACGGGGGTCAGAGATGACGTCATTTCCGGCCGCCCCGGTCGGAAGCAGTAGTTAAATGCCGCTGTCTGCGTTTGACAGCGGCATTTAACTAGTTAATAGGTGCGGGCAGATCGCGATTCTGCCCGCGCCTATTATGGGCACATGTCAGCTGTTCAAAACAGCTGACATGTTCCGGCTTTGATGCGGGCTCACCGCGGAGCCCTGCATCAAAGCAGGGGATCTGACATCGGACGTACTATCCCGTCCGAGGTCAGAAAGGGGTTAAAGAATGCTGTAGATAAGCCCTGAAAGGTGATGGTCGTAACTTGAATTGGCCAAAACTGCTGACAGGTTGTTAAGGCTAGCGGAATGCACCGAGTATAGATAGGTAGCTACAAGGTGCGTTCGCAGCCCGGGGTCCACCGTGCAGAGATATCTGCTGCAAAGTAACGGCGGATAACCTCTGAGCTCACACGTGGGTTAAGCTTCACCCCGTGTGAACTGGAAGCAATCTCTGTTGACTCACAGAGTCGCGCTGTACCCAAAACTATTACCCTAGCTAAGGGTTGTGCTTGCTCTGGAACTCTTCTGTGCTAACCGCACACATGAAGGAACCAGATGCTAAGCCAAGGCTAATTGCCCCCATTGATGCTAGCTGCCTGCCTGAGTGTACAGTCCCTAAGCTACAGCCTCAAACCACATATGTAAAGAGAGGTATAGTATCCACTGGCATAAGCCAAACACATTTGATTTTAGCGCATGGCCGGGCGGCCATGCGAACCTTTTATAGTTGCAGCTCTACAGGACCTTCCTGGTGGACCAATAGGAGCTGCAACAGGGCCTGAGCGTGTGACCCCCGACCTCCAATGAGAGGCCCTCCCGTGGGCATGCTCAGTGCGTGAAAAGCAGGGCTTAGTCCCAGAAAAGCCTGCTCGCTGCTGACCAGTGCTGGCTACAAGGGCAGAGCCTGGAAAGGCAACAGTAACCATTCGCACAGTATCAGGCTGAGCCAGACGCTGGGACCGACGTCTCCGCTGAGCAGGTTTTACTGTGGCTGGAGGAGAATGGGAGACCACAGCAGACATGGTTCAAGATTTCCCCTGTGCAGCGGCGGGAACTCGACACCTCACACAGGTTCACTTTTAAATAACAGCAGCAACAACAGTTATTCAACTACTCTTTCCTTGCCTTATACTGTGGTAATACTAATCAGCATTCAAATAATCAAAGTTTAAAATATTCTAGCAAGAAAATACTGTACATCTCAATATAATTAACACAAAAAAGCCTGATCGCAGTGGGATATAGACCACTTTGGCTACAGTTCCGGAACCAGTTAAATGCTCTCTAAATGAAACTGTAGTGTACACAACATTTAAGTTGGAGTTTACTTACCAGATACCCACTGGAAAATTAGGTCTACTATTTCAGCTTTAATCTCTCCATTAAATAGTGCACGAGATTGTGGGAAGGCTTTGTAAAATGCTGTGAAAATGGCTTGCGACAAATAGTCTGGATACATCTGGCGGAAAACAATTGTAGTTGTTCTGTAGAAGGACGTAGATCTGGGTATTTATTATGATGGAATATAGGCTGAACTGGATGGACAAATGTCTTTTTTCGGCCTTACTAACTATGTTACTATGTTACTATGTTAGTTACCAAAACTGTAAATACATTTCGGAGAAGTTTAAGAAAAAAAATATTTCCAGCATGAAGGTACAAGTCCTAAGATTAGGAACGTGAAGTCATTTGTGGATTTGTAGAATGGTTTGCCAAAATCTTTTTCATATATATGATTGCCACAAACACAGTTCAGCATGTAACCACTTATAATGGTTAACAGTATTCTTTGCCAAGACATATAATGGCTCACATTTGCAAAGTAGTTCACTCTACATTTTGCTGTAAAATTTGACACTTTTCTTGTCTTGCACCAAAATTGTAAGGAGACAAGAAAAGGAGACAGGATTTTCATGCAGATATTGCTTAGGTGAAAACTTTTTATAGCTGCTATATAATTAATTTTGTTTAAATCAGATTGCATTGTAGTCCTTTTTGCTACATTTTTGCAACATAATATACATATTGGATTTTATGGGGATTTTTCCTTTGAAATTAGCAGTCAGTAACGTCAATGAAAAAAATTAAAATTGTACTTACAGTACTGTGCAAAAGTTTTAGATAGTTGTGGAAAAAATGGAAGTGTTAAAGGGATTGTCAGCCCAGAATGATTGTTAAAACCATATACATGCACTGGGTGCTTCATGAGGAGGCCAATCGTTTATATACATCTTCACACCTGCTTGGTTTCCATCTGTCTCCATTCTTCTCTGGCCATATAAAGCCAAAGCTGTCAAATCAGAGGGGAGGTGGAGATAGAGAGACAACAGGCAGGTGTGAAGATGTACTTAAATGACTGGCCCCATTGTAATTCACCAAGAGGTGGGATTTAGTATGAACAGTCATTCTGCACTAATCCTAATAGTCCCAATAGTTTATTTTTATCATTTAACCTCTCCACCCCCGAGCATGTTTTCACCTTCCAGACCAGGCCAAATTTTACAATTCTGACCAGTGTCAGTTTATGTGGTAATAAATCAGGAATTCTTCAACGTATCTCAGCAATTTCAAATTTTTCCACCACAATTCACAAAAATAATTTATTTTAGAGACCACATCACTTTTGAAGTGACTTTCAGAGGCTATGTGACAGAAGATACCCAAAAGTGACATCATCAACATGCTCAAAACTACAATCAAGAAGTTTATTAACCATTTAGGGGCATCACATGAATTAAAGCAATGTGGAAAGACAAAAATGAAAATGTTACTTTTTCACACAAAAAAATGTTGCTTTAGGCCCAAATTTAACATTTTTGTAAGGGTAAAAGGAGAAAATTAACTTAAATTTGTTGTGCAATCTCCCCTGAGTACAACAATACCCCAAATTTGGTGGAAAACTACAGTTTGAACACACTTCTGAGCTCCAAATAAATGGAGTGACATTTTGGAGTGCAGACTTTAATGGAATTGTTTGCAGACACCATGTCGCATTTACAGAGCCCTTGAGATGCCAAAACAGTAAAAAAAACACAAGGGACCACATTTTAAAAACTACACCTCAAATGAATTTATCTAGATGTGTGGTGAGCACATTGAACCCCCAAGTGCTTTATAGAATTTTATGATGTTGAGCAGGGCTGCCACTGGGAATATCAGGGTCCCATACTGGAAATATTTTTGTGCCCCCTTGAGACAGAAACCTTTGTAAGCAATTACAGAGGTCAGATGTTTCCTGTAGTTCTTGACCAAGTTTGCACACACTGCAGTGAGGATTTTAGCCCATTCTGCCATACAGATCTTGTCCAGATCTTTCATGTTTTGGGGCTGTCACTGGGCAACATTGAGTTTCAGCTCCTGCCAAAGATTTTCTATTGCGTTCAGGTCTGGAAACTGGCTAGGACACTCCAGGACCTTGAAATTCTTCTATAGAGTCCCCCCTTAGTTGCCCTAGCTGTGTGTTTCAGGTCATTGTCATGCTAGAAGACCAAGCCACAACCCATCTTCAAACTCATCTTACTGAGGGAAGGAGGTTGTTGGCCAAAATCTAGCGATAAAAAAAGGGAAGAAGCCAGCACTGCTTATGGTCAGAACGCAATAACTGAAGTGCAATTGCACATAAATTCTAACTGTATTTCAAATATGAGACATTTAGCAAACAATTGATCAATTCTTTGAGCTACCCCGCCACTTCACGGCAATCTCATAATGGGGCAGTCCTAATCTTCGTATTTTATTTACGTTGTGCCATTATGGCTTCCTGAATGTATAAAAAAAAAAAAGGACCACATTAAATGCGAACTGTACCTGGAGCATTTTCAGAATCACTCCCTTGGTGCCAGGAAAGGCAAGCGCAGGTAAAGGCCGATCAGGTCCAGTGCGGACATTTCAGATCTGGCTTCCACACTGCCAAACCCGCACCAAAGATGAAGGGTGAGACAGGCTGAGACACAGGTGCACAATTAACTTGAGCCTGAGTCGGGGCAGGGCTGCTGTGTGTGTGCACAGCAGCCTATCAATCACAGTGAACACAGAAAGAATGGCGCACATAACCCAGCGTGCGCGGCAACAGTGGTGGTCAGCCACATACCATATTTGAAATACAGTTAGAATTTATGTGCAATTGCACTTCAGTTATTGCGTTCCAACCATGAGCAGTGCTGGCTTCTTCCCTTTTTTTGCAAAATCTAGCGATACATGACCATGGAGTTCATAACAAAAAGTTCTATTTTGGTCTCATCTGATCAGATGGCCTTCTTTCATGTCTTCTCTGGATCATCCAGATGGTCATTGGCGAACTTCAAACTGGCCTGGACATGTGCTGGCATGAGCAGGGGGACCTTGTGTGCCCTGCAGGATTTTAATCCATGACGGCTTAGTATGTTACTAACAGTAATGGCTGAAACTGTGGTCCCAGCTCTCTTCAGGTCTTTGACCAGGTCCTCTTGTATAATTTTGGGCTGATTCTCACCGAGATGCTTGCTTATTTGCCTGTAGCCAATCCCAGCATTGTACAGGTTTACAATTTTAAATCTGGTGTCCTTAGACAGCTCTTTGGTCTTGGCTATAGTGGAGAGGTTGGAGTATGATTGATTGTGTGGACACGTCTTATACAGGCAACAAGTTCAAACATGTGCAATTAATACAGATAATGATTGCAGAGTAAACGGACAATAAATTAGATCATACAATAAAATGCAATTTAATTATTTAAAAATCATAATATGTGATTTTCTGTGTTTTAATTTTTAGATTCCATCTCTTGAAGTTGAAGTGTACCTATAACAAAAATTACAGACCTCTCCACAACAAGATAGACTCATTTGGGCGGGCCACACTCTAACGTATTAAACATTTGTTAAAATATCCAATACTCTTTTTAGATATATTTTTATTTATTTTTCTTTAACCCCTTCAAGACCCAGCCTATTTTGACCTTAAAGACCTTGCCGTTTTTTGCAATTCTGACCAGTGTCCCTTTATGAGGTAATAACTCAGGAACGCTTCAACGGATCCTAGCGGTTCTGAGATTGTTTTTTCGTGACATATTGGGCTTCATGTTAGTGGTAAATTTAGGTCAATAAATTCTGCATTTATTTGTGATAAACACGGAAATTTGGCGAAAATTTTGAAAATTTCGCAATTTTCACAATTTGAATTTTTATTCTGTTAAACCAGAGAGATATGTGACACAAAATAGTTAATAAATAACATTTCCCACATGTTTACTTTACATCAGCACAATTTTGGAAACAAAATTTTTTTTTGTTAGGAAGTTATAAGGGTTAAAATTCGACCAGCGATTTGTCATTTTTACAACGAAATTTACAAAACCATTTTTTTTAGGGACCACCTCACATTTGAAGTCAGTTTGAGGGGTCTATATGGCTGAAAATACCCAAAAGTGACACCATTCTAAAAACTGCACCCCTCAAGGTACTCAAAACCACATTCAAGAAGTTTATTAACCCTTCAGGTGCTTCACAGCAGCAGAAGCAACATGGAAGGAAAAAATGAACATTTAACTTTTTAGTCACAAAAATTATCTTTTAGCAACAATTTTTTTATTTTCCCAATGGTAAAAGGAGAAACTGAACCACGAAAGTTGTTGTCCAATTTGTCCTGAGTACGCTGATACCTCATATGTAGGGGTAAACCACTGTTTTGGCGCACGGCAGGGCTTGGAAGGGAAGGAGCGCCATTTGACTTTTTGAATCAAAAATTGGCTCCACTCTTTAGCGGACACCATGTCACGTTTGGAGAGCCCCCGTGTGCCTAAAAATTGGAGCTCCCCCACAAGTGACCCCATTTTGGAAACTAGACGCCCCAAGGAACTTATCTAGATGCATAGTGAGCACTTTGAACCCCCAGGTGCTTCACAAATTGATCCGTAAAAATGAAAAAGTACTTTTTTTCACAAAAAAATTCTTTTAGCCTCAATTTTTTCATTTTCACATGGGCAACAGGATAAAATGGATCCTAAAATGTGTTGGGCAATTTCTCCTGAGTACACCAATACCTCACATGTGGAGGTAAACCACTGTTTGGGCACATGGTAAGGCTCGGAAGGGAAGGAGCGCCATTTGACTTTTTGAATGAAAAATTATTTCCATCGTTAGCGGACACCATGTCGCGTTTGGATAGCTCCTGTGTGCCTAAACATTGGCGCTCCCCCACAAGTGACCCCATTTTGGAAACTAGACCCCCCAAGGAACTAATTTAGATGCCTAGTGAGCACTTTAAACCCTCAGGTGCTTCACAAATTGATCTGTAAAAATGAAAAAGTACTTTTTTTTCACAAAAAAATTCTTTTCGCCTCAATTTTTTCATTTTCACATGGGCAGTAGGATAAAATGGATCATAAAATTTGTTGGGCAATTTCTCCCGAGTACGCCGATACCTCATATGTGGGGGTAAACCACTGTTTGGGCACTCGGCAGGGCTCGGAAGAGAAGGCGCGCCATTTGACTTTTTGAATGGAAAATTAGCTCCAATTGTTAGCGGACACCATGTCGCGTTTGGAGAGCCCCTGTGTGCCTAAACATTGGAGCTCCCGCACAAGTGACCCCATTTTGGAAACTAGACCCCCCAAGGAACTTATCTAGATGCATATTGAGCACTTTAAACCCCCAGGTGCTTCACAGAAGCTTATAACGCAGAGCCATGAAAATAAAAAATAATTTTTCTTTCCTCAAAAATGATTTTTTAGCCTGGAATTTCCTATTTTGCCAAGGATAATAGGAGAAATTGGACCCCAAATATTGTTGTCCAGTTTGTCCTGAGTACGCTGATACCCCATATGTGGGGGTAAACCACTGTTTGGGCGCACGGCAGGGCTCGGAAGGGATGGCACGCCATTTGGCTTTTTAAATGGAAAATTAGCTTCAATCATTAGCGGACACCATGTCACGTTTGGAGAGCCCCTGTGTGCCTAAACATTGGAGATCCCCCAGAAATGACACCATTTTAGAAAATAGACCCCCAAAGGAACTAATCTAGATGTGTGGTGAGGACTTTGAACCCCCAAGTGCTTCACAGAAGTTTATAACGCAGAGCCATGAAAATAAAAAAAAAAATTATTTTCTCAAAAATCATCTTTTAGCCTGCAATTTTTTATTTTCCCAAGGGTAACAGGAGAAATTTGACGCCAAAAGTTGTTGTCCAGTTTCTCCTGAGTACGCTGATACCCCATATGTGGGGGTAAATCACTGTTTGGGCACATGCCGGGGCTCGGAAGTGAAGTAGTGACGTTTTGAAATGCAGACTTTGATGGAATGCTCTGTGGGCGTCACGTTGCGTTTGCAGAGCCCCTGATGTGGCTTAACAGTAGAAACCCCCCACAAGTGACCCCATTTTGGAAACTAGACCCCCAAAGGAACTTATCTAGATGTGTGGTGAGCACTTTGAACCCCCAAGTGCTTCATAGAAGTTTATAATGCAGAGCCGTGAAAATAATAAATACGTTTTCTTTCCTCAAAAATAATTATTTAGCCCAGAGTTTTTTAATTTTCCCAAGGGTAACAGGAGAAATTTGACCCCAATATTTGTTGTCCAGTTTCTCCTGAGTACGGTGATACCCCATATGTGGGGGTAAACTACTGTTTGGGCACATGCCGGGGCTTGGAATTGAAGTAGTGACGTTTTGAAATGCAGACTTTGATGGAATGCTCTGCGGGCGTCACGTTGCGTTTGCAGAGCCCCTGATGTGCCTAAACAGTAGAAACCCCCCACAAGTGACCCCATTTTGGAAACTAGACCCTGAAAGGAACTTATCTAGATGTGTGGTGAGCACTTTGAACCCCCAAGTGCTTCACAGACGTTTACAACGCAGAGCCGTGAAAATAAAAAATCATTTTTCTTTCCTCAAAAATTATGTTTTAGCAAGCATTTTTTTAGATTCACAAGGGTAACAGGAGAAATTGGACCCCAGTAATTGTTGCGCAGTTTGTCCTGAGTATGCTGGTACCCCATATGTGGGGGTAAACCACTGTTTGGGCACACGTCAGGGCTCGGAAGTGAGGGAGCACCATTTGACTTTTTGAATACGAGATTGGCTGGAATCAATGGTGGCGCCATGTTGCGTTTGGAGACCCCTGATGTGCCTAAACAGTGGTAACCCCTCAATTCTAACTCCAACACTAACCCCAACACACCCCTAACCCTAATCCCAACTGTAGCCATAATCCTAATCACAACCCTAACCCCAACACACCCCTAACCACAACACTAATTCCAACCCTAACCCTAAGGCTATGTGCCCACGTTGCGGATTCGTGTGAGATATTTCCGCACCATTTTTGAAAAATCTGCGGGTAAAAGGCACTGTGTTTTACCTGCGGATTTTCCGCGGATTTCCAGTGTTTTTTGTGCGGATTTCACCTGCGGATTCCTATTGAGGAACAGGTGTAAAACGCTGCGGAATCCGCACAAAGAATTCACATGCTGCGGAAAATACAACGCAGCGTTCCCGCGCGGTATTTTCCGCATCACGGGCACAGCGGATTTGGTTTTTCATATGTTTACATGGTACTGTAAACCTGATGGAACACTGCTGCGAATCCGCAGCCAAATCCGCACCGTGTGCACATAGCCTAATTCTAAAGGTATGTGCACACGCTGCGGAAAACGCTGCGGATCCGCAGCAGTTTCCCATGAGTGTACAGTTCAATGTAAACCTATGGGAAACAAAAATCGCTGTACACATGCTGCGGAAAAACTGCACGGAAACGCAGCGGTTTACATTCCGCAGCATGTCACTTCTTTGTGCGGATTCCGCAGCGGTTTTACAACTGCTCCAATAGAAAATCGCAATTGTAAAACCGCAGTGAAATGCGCAGAAAAAAATGCGGTAAATCCGCCATAAATCCGCAGCGGTTTAGCACTGCGGATTTATCAAATCCGCAGCGGAAAAATCCGCAGAGGACCAGAATACGTGTGCACATTCCTAACCCTAACCCTAGCCCTACCCCTAACCCTACCCCTAACCCTACCCCTAACCCTACCCCTAACCCTAACCCTACCCCTAACCCTACCCCTAACCCTACCCCTAACCCTAACCCTACCCCTAACCCTACCCCTAACCCTAACCCTACACCTAACCCTAACCCTATTCTAACATTAGTGGAAAAAAAAAAATTTCTTTATTTTTTTATTGTCCCTACCTATGGGGGTGACAAAGGGGGGGGGGTCATTTATTATTTTTTTTATTTTGATCACTGAGATAGATTATATCTCAGTGATCAAAATGCACTTTGGAACGAATCTGCCGGCCGGCAGATTCGGCGGGCGCACTGCGCATGCGCCCGCCATTTTGGAAGATGGCGGCGCCCGGGAGAAGACGGACGGGACCACGGCTGGATCGGTAAGTATGATAGGGTGGGGGGGACCACGGGGGGGGGGATCGGAGCACGGGGGGGGGAATCGGAGCGCGGGAGGGGTGGAACGGAGCGCGGGAGGGGTGGAACGGAGCACGGGGGGGCTGGAACGGAGCACGGGGGTGGAACGGAGCACGGGGGGGGGTGGATCGGAGTGCAGGGGGGGTGATTGGAGCACGGGGGGGTGATTGGAGCACGGGGGGAGCGGACACGAGCACGGGGGGGAGCGGAGCACAGGGCGGAGGGGAGCCGGAGCAGTGTACCGGCCAGATCGGGGGGGGTGGGGGGGCGATCGGAGGGGTGGGGTGGGGGCACACTAGTATTTCCAGCCATGGCCGATGATATTTCAGCATCGGCCATGGCTGGATTGTAATATTTCACCCGTTATAATGGGTGAAATATTACAAATCGCTCTGATTGGCAGTTTCACTTTCAACAGCCAATCAGAGCGATCGTAGCCACGAGGGGGTGAAGCCACCCCCCCTGGGCTAAACTACCACTCCCCCTGTCCCTGCAGATCGGGTGAAATGGGAGTTAACCCTTTCACCCGATCTGCAGGGACGCGATCTTTCCATGACGCCGCATAGGCGTCATGGGTCGGATTGGCACCGACTTTCATGACGCCTACGTGGCGTCAAAGGTCGGGAAGGGGTTAAGGGAATGTGTCATACATTTTTTAAAAAAAGATCAATTATACCACATACAAGGCACAAGTAAAGTCACACCATGATCAGACCACACATTACCAACACAGTGACCAAATACTGCAATACTGATTATTAATAAAAAAACGAAATACTAATATTACCATAAGTGCCATTATACACAGGAGATCTGTACATACTGTAGTATATCATGTATAGTGTAAGTGTACAGGTAATACAGTGATCACCAGTGACATTATACACAGAAGCTCTGCATATAGTATATAATGTGTAGTGTAAGACATAAAAGAGAATAGTAAAACCAAAAACACTCAGTTTGAAAAAATGTTGCAGTAATCCGCAAGTGCTAGTAAAAGATGTAAAAAACAGGGTATTTGGTTGATACGTTTTTTGCAAAAAATGTATACTAAGCTGCTCTACCAATCTTCACGGTATACCCTTATCAGAGCAGTCCTAACTAATGTATGCAATCCCTATCTGATGTATTTAAAAACCTGATCATCTGTATATAACCTGTGTGAACAGGGTTCAGAGAGGAAAAATCCATGTGTGCATACAGGGTAGAACAGCTTTTGTGCAGATAGCCCAAGAGGAGTGGTGGAACTCCCCAGTCTTGTAGACACAAGAGAACAATTATGGAAACAGGAACACATGGGCTAATTGCACAGTGAACAAGTCTGTATGATCATGTTCACACACCACCAAGAAACCTGAAGACATAAAAGAGAATAGTAAAACCAAAAACACTCAGTTTGAAAAAATGTTGCAGTAATCCGCAAGTGCTAGTAAAAGATGTAAAAAACAGGGTATTTGGTTGATACGTTTTTTGCAAAAAATGTATACTAAGCTGCTCTACCAATCTTCACGGTATACCCTTATCAGAGCAGTCCTAACTAATGTATGCAATCCCTATCTGATGTATTTAAAAACCTGATCATCTGTATATAACCTGTGTGAACAGGGTTCAGAGAGGAAAAATCCATGTGTGCATACAGGGTAGAACAGCTTTTGTGCAGATAGCCCAAGAGGAGTGGTGGAACTCCCCAGTCTTGTAGACACAAGAGAACAATTATGGAAACAGGAACACATGGGCTACTTGCACAGTGAACAAGTCTGTATGATCATGTTCACACACCACCAAGAAACCTGAAGACATAAAAGAGAATAGTAAAACCAAAAACACTCAGTTTGAAAAAATGTTGCAGTAATCCGCAAGTGCTAGTAAAAGATGTAAAAAACAGGGTATTTGGTTGATACGTTTTTTGCAAAAAATGTATACTAAGCTGCTCTACCAATCTTCACGGTATACCCTTATCAGAGCAGTCCTAACTAATGTATTGAATCCTGCATATATCTATATATGTAAACATATCATTCATTCTCTGAGCTGAAATATCCTGCATGTCTATTGCTCCAGTCCCTGACAGCAAGCAGCTTGAATGGTATCTGAGTCATTCCATCTTCGGCATTGAATCCTGCATATATCTATATATGTAAACATATCATTCATTCTCTGAGCTGAAATATCCTGCATGTCTATTGCTCCAGTCCCTGACAGCAAGCAGCTTGAATGGTAAACATATCATTCATTCTCTGAGCTGAAATATCCTGCATGTCTATTGCTCCAGTCCCTGACAGCAAGCAGCTTGAATGGTAAACATATCATTCATTCTCTGAGCTGAAATATCCTGCATGTCTATTGCTCCAGTCCCTGACAGCAAGCAGCTTGAATGGTATCTGAGTCATTCCATCTTCGGCATTGAATCCTGCATATATCTATATATGTAAACATATCATTCATTCTCTGAGCTGAAATATCCTGCATGTCTATTGCTCCAGTCCCTGACAGCAAGCAGCTTGAATGGTAAACATATCATTCATTCTCTGAGCTGAAATATCCTGCATGTCTATTGCTCCAGTCCCTGACAGCAAGCAGCTTGAATGGTAAACATATCATTCATTCTCTGAGCTGAAATATCCTGCATGTCTATTGCTCCAGTCCCTGACAGCAAGCAGCTTGAATGGTAAACATATCATTCATTCTCTGAGCTGAAATATCCTGCATGTCTATTGCTCCAGTCCCTGACAGCAAGCAGCTTGAATGGTATCTGAGTCATTCCATCTTCGGCATTGAATCCTGCATATATCTATATATGTAAACATATCATTCATTCTCTGAGCTGAAATATCCTGCATGTCTATTGCTCCAGTCCCTGACAGCAAGCAGCTTGAATGGTAAACATATCATTCATTCTCTGAGCTGAAATATCCTGCATGTCTATTGCTCCAGTCCCTGACAGCAAGCAGCTTGAATGGTATCTGAGTCATTCCATCTTCGGCATTGAATCCTGCATATATCTATATATGTTAGTCATCCTATTATGCATTTTTTGTGTTTATAGATATTTAATCTGACTTTGCATGTCCTTACTCAGCGAGATCACATAACTGTTTCAAAGTGGTCTATGATCCATGTAGACCTGGACATTTGTTTATCTGATCACTACATTTATTGTGTCCTGTTGTCTCAACTGAGTTTGATTGATTGCTAACGAGCTTTAACACAAAAAAAAAAAAAAAAAATAGGAAGATCTAAGGGCTAGCCTTCTATAAATGTAGACTTAGCTTGGGGAAGCATTCATGCAGGGGTGCATTCGTGCACTTGTATTCGTGTATTTTTATTCAAAGTACTTTTTTTTCTAAGTACTCGGCAGTTATAACATGGCAGTGAGACAGGTAAGAAAAACTAAATCTAATCCATATTCACTTGAAACAGCACAAATACTCACCATATTTATTTGTATAATCTATATTCTGGCTGCTGCATTCACCGCCCTTGCATTAACTCTCTACACTCCATCCATATCGGCCCCTCTGTCCTTGCCTCTCCTATGTATAGCACTCATGCTCTATTCACATTGCTTAACAGCACAGATCCATTCAGTCCCAACATCCAACACAAGAGACGCTCTCACAAATCACTTAACCATCTGCTCACTCTTTCGATCCTCCTTCTCCTAGTCGCTGGAGACATATCTCCAAACCCCGGCCCCCCATGTTATAGCCAGTCAAACCTCCCAATTGCTACACCCAGAAACCCCTCTAACCTTATTAATATTCCCTGCATGCCTGCTGTCTCTTTCAATTGTGCCCTTTGGAATTCTCGCTCTGTGTGTAATAAACTCTCCTTCATTCATGACTTCTTCCTTTCTAATTCTCTTAATCTCCTGGCTCTTACTGAAACCTGGATCCAGCAGTCAGACACCACCGCTGCTGCTGCTCTTTCATATGGTGGACTACATTTTTCTCATACCCCAAGATCAGACAACAGAGCAGGTGGAGGCGTTGGTCTGCTCCTTTCACCCAAATGTACTTTCCAAGTTATCCCCCAAGTACCCTCACTTGTCTTCCCTTCCTTTGAGGTCCATGTGGTCAGACTCTACGTCCCCTTCTCCATGCGAGTGGCGGTGGTGTATCGTCCTCCCGGCCCCTCTCATCAGTTCCTGGATCACTTTGCCACCTGGCTTCCACACTTTCTCTCCTGTGACACCCCCACCCTTATCATGGGTGATTTCAACATCCCCATTGCCTCTCCCCTCTCCCCATCTGCTTCTCACCTTTTATCTCTATCCTCCTCTTTTGGCCTCTCGCAGCATACTAACTCTCCAACACATGAAGATGGAAACTCCCTTGACTTGGTCTTCTCCCGACTTTGCTCAGTGGATGACTTCACAAACTCCCCTCTCCCGCTCTCTGACCACAACCTTCTTTCATTCTCTATCAAGAACTGCCATCCCGCTCAGGTCACCCCCACTTTCCACACCTATAGAAACATACAGGCCATTAACACCCAGAAACTTATGATGAACTTGCAGTCCTCATTGGCCCCTATTTCCTCCATCTCATGTCCTGATTCTGCATTGAAGCATTACAATGAAACCCTGCAAAGTGCTCTGGATGAAGCTGCTCCTCCTATACATAAAACAACTCGGCACAGACGGCAACAACCGTGGCACACGCTGCAAACACGTTTCCTGCAGCGGTGCTCCAGGTGCGCAGAACGTCTGTGGAGAAAATATAATCTACCCGAAGATTTCATCCATTATAAGTTCATGCTAAAGACATACAATTCTGCCCTTCACCTCTCCAAACAAACCTACTTCAACAGCCTCATCACCTCCCTGTCCAATAACCCTAAACGTCTCTTTGACACGTTCCAGTCCCTACTCAACCCAAGAGAGCAGGCCCCAACCACGGATCTCCGTGCTGACGATCTGGCCAATTACTTCAAAGAAAAAATTGACCACATTCGACAGGAAATCATCTCCCAATCTCTTCATACCATGCACTGTCCTCCCTCCCCCACTGCATCTAGTTCACTCTCTGACTTTGAAGCAGTTACAGAAGAAGAAGTAAGCAAGCTCCTTGCATCTTCTCGCCCGACCACTTGCACCAGTGACCCCATTCCATCACATCTCCTCCAGTCCCTTTCCCCGGCTATCACCTCTCACCTAACAAAAATATTCAACCTTTCCCTCACTTCCGGTATTTTTCCCTCCTCATTTAAGCATGCCATCATACATCCATTACTTAAAAAACCATCCCTCGATCAAAACTGTGCCGCTAATTATAGACCTGTCTCTAATCTTCCCTTCATCTCTAAACTCCTCGAACGCCTGGTCCACTCCCGTCTTACCCGCTATCTCTCAGATAACTCTCTTCTCGACCCTCTTCAATCTGGCTTCCGCTCTTTACACTCTACTGAAACTGCCCTCATTAAAGTCTCTAATGACCTACTAACAGCTAAATCTAATGGTCACTACTCCATGCTAATTCTCTTGGATCTCTCTGCAGCATTTGACACTGTGGATCATCAGCTCCTCCTCACTATGCTCCGCTCCATCGGCCTCAAGGACACCGTTCTCTCCTGGTTCTCCTCCTATCTCTCTGACCGATCCTTCACTGTATGTTTTGCTGGTTCCTCCTCCTCTCACCTTCCCCTTACTGTTGGGGTTCCTCAAGGATCAGTCCTAGGCCCCCTACTCTTCTCGTTGTATACTGCCCCTATTGGACAAACAATCAGTAGATTTGGTTTCCAGTACCATCTCTATGCTGACGACACCCAATTATACACTTCTGCTCCTGATATCACACCGACCTTTTTAGAAAACACCAGTGATTGTCTTACCGCTGTCTCTAACATCATGTCCTCCCTCTATCTGAAACTAAACCTGTCAAAAACTGAACTCCTCGTGTTCTCTCCCTCTACTAACCTACCTTTGCCTGACATTGCCATCTCCGTGTGCGGTTCCACCATTACTCCAAAGCAACATGCCCGCTGCCTTGGGGTCATCCTTGATTCTGACCTTTCATTCACCCCCCACATCCGATCACTGGCTCGCTCTTCTTACCTGCATCTCAAAAACATTTCTAGAATTCGCCCTTTTCTTAATTTCGACTCTGCAAAAACTCTGACTGTTTCACTCATTCATTCTCGTCTGGACTATTGTAACTCTCTACTAATCGGCCTCCCTCTTACCAAACTCTCCCCACTCCAATCTGTCCTGAATGCTGCTGCCAGGATCATATTCCTCACCAACCGTTACACCGATGCCTCTACCCTGTGCCAGTCATTACACTGGCTACCCATCCACTCCAGAATCCAGTACAAAACTACTACCCTCATCCACAAAGCACTCCATGGCTTAGCACCACCCTACATCTCCTCCCTGGTATCAGTCTACCACCCTACCCGTGCCCTCCGCTCCGCTAATGACCTCAGGTTAGCATCCTCAATAATCAGAACCTCCCACTCCCGTCTCCAAGACTTTACACGTGCTGCGCCGATTCTTTGGAATGCACTACCTAGGTTAATACGATTAATCCCCAATCCCCACAGTTTTAAGCGTGCCCTAAAAACTCATTTGTTCAGACTGGCCTACCGCCTCAATGCATTAACCTAACTATCCCTGTGTGGCCTATTTATAATAAAAAAAAAAAAAAAAAGGTTCCTCGCATCATGTTCTCATACACTTTATGCAGTATTAGCCCTCTGTGTCTGTACTGCTACATACTTAGGCAGGTAACTGGTTCATGCAGCTTTACATGAACACCTGAGCCTTACACTATAGCTGGTCCGAATAACTAAAGCAATTGTTACCATCCACCTCTCGTGTCTCCCCTTTTCCCCATAGTTTGTAAGCTTGCGAGCAGGGCCCTCACTCCTCCTGGTATCTGTTTTGAACTGTATTTCTGTTATGCTGTAATGTTTATTGTCTGTACAAGTCCCCTCTATAATTTGTAAAGCGCTGCGGAATATGTTGGCGCTATATAAATAAAATTATTATTATTATTATTATTATTATAATGTATGCAATCCCTATCTGATGTATTTAAAAACCTGATCATCTGTATATAACCTGTGTGAACAGGGTTCAGAGAGGAAAAATCCATGTGTGCATACAGGGTAGAACAGCTTTTGTGCAGATAGCCCAAGAGGAGTGGTGGAACTCCCCAGTCTTGTAGACACAAGAGAACAATTATGGAAACAGGAACACATGCTCCTCCTCCTCTTGGGCTATCTGCACAAAAGCTGTTCTACCCTGTATGCACACATGGATTTTTCCTCTCTGAACCCTGTTCACACAGGTTATATACAGATGATCAGGTTTTTAAATACATCAGATAGGGATTGCATACATTAGTTAGGACTGCTCTGATAAGGGTATACCGTGAAGATTGGTAGAGCAGCTTAGTATACATTTTTTGCAAAAAACGTATCAACCAAATACCCTGTTTTTTACATCTTTTACTAGCACTTGCGGATTACTGCAACATTTTTTCAAACTGAGTGTTTTTGGTTTTACTATTCTCTTTTATGTCTTCAGGTTTCTTGGTGGTGTGTGAACATGATCATACAGACTTGTTCACTGTGCAAGTAGCCCATGTGTTCCTGTTTCCATAATTGTTCTCTTGTGTCTACAAGACTGGGGAGTTCCACCACTCCTCTTGGGCTATCTGCACAAAAGCTGTTCTACCCTGTATGCACACATGGATTTTTCCTCTCTGAACCCTGTTCACACAGGTTATATACAGATGATCAGGTTTTTAAATACATCAGATAGGGATTGCATACATTAGTTAGGACTGCTCTGATAAGGGTATACCGTGAAGATTGGTAGAGCAGCTTAGTATACATTTTTTGCAAAAAACGTATCAACCAAATACCCTGTTTTTTACATCTTTTACTAGCACTTGCGGATTACTGCAACATTTTTTCAAACTGAGTGTTTTTGGTTTTACTATTCTCTTTTATGTCTTCAGGTTTCTTGGTGGTGTGTGAACATGATCATACAGACTTGTTCACTGTGCAAGTAGCCCATGTGTTCCTGTTTCCATAATTGTTCTCTTGTGTCTACAAGACTGGGGAGTTCCACCACTCCTCTTGGGCTATCTGCACAAAAGCTGTTCTACCCTGTATGCACACATGGATTTTTCCTCTCTGAACCCTGTTCACACAGGTTATATACAGATGATCAGGTTTTTAAATACATCAGATAGGGATTGCATACATTAGTTAGGACTGCTCTGATAAGGGTATACCGTGAAGATTGGTAGAGCAGCTTAGTATACATTTTTTGCAAAAAACGTATCAACCAAATACCCTGTTTTTTACATCTTTTACTAGCACTTGCGGATTACTGCAACATTTTTTCAAACTGAGTGTTTTTGGTTTTACTATTCTCTTTTATGTCTTCAGGTTTCTTGGTGGTGTGTGAACATGATCATACAGACTTGTTCACTGTGCAAGTAGCCCATGTGTTCCTGTTTCCATAATTGTTCTCTTGTGTCTACAAGACTGGGGAGTTCCACCACTCCTCTTGGGCTATCTGCACAAAAGCTGTTCTACCCTGTATGCACACATGGATTTTTCCTCTCTGAACCCTGTTCACACAGGTTATATACAGATGATCAGGTTTTTAAATACATCAGATAGGGATTGCATACATTAGTTAGGACTGCTCTGATAAGGGTATACCGTGAAGATTGGTAGAGCAGCTTAGTATACATTTTTTGCAAAAAACGTATCAACCAAATACCCTGTTTTTTACATCTTTTACTAGCACTTGCGGATTACTGCAACATTTTTTCAAACTGAGTGTTTTTGGTTTTACTATTCTCTTTTATGTCTTCAGGTTTCTTGGTGGTGTGTGAACATGATCATACAGACTTGTTCACTGTGCAAGTAGCCCATGTGTTCCTGTTTCCAATGTGTAGTGTAAGTGTACTGGTAACACACTGACTCGCCAGTGACGTCTCTAGCTGAAATCCTTCATCTTCCGTTTTTGTCTTCATTCAGTGCAAACCGCCATCACTTCTTCCAGCCAGGACTCGTTTCTGTATAAAATAACAGTTATCTAGAGCACCACTTACAGAGCGCATTTCCACCTTCTACACTATGCAGGTGAATACAGATCTGCATCCACCATTAATATATAGTTATTACACAACCCACTATTCCAAATGTAAATTGTAATCCACGACTGTACCCCCACTATCTATAAATAGCCACTTTCCCCAGCCAATATATAAATTAATTAGAACTTGTACCTTTTCTCCAATTCATTACCAGTCACGCTCCTGCAACCTCAATACCCCCCACTTGGACTCCAGCTCCCTTTGTTTCATTATGTTTACATGCCCCCTCCACCCCATTTCTTTGTCATGTCTTCTCACACTCACCCTCCCTTCAATTCATTATCATTTTCTCCCGCCCACCCCCAATTCATCATAATTTGCTCTCCTCCGCACTCAATTCATCATTTACTCTCCCCCTACCTCAATTCATCATTTACTCTCCCCCACCCTCAATTAATCATCATGTGCTGTACCCCACCTTCAATTCATAATTTGCTCCCCCACCCTCAATTCATAATTTGCTGTACTCCACCCTCAATTCATAATTTGCTGTCCCCTCACCCTCAATTCATCATCATTTGCTGTACCCCACCCCCATTTAATCATTATTTCCTCTCCTCACCCTCAAGTCATCATTTGCTCTCCCTATTCCCAAATTCAATTCATCATTCACTATCCCCATACCGACCATCAATTAATCACTCATTGTCCCCCTTCCCACACCCTTAATTCATCATCACTTGTTGTCCCCCCAAAACCCATTTAATTCAGTTTATTAAAAAATATGATCCCCTGCAGCTCCTCTTCTGCTGTCCTCTTGGCAACTGGAGAGCATATGCGATGACGTCGTCACCAGTGCATCACAGAAGAGGTGGAGGAACACTCTTTGAGCTGCATGACCATTCAGTTTTGACAGCTGTGAGCTCCACGAAGACTCCCTGCGCCGACGCACGATACCCTGGGGCCCAGTGAAAAGAAGCACAAGAGGGGAGGCCTAGATTGGGTCTGGACCACCATCTTTGCTTCTGCCCAAAGGCCCCATACAGCAGTAAGGGCAGAAATTCTCTGATGGTGGCCCTGACATTAGGCAGTGAAAAGAAAGAATAACATTTTTTTCCACAAAATAATTGTTTGAGGGCGCCATGATGCACTACTAGAGCCCTTGAAGTGCCTAAATAGCATAACCCCCCACTAGTGACCCTATATTGGAATTAATCTAGTGTTTTCCTGGTATATGAATTTTGTAATGTGGTGTCATATGTGAGTTACAGTATGTAGAGTATATCAGGTTGACACATATGAGTTGTGTACAGTACATCAAGTTGTGCAATAAATTAGACTAAATCAGAAATCAATTTAGTAATCCATAGATAAGTGGTACCCAAGTTTCTAGGGGCAGGTGTCACATTGAAAAATGGTGGCCTTTCTTACATCCATTCTAAAACAGACTTTACAGTTTTAGTGCCCTTCCTTTCTTTCAAGATTGGGGACTTGGAAATGTTGCCCTGGTACTATGAGGGCACCTTCAGTTCCAGAGGTACTGGGGTCTTCCTCTAACTGACTTCCAAATATTAGGGCCTTGATCACTACCTCTTAAAACTGAAGGAATGTAATGGACTGGCCTGCACTTCATGATAGCACATAAGTGTTAAACATTGCCATTTGTACGATGTGCATGGCTAGCTTTTTGAAATCACACCTTAGCTTTTCGCATGGCACTGTAGGGATGGAGGACTTGATCAGGGAGATCAACTCCCCCCATGTTCTTATTGTACCCCAGGACACATTCTGGCTTGGAAAACTGTGCAGATGTACTTCGTACAGCGGTGGAAGTGCTGCCGTTACCATGTATTGTGGTCAAGAAAAGGACAAACCTCTTGTCCTTTTACTTGACCACAAGCATGCTGTCACTACAATGTGATCTGCTCTCACCCTTTCTGAGCAGCTGCCCAATGTCACGCACGCGCCCAGACTGGTTGGCGCGGGCATACAGGGGTGTGGCCCCACTGGACCACAGACCAAACTTCCCTGGAAGGGGCGTAACTAAGTAGCTTCCTAGGTGTTCGCTGGAGCCTCTGATGGTGAGGTCAGACTTGTGCAATAGGAAGCTACCAGGTGCCACTCCAGTGTGATGTCTGGCTGTGGCTGCTGATCCCACTAAGGAACGGAGCGGGCACGGCTGGCACTCTGGCTGACAGGCAGGCACGGCTGGGACACAGGCAGAGACAACAGAGACACTGGCGGGTAGGCGGACACGGCTGGCTCTCTGGTAGGCAGGCGGGTACGGCTGGAACATAGGAAGAACCGGTAGGGACCGGTCTGCAGGCAGGTATGTGAAACAGGTAGGAACCTGTTCAGACAGGAGTACTAAGTAACAAGTAGAGAAAGACCGCAAGAGCGGATGCAGAGCGAAAGCACAAGAGCTAGAACCAAGAACAGAAACGCAGGAGGCTGAGTACGAGTAGAAGGTGGAACAAAGAGAAGAGAAGGAGAAGGCAGAGCCAAGGATGGAGCCGCAAGAGGCGGAGCCAAGAGCAGAGACGCTGGAGGCGGAGCCAAGAGCGGAGACGCTGGAGGCGGAGCCAAGAGCAGAGACGCTGGAGGCGGAGCCAAGAGCGGAGACGCTGGAGGCGGAGCCAAGAGCGGAGACGCTGGAGGCGGAGCCAAGAGCGGAGACGCAGGAGGCGGAGCCAGGTAGAACCGCAAAGGGCGGAGCCAGGTAGAATCACAAAGAGCAGAGCCAGGTAGAACCGCAAAGAGCGGAGCCACAGAGCAAAGCTACAGAGTGCGGAGCAAGGTCTGAGTGCAGAGCAAAGTTACAGAGAGCAGAGCTAAGGGAAAAGCTTTAGATTTTTTTTTTCATCTCAGTCTGTATTACATTATTAACATATCGATATACATTAATTCTGGGGTGTGGTTGTATCATTCTGCCATACTGTGAGATATACAGATTAAATATATATTTTAATTTACCATTTTATGTTTAGTTGAATGCATAAAAAATAGGGTTTTCTATAAGCAAAAGGTCTAAATATAGTTTAACTAATCAGGTGTGATATCACCCAGTCAGCAATTCTGCTTCATGTGATTTAACCCCTTAACGACCGCCGATATGCCTTTTAACGGCGGCCGCTAAGGGTACTTAAACCACAGCGCCGTTAATTAACGGCGCTATGGAAAAAGTAAATAGCGCCCCCCAGAGTCCGATTTTCTCCAGGGTCTCGGCTGCCGGGGGTAGCCGAGACCCCAGAGAACATGATTCGGGTCGGTTTTTACCGACCCCGCTTTTGCGATCACCGGTAATTAACCGTTTACCGGCGATCGCAAAAAAACCAAAACGCGATTTCTTTTTAATTTCTCTGTCCTCCGATGTGATCGCACACCAGAGGACAGAGAAATGGGATCCCAGGTAGCCCCCCAATACTTACCTGTCTCCCCCGATGCTCCTCGTTGTTCCCGATGGGCGCCGCCATCTTTTTCCGGCAAAAAAATGGCGGGCGCATGCGCAGTGCACCCGCCGGCCGGCACCGGGAGAATCTTTGGGGTCTCGGCTGCCGGGGGTAGCCGAGACCCCAAAGAACATGATCGGGGTCGGTTTTACCGACCCCTGTTTTGCGATCGCCGGTAATTAACTGTTTACCGGCGACCGCAAAAAAAAAAAAGTAATGTGTAATTCTCTGTCCTCTGATGTGTTGGAAAACATCAGAGGACAGAGAAATAGGGGGATTCGGGGACCGTGCCATACTTACCGGTGTCCCTGGGTCCTCCTGCTGCTCCTCCTGGCCGCCGGCATCTTCATGGCAAAAGAAAATGGCGGGCGCATGCGCAGTGCGCCCGCCATCTGTCGCCATTGGCTGGCCGGCAGGAGAAGAGCAGTTGGGGCTAAAATTAGGGTTAGCGCTAGGGCTAGGGTTAGGGCTAGGGTTAGGGCTACGGTTAGGGTTGGGGCTAAATTTAGGGTTAGGGTTGGGGCTAAATTTAGGGTTAGGGTTGGGGCTAAATTTAGGGTTAGGCTTCTTTCACACTTACGTCGGTACGGGGCCGTCGCAATGCAGTGGATGTAGTTTTTCAACGCATCCGCTGCCCAATCTATGTCCTGGGGAGAAGGGGGCGGAGTTACGGCCACGCATGCGCGGTCAGAAATGGCGGACGCAACGTACAAAAAAACGTTACATTGAATGTTTTTTTGTGCCGACGGTCCGCCAAAACACAACTGATCCAGTGCACGATGGATGCGACGTGTGACCATCCGTCACGATCCGTCGGCAATACAAGTCTATAGGCAAAAAACGCATCCTGCGGGCACATTTGAAGGATCTGTTTTTGTCCAAAACGACGGATTGCGACGGATGCCAAACAACGCAAGTGTGAAAGTAGCCTTAGGGTTAGGGTTTGGGCTAAAGTTAGGGCTAGGGTTAGGGCTAAAGTTAGGGTTAGAGTTGGGATCAGGGTTAGGGTTTGGATTAGGGTTGGTATTAGGGTTAGGGTTGGGATTAGGGTTACGCTTGGGATTAGGGTTAGGTTTGGGATTAGGGTTAAAGTTAGGGTTGTGATTAGGGGTGTATTGGGATTAGGGTTAGGTTTGAGGTTAGGGTTGAGATTAGGATTAGGGGTGTGTTGGATTTAGGGTTTTGATTAGGGTTATGGTTAGGGTTGACATTAGGGTTGTTTTGGGGTAAGGGTTGGGATTATCGTTAGGGTTAGTGATTAGGATTATGGATCGGGTTGGGATTAGGGTTAGGGGTGTGTTGGGGTTAGGGTTGGAGCTAGAATTGGGGGGTTTCCACTGTTTAGGTACATCAGGGGGTCTCCAAACACGACAGCCAATTTTGCGCTCAAAAAGTCAAATGGTGCTCCCTCCCTTCTGAGCTCTGCCGTGCGCCCAAACAGTGGGTTACCCCCACATATGGGGCATCAGCGTACTCGGGATAAATTGGACAACAACTTTAGTGGTCCAATTTCTCTTGTTACCCTTGTGAAAATAAAAACTTGGGGGCTACAAAATCTTTTTTGTGGAAAAAAAATATTTTTTATTTTCATGACTCTGCATTATAAACTTCTGTGAAGCACTTTGGCATTCAAAGTTCTCACCACACATCTAGATAAGTTCCTTGGGGGGTCTAGTTTCCAAAATGGGATCACTTGTGGGGGGGAAAAGTTGTAATTTTGAATGTCGCCATTCAAAAGGATTTGGATTCCTGGACCACGGTGTGAATTACTGGTATGATGGACTCCTCGCCAGAGACGGACTACACCTCAACAAACCTGGGAAACACACATTCGCCAGAAGACTCGCTACACTCATCAGGAGGGCGTTAAACTAGAAGAAGAGGGGACGGGAAGAAAAACATTAGACTCGAACAAAGACGACCCAGGAAAACATACTCAGAAGGGAGGTAAGAACATTTCTAAAACAATCCACAGTGAGGAGATTGGAACAAAACAAAATCCTCTAAACTGCATGCTCGCAAACGCCAGAAGCCTGACAAACAAGATGGAAGAACTAGAAGCAGAAATATCTACAGGTAACTTTGACATAGTGGGAATAACCGAGACATGGTTAGATGAAAGCTATGACTGGGCAGTTAACTTACAGGGTTACAGTCTGTTTAGAAAGGATCGTAAAAATCGGAGAGGAGGAGGGGTTTGTCTCTATGTAAAGTCTTGTCTAAAGTCCACTTTAAGGGAGGATATTAGCGAAGGGAATGAGGATGTCGAGTCCATAGGGGTTGAAATTCATGGAGGGAAAAATGGTAACAAAATTCTCATTGGGGTCTGTTACAAACCCCCAAATATAACAGAAAGCATGGAAAGTCTACTTCTAAAGCAGATAGATGAAGCTGCAACCCATAATGAGGTCCTGGTTATGGGGGACTTTAACTACCCGGATATTAACTGGGAAACAGAAACCTGTGAAACCCATAAAGGCAACAGGTTTCTGCTAATAACCAAGAAAAATTATCTTTCACAATTGGTGCAGAATCCAACCAGAGGAGCAGCACTTTTAGACCTAATACTATCTAATAGACCTGACAGAATAACAAATCTGCAGGTGGTCGGGCATTTAGGAAATAGCGACCACAATATTGTGCAGTTTCACCTGTCTTTCACTAGGGGGACTTGTCAGGGAGTCACAAAAACATTGAACTTTAGGAAGGCAAAGTTTGAACAGCTTAGAGATGCCCTTAATCTGGTAGACTGGGACAATATCCTCAGAAATGAGAATACAGATAATAAATGGGAAATGTTTAAGAACATCCTAAATAGGCAGTGTAAGCGGTTTATACCTTGTGGGAATAAAAGGACTAGAAATAGGAAAAACCCAATGTGGCTAAACAAAGAAGTAAGACAGGCAATTAACAGTAAAAAGAAAGCATTTGCACTACTAAAGCAGGATGGCACCATTGAAGCTCTAAAAAACTATAGGGAGAAAAATACTTTATCTAAAAAACTAATTAAAGCTGCCAAAAAGGAAACAGAGAAGCACATTGCTAAGGAGAGTAAAACTAATCCCAAACTGTTCTTCAACTATATCAATAGTAAAAGAATAAAAACTGAAAATGTAGGCCCCTTAAAAAATAGTGAGGAAAGAATGGTTGTAGATGACGAGGAAAAAGCTAACATATTAAACACCTTCTTCTCCACGGTATTCACGGTGGAAAATGAAATGCTAGGTGAAATCCCAAGAAACAATGAAAACCCTATATTAAGGGTCACCAATCTAACCCAAGAAGAGGTGCGAAACCGGCTAAATAAGATTAAAATAGATAAATCTCCGGGTCCGGATGGCATACACCCACGAGTACTAAGAGAACTAAGTAATGTAATAGATAAACCATTATTTCTTATTTTTAGTGACTCTATAGCGACAGGGTCTGTTCCGCAGGACTGGCGCATAGCAAATGTGGTGCCAATATTCAAAAAGGGCTCTAAAAGTGAACCTGGAAATTATAGGCCAGTAAGTCTAACCTCTATTGTTGGTAAAATATTTGAAGGGTTTCTGAGGGATGTTATTCTGGATTATCTCAATGAGAATAACTGTTTAACTCCATATCAGCATGGGTTTATGAGAAATCGCTCCTGTCAAACCAATCTAATCAGTTTTTATGAAGAGGTAAGCTATAGACTGGACCACGGTGAGTCATTGGACGTGGTATATCTCGATTTTTCCAAAGCGTTTGATACCGTGCCGCACAAGAGGTTGGTACACAAAATGAGAATGCTTGGTCTGGGGGAAAATGTGTGTAAATGGGTTAGTAACTGGCTTAGTGATAGAAAGCAGAGGGTGGTTATAAATGGTATAGTCTCTAACTGGGTCGCTGTGACCAGTGGGGTACCGCAGGGGTCAGTATTGGGACCTGTTCTCTTCAACATATTCATTAATGATCTTTTAGAAGGTTTACACAGTAAAATATCGATATTTGCAGATGATACAAAACTATGTAAAGCAGTTAATACAAGAGAAGATAGTATTCTGCTACAGATGGATCTGGATAAGTTGGAAACTTGGGCTGAAAGGTGGCAGATGAGGTTTAACAATGATAAATGTAAGGTTATACACATGGGAAGAGGGAATCAATATCACCATTACACACTGAACGGGAAACCACTGGGTAAATCTGACAGGGAGAAGGACTTGGGGATCCTAGTTAATGATAAACTTACCTGGAGCAGCCAGTGCCAGGCAGCAGCTGCCAAGGCAAACAGGATCATGGGGTGCATTAAAAGAGGTCTGGATACACATGATGAGAGCATTATACTGCCTCTGTACAAATCCCTAGTTAGACCGCACATGGAGTACTGTGTCCAGTTTTGGGCACCGGTGCTCAGGAAGGATATAATGGAACTAGAGAGAGTACAAAGGAGGGCAACAAAATTAATAAAGGAGATGGGAGAACTACAATACCCAGATAGATTAGCGAAATTAGGATTATTTAGTCTAGAAAAAAGACGACTGAGGGGCGATCTAATAACCATGTATAAGTATATAAGGGGACAATACAAATATCTCGCTGAGGATCTGTTTATACCAAGGAAGGTGACGGGCACAAGGGGGCATTCTTTGCGTCTGGAGGAGAGAAGGTTTTTCCACCAACATAGAAGAGGATTCTTTACTGTTAGGGCAGTGAGAATCTGGAATTGCTTGCCTGAGGAGGTGGTGATGGCGAACTCAGTCGAGGGGTTCAAGAGAGGCCTGGATGTCTTCCTGGAGCAGAACAATATTGTATCATACAATTATTAGGTTCTGTAGAAGGACGTAGATCTGGGTATTTATTATGATGGAATATAGGCTGAACTGGATGGACAAATGTCTTTTTTCGGCCTTACTAACTATGTTACTATGTTACTATGTTACTATGTTAATTTACAATATAATTTACTAGAAAATAAGAATAAAATTTGAATTGCAGCAAAGTTGTGAAAAAAGCATTTTGGGAGATTTTGTTTTTACAGCATTCATATTGCATTAAAAATGACCTAGTAACATGATCTTTAAGGTTAATATGAGTTGACAGTACCAAACTTGTTCAGTTTTTTTTTTGTTATTTTAGTGTAAAAAAAAATTCTAACATTTGTAAAAATAAATGTTGTCACTTTCGCCATTTTCCAAAACCCATAACTTTTTACATTTTATGTACATGGAGCTAAGTGATGGCTTTCTTTTGAATGATGAATCAAGTTTTATTGCGAAGATGTTGGGGTACACAAGATGTTTTCATTTGATTTTTGCGGTATTTTCTTATGAAATGCAGCAACAAACAAATAGCAACAGCTTTTCAGGTTTTATTTTTACAGCACTCTTTATACAGTAAAAATAGCATGGCCATTCTCCAGGTCAGTACAATTATGATGATACCAAACTAGCATTTTTTTTGTTATTTAAGTAGCGATTAAAAAAAATCAGAAATATAAAAACAAAAAAAAAATTCCTTGTGTCGCCATTTTTCAATATGTATAACATTTTACATTTTTATTCAGTGTATCTGTGCGAGGGCTTGTTTTTTTGTGTCCTGAGCTGACGTTCCTATTGATACTATTTTGTCGTAGATATAATGTTTTTAGGGACTACTATTGCATCTTTTCCAGGTGTTGCGGCAGCCAAAAAATCTGCTATTCTGGCATTTTGATTTTCTTTTCTCATTATGCAATTTACCCTTCAGGTTAATTAAATTGAAAATACATTCCAGTATGTGTATTTTTTATTTCATTATTTTTAGGCTATGTGCACACATTCGTAATTTCCGCGGCAATTCCGCAACTGTGCCGCAGGTAAAATGCATGTGGAATTGGCATGCGTTTTCCCGCTAAACACTAGCCTTTTACAAGCGTAATTAGCTTGCAGAATGCTAGCGTTTTCCAAGCGATCTGTAGCATCACTTGGAAAACTAATTGACAGGTTGCCTATGCAGCATCAATAGTAAAAGATAGAATGTTAAAAATAATAATGCTCCGGGCAGCTTCCGCTCCCAGAAATGCCTTATGGCAATGACCTCAGATGACGTAGCACTCTCGCGAGACCGCTACGTCATCACAGGTCATTGCTAAAAACATCCCTGGGAACGGGAGCATCGCGAGGAGCAGGAAGGCTGCCGGGGACGCTGGAAGGTGAGAATATCATGATTTTTTATTTTAATTATTATTTTTTTTTTTACAGGTATATGGATCCCAGAGCCTGGAGCAGAGTCTCCTCTCCTCCACCCTTGGTACCAACCGCACATGATCCGCTTACTCCCTGCATGGTGGGCATAGCCACATGAGGAAAGTAAGCGGATTAATGCATTCCTATGTGTGCGGAATCGTTAAAAACTAAATGTTTTAAAACTTTTTACTGTATTATGTAGCCATCTTAGTGGACTTGAATCTACGATCGTCTGATCATTAGTACTATAAGCAACAACACTATAATACTGCTGTGTAAAGCAAAAATCTTGGTTTCTTATGAACACCATAGTGTTGAGGACTATACAGCACTCCTGGAGTGTGAAGAGGTGCCCAAGTAGAGTTCCAGCCCACATGTAATTTTGTAGACAAAACTTGGCACTCAGAAGGATGTGGTGAAAAATAGATAACTTGTTTAATAGGCAATTTCTTTCAAGATTAACGTTTCAGTCCTACTTTGGACCTTCATCAGAACTGATTGCCAGCTGAATGTCTCTGAGAAAAATGCTTGCAATAGTGCTGGGTA
This sequence comes from Ranitomeya imitator, assembly GCF_032444005.1. NCBI lineage: Eukaryota > Metazoa > Chordata > Amphibia > Anura > Dendrobatidae > Ranitomeya > Ranitomeya imitator. The sequence goes on from NC_091285.1 coordinate 507,521,510, forward strand.
TTGCGACACATGTCGCCATTCCAGAAGCAACGTGCGTCACAAAAAAAAAAATTTACTCTTTATGTGATGCACCTCCCGACGGCTGTACATTCTGATCTGTGCCACCGAGTGTCTCAAATTGAATCCAGCGTGTAAGAAGACGGTTCATATATGCTAACTAGCCTAGTGCCTTCCGACTTTTACTACTATTGACTTTCAACGGAATTGAGCACAGGTATAACGCATACTGGAATCTTCCATATACTCGTACTTATAATGGATATTAATCACGAAGAAAATATGGATTCGGACCAAGGCACATCAACTGAGCAGGGCCTACTAGCTGGTAGAGAGGGTGCGGAGGAGTTCTTTATGGACTGCAACCATAAAGACGAATTATCATTGATAAGCACGAAGACCTTGGAAACAAAAATTTACTCTTTATGTGATGCACCTCCCGACGGCTGTACATTCTGATCTGTGCCACCGAGTGTCTCAAATTGAATCCAGCGTGTAAGAAGACGGTTCATATATGCTAACTAACCTAGTGCCTTCCGACTTTTACTGTTCTGCTTGTGCGTCACAATACGATACAGATTGCCTATTAAACAAGTTATCTATTTTTCACAGCAACCTTCTGAGTGCCAAGTTTTGTCTCATATGAACACCAGACACAGGCTATCTTTCATAGGAGTACCATCAAGACATTTATGGAGATCTTCAACCTATTGGCACTTCCCTATCATGCTGCAGGGGCAAAGATGTGCGCTCAGAACCCATATGGTTGATGTAGCTGATGTAAAGTCTCTCTCTAAATGCAGTAAATAAAGGCTTATTAAAGATTACTTTCTCTATATTCATGTACAAATGAAAAAAACTACACTAATCAAAAGAAGAACAGATTAAGAAAAAAAAACAATGGTTTGAATTATTCCAAAAATTATAATATTGGCGATACATTACCTGTTAAAAGTTTCAGCTATATACTCCAAGGCAGAAAAAAATCCTCAGGTACCATCTGTAACTGACTTCACTGATTATTTACCTGCTTTTGTGTTGTCAGGGCATTATACATTATCCGTGTATAACATAACACTAGTACCACCTATTCCCATTTACTCAACCATTATAGAACAGACCACCACACAGGGATTAAAGGGATATGACTCTGCCATTAGACAGCTGATCAGGTTTGCTTGATTTAAAGGAACACTGTTGTCACAGATTGACTGTGTGCTTGGTGCACCTGTGGAGGGGCCAAAAACGCCATCCCACCTACTTGTTCACCCTCTATCTCTGCACTTCTCTGGCTCTATGAAGCCAGAGCTATCAATGAAGGAAGAGGGGGTTGGAGATTGCAGGAAAACAAGTAGATGTAAAGGTATATTTAAATCTTGTGTCCAGGGCTGCCACCAGGAATTTCAGGGCCCCATACTGGCAAAATTTTAAGGCCCCCTTGAGACACCGCCCAGGCTATACCCCAGTCCGGCCTCCACCCCTCAAACCTTTCACAGTCCCACTGCCCACTCTTGAAAAAACTCCACTTCTGCACCACGTCCTCACCAATCACACACAGTTCCCATCTAATACCACATCACATAGATTGCCAGCAGCTTTTGTTTTGGCCAAACGATTTTTTAAACCGCCACCATGACCCTTTAGTGACTAGTCCAATTTTTACAATTCTGACCACTGTCACTTCATGTGATAATAACTCTGCAACGCTTCAACGGATCTCGGTGATTCTGAGATTGTTGTTTCGTGACATATTGTACTTCATGATAGTGGTAAAAATTATTTGATATGACCTGTGTTTATTTGTGAAAAAAAATGGAAATTTGGTGAAAATTTCACAATTTTCCAACTTTGAATTTTTATGCACTTAAAGGGAATCTGTCACCTACTTTTTCATATATAAGCTGCCGCCACCGCCATCAGGGGCTTATCTACAGCATTCTGTAATGCTGTAGATAAGCCCTCGATGTAACCTGAAAGTTAAGAAAAACAAGTAAGATTATACTCACCTGGGGGGCGGTCCGGTGCAGTCCGGTTTGATGGGCGTCGCAGTCCGGTTCCGGCGCCTCCCATCTTCATAAGATGACATCCTCTTCTTTGCTTCCTGTCACGGCCCTGGCGCAGGCGTACTTTATCTGCCCTGTTAAGGGCAGAGTAAAGTACTGCAGTGCGCAGGAACTGGGCTTCTCAGAACTTTCCTGGCACAGAAGCCGTGACAGGAAGCAAGGAAGAGGACGTCATCGCATGAAGATGGGAGGCGCCAGACTGCCCCCCAGGTAAGTATAACCTAACTTGTTTTTCTTATCTTTCAGGTTACATCGGGGACTTATCTACAGCATTACAGAATGCTGTAGATAAGCCCCTGATGGCTGTGACCGAAGCTTATATACGAAAAAGTAGGTGACAGATTGCCTTTAAATCACAGAGATATGTCACAAAAATACTTAATAAATAACATTTCCCACATGTCTACTTTACGTAAGCACAATTTTGGAACCAAAATTTTATTTTAGTTAGGAAGTTAGAGGAGTGAAAAGTTGACCAACGGTTTCTCATTTTTACAACAAAATTTACAAAACCATTTTTAGGGACCACATCACAGTTCAAATCACTTTGAGGGGTCTATATGGCAGAAAATACCCAAAAGTAACACTATACTAAAAACTGTACCCCTCAAGTTGCTCAAAACTATATTTAAGAAGTTTAATAACCCTTCAGGTGCTTCTCAGGAATTTTTGGAATGTGGTAAAAAAAAGAACATTTAACTTTTTTTCACAAACAAATTGTATCAGATCCAAAATTTTTTATTTCGACAAGGGTAACAGGAAAAAATCGACTCCAAAATTTGTTGTGTAATTTCTCCTGAGTATGTAGATACCCCATATGAGGAGAAAATCATTGTTTGAGCGCACGGCAGAGCTCAGAAGGAAAGGAGCGCCATTTGACTTTTTGAATGAAAAATTTGCTGGAATAATTGGAGGACGCCATGTCGCGTTTGGAGAGCCCCTGATGTGCCTAAATAGTGAAAATTCCCCACAAGTGACACAAGTGCAAATACTACTTGAATACCCAAAGAATAAAAAATATATAGCTATTTAAACTGCATGTCGCGACACTGTTGTGTCACCTGGGACCAGAGGCTCCTTCCCTGTCCCTAACACTAGGGAGTGCCCTAGCTCGCCCTGCTCCCCGGGATACTACAGATGGCAAAGGTGTCCGGGCCTTGTCTTAAATCCTAAGTTAGCCCTCTGTCTGTTCTCCTCCCCCACCCAGGTAAGAGGGGGCGCCTACTGTGCACCATAGTATACCAATCCAACAAACAAGGCAATACGGACAAGGGTTAACAGAAAACTCCAGGCTTACAAAATATTCACTCACATGTAACAGATACACAGGGGTGTGAAGGTAGGGGAAAAACAAAAACAGAGAATTACCACGCATACAAACCAAGCAGCAGGGCCGGTTCCAGGTTTTTGAGGGCCCTGGGGAAAGAGTCTCAGTGGGCCCCCCCTTTAACACATACCACGATTCATAATCGCATATAAACACAGCCATGTTGTATATAACAACCTACGTAGCATATAACACAGCCACGTAGTATATAGCACAGCCCATATAGTATGTAGCACAGCCACATAGTATATAACACAACTCACGTAGTTTATAGAACAGCCATCTAGTATATAGCACAGCCCACGTAGCATATAACAGCCCACGTAGTATATAAAACAGCCATGTAGTATATAGAGACACTTGCCCCATATAGTGCTGCACAAACGTTATGGCCCCATAGATGCTCCATACAGACACTTACCCCATATAGCGCTGCACAAACGTTATGGCCCCATACAGACACTTGCCCCATATAGTGCTGCATAAACGTTATTGCCCCATAAGATGCTCCATACAGACACTTACCCCATATAGTGCTGCACAAACGTTATGGCCCCATACAGACACTTGCCCCATATAGTGCTGCATAAACGTTATTGCCCCATAAGATGATCCATACAGACACTTTCCCCATTTGCTGTTGCTGCGATAAAAAAATCACATACTCACCTCTCCGTTGCTCAGGCCCCCGGCACTATCAATATTCACCTGTCATCGTTCCAGCCGACGCTCCATCTTCTTCAGCGTCTTCTGCACGGACGCTCAGGCAGAGGGCGCGCACTAACCACGTCACCGTGCCCTCTGACCTCAGCGTCACTGCAGAGGACGTGGAAGACAAAGCGGCGGCTGGAACGAGGAGTAGGTGAATATCGCGCAGCGCTCCCCTCCACGTTATACTCACCTGCTCCTGGCGCTCTGCAGTCACTGCTTCCCGGTGCCGGGAGCTTCTTTCTATATTGAGCGGTCACCGTTACCGCTCATTACAGTAATGAATATGCGGCTCCACCCTTATGGGAGGTGGAGCCGCATATTCATTACTGTAATGAGCGGTACCATGTGACCGCTCAGTACAGTAAGAAGCTGGGGAGTCGGGGACCTGCAGGGACCGCACCAGCCGCCAGAAGTAGGTGAGTATAATTAGACAGCCCCCGGCTGCTCCCCCTCCCCTGCTGAATCAGCTCCGTGATGTGCGGCTGGCTGAGGGCCCCTGGGGAGCGGTGGTCCTAGGAACTGGCAGCTGCCAGCCCTTAATGCCGGCCTTGAATGGGCCCCCCTGTCTCGCCAGGGCCCCGGCAGTTGCCCGGGTACGCCGGGTGCTGATGCTGGCCCTGCCAAGCAGGAGTCACTAATAACTCCTTCAACTCTTTCTTCTCATACAAACTCCTCTCCCTCAATTACAGTAGCTATGAAGCAATAAAGCTAGCTCTCACAAGGATTAGTATCAAAGCTGATATTATAAAGGTAAAAGAAGTGGCTAACCGAGCACAGCTGTGAGCACAGGGATTTCCAACATGGCCGATTAACCCCTGTTCTGTCAGAAGAAATAAACATATTTAAAATGAAGGAGAAGTGCTCAGCGCCGGAGTAAGAGCAATCAGACGCTGCGGTCTTCTGGCTTCACACTGTCACAGTAACTCCGTGACACTGCATGTGCAAAAAAAAAACTAAAATGTACATCGTCTTGAACTGGTTAAACGATGTGTCCAAATGGCACAAGTAATAAACACCTTGCTCTGCTGACAGAAAAATGAAAATGCTATGGGCTATGGTATGCAAATTGCCTCTTCTGGGAAAAAGAGGACTTAAACTCTATAGCGCCACCTGTTGGAAGTAGCGATCCTACAAGTCACAATCAACTCTTTAACGAGTCATGCAATATGACTTAGGATAAAAGCCAAATTAGTATCTCAATTCGCAGACACGGTGTTTCGGGCTGTTGGCCCTCGTCAGTGCGAAGCATGAGAACTAATTTGGCTAGGTGAGAGGCTCTAGACTGGGGTCTAAGGGGTATCGTTTCTCCTCATGGAGAGTGACATACCATCTCTGGCTTGTCAAGGTAAGGAGGCTTATTCGCCATGCAATGCTCCTCTGGGAAATATAATATGCAAATTGCCTCTTCTGGGAAAAAGAGGACTTAAACTCTATAGCGCCACCTGTTGGAAGTAGCGATCCTACAAGTCACAATCAACTCTTTAACGAGTCGTGCAATATGACTTAGGATAAAAGCCAAATTAGTATCTCAATTCGCAGACACGGTGTTTCGGGCTGTTGGCCCTCGTCAGTGCGAAGCATGAGAACTAATTTGGCTAGGTGAGAGGCTCTGGACTGGATGGGGCTATGGCTCTTTTAAAGCACAACTATTATTTTTGGGGATTTAAGCCCTTAACAAATTAAGACTTGTTACAAAAGCCATAGCTTTTTTAATTTTTCATCCACATAGCCAAATAAGGTCTTGTTCATTTGGGGGGAAAAGTTGTAATTTTGAATGTCGCCATTCATTTTACAATATAATTTACTAGAAAATAAGAATAAAATTTGAATTGCAGCAATGTTGTGAAAAAAGCATTTTGGGAGATTTTGTTTTTACAGCATTCATATTGCATTAAAAATGACCTAGTAACATGATCTTTAAGGTTAATATGAGTTGACAGTACCAAACTTGTTCAGTTTTTTTTTGTTATTTTAGTGTTAAAAAAAAATTCTAACATTTGTAAAAATAAATGTTGTCATTTTCGCCATTTTCCAAAACCCATAACTTTTTACATTTTATGTACATGGAGCTAAGTGATGGCTTTCTTTTGAATGATGAATCAAGTTTTATTGCGAAGATGTTGGGGTACACAAGATGTTTTCATTTGATTTTTGCTGTATTTTCTTGTGAAGTGCAGCAACAAAAAAATAGCAACAGCTTTTCAGGTTTTATTTTTACAGCACTCTTTATACAGTAAAAATAGCATGGCCATTCTCCAGGTCAGTACAATTATGATGATACCAAACTAGCATTTTTTTTGTTATTTAAGTAGCGATTAAAAAAAATCAGAAATATAAAAACAAAAAAAAAATTCCTTGTGTCGCCATTTTTCAATATGTATAACATTTTAAATTTTTATTCAGTGTATCTGTGCGAGGGCTTGTTTTTTTGTGTCCTGAGCTGACGTTCCTATTGATACTATTTTGTCTTAGATATAATGTTTTTAGGGACTACTATTGCATCTGTTCCAGGTGTTGCGGCAGCCAAAAAATCTGCTATTCTGGCATTTTGATTTTCTTTTCTCGTTATGCAATTTACCCTTCAGGTTAATTAAATTGAAAATACATTCCAGTATGTGTATTTTTTATTTCATTATTTTTAGGCTATGTGCACACATCCGTAATTTCCGCGGCAATTCCGCAACTGTGCCGCAGGTAAAATGCATGTGGAATTGGCATGCGTTTTCCCGCTAAACACTAGCCTTTTACAAGCGTAATTAGCTTGCAGAATGCTAGCGTTTTCCAAGCGATCTGTAGCATCACTTGGAAAACTAATTGACAGGTTGCCTATGCAGCATCAATAGTAAAAGATAGAATGTTAAAAATAATAATGCTCCGGGCAGCTTCCGCTCCCAGAAATGCCTCACGGCAATGACCTCAGATGACGTAGCGCTCTCGCGAGACCGCTACGTCATCACAGGTCATTGCTGAAAACATCCCTGGGAACGGGAGCATCGCGAGGAGCAGGAAGGCTGCCGGGGACGCTGGAAGGTGAGAATGAGAATATCATGATTTTTTATTTTAATTATTTTTTTTTTACAGGTACAGGTCCTTCTCAAAAAATTAGCATATAGTGTTAAATTTCATTATTTACCATAATGTAATGATTACAATTAAACTTTCATATATTATAGATTCATTATCCACCAACTGAAATTTGTCAGGTCTTTTATTGTTTTAATACTGATGATTTTGGCATACAACTCCTGATAACCCAAAAAACCTGTCTTAATAAATTAGCATATTTCACCCATCCAATCAAATAAAAGTGTTTTTTAATAACAAACAAAAAAACCATCAAATAATAATGTTCAGTTATGCACTCAGTACTTGGTCGGGAATCCTTTTGCAGAAATGACTGCTTCAATGCGGCGTGGCATGGAGGCAATCAGCCTGTGACACTGCTGAGATGTTATGGAGGCCCAGGATGCTTCAATAGCGGCCTTAAGCTCATCCAGAGTGTTGGGTCTTGCGTCTCTCAACTTTCTCTTCACAATATCCCACAGATTCTCTATGGGGTTCAGGTCAGGAGAGTTGGCAGGCCAATTGAGCACAGTAATACCATGGTCAGTAAACCATTTACCAGTGGTTTTGGCACTGTGAGCAGGTGCCAGGTCGTGCTGAAAAATGAAATCTTCATCTCCATAAAGCATTTCAGCCGATGGAAGCATGAAGTGCTCCAAAATCTCCTGATAGCTAGCTGCATTGACCCTGCCCTTGATGAAACACAGTGGACCAACACCAGCAGCTGACATGGCACCCCACACCATCACTGACTGTGGGTACTTGACACTGGACTTCAGGCATTTTGGCATTTCCTTCTCCCCAGTCTTCCTCCAGACTCTGGCACCTTGATTTCCGAATGACATGGAAAATTTGCTTTCATCAGAAAAAAGTACTTGGGACCACTTAGCAACAGTCCAGTGCTGCTTCTCTGTAGCCCAGGTCAGGCGCCTCTGCCGCTGTTTATGGTTCAAAAGTGGCTTTACCTGGGGAATGCGGCACCTGTAGCCCATTTCCTGCACACGCCTGTGCACGGTGGCTCTGGATGTTTCCACACCAGACTCAGTCCACTGCTTCCTCAGGTTCCCCAAGGTCTGGAATCGGTCCTTCTCCACAATCTTCCTCAGGGTCCGGTCTCCTCTTCTCGTTGTACAGCGTTTTCTGCCACATTGTTTCCTTCCAACAGACTTACCATTGAGGTGCCTTGATACAGCACTCTGGGAACAGCCTATTTGTTGAGAAATTTCTTTCTGGGTCTTACCCTCTTGCTTGAGGGTGCCAATGATGGCCTTCTTGACATCTGTCAGGTCGCTAGTCTTACCCATGATGGGGGTTTTGAGTAATGAACCAGGCAGGGAGTTTATAAAAGCCTCAGGTATCTTTTGCATGTGTTTAGAGTTAATTAGTTGATTCAGAAGATTAGGGTAATAGGTCGTTTAGAGAACCTTTTCTTGATATGCTAATTTATTGAGACAGGTTTTTTGGGTTATCAGGAGTTGTATGCCAAAATCATCAGTATTAAAACAATAAAAGACCTGACAAATTTCAGTTGGTGGATAATGAATCTATAATATATGAAAGTTTAATTGTAATCATTACATTATGGTAAATAATGAAATTTAACACTATATGCTAATTTTTTGAGAAGGACCTGTATATGGTTCCCAGGGCCTGGAGCAGAGTCTCCTCTCCTCCACCCTTGGTACCAACCGCACATGATCCGCTTACTCCCTGCATGGTGGGCATAGCCACATGCAGAAAGTAAGCGGATCAATGCATTCCTATGTGTGCGGAATCCCCGCGATTCCGCACAAAGAATGAAAATGCTGCATTTTTTTCCGGAATGCAATTCAGCTGCGGAAAAAAACGCAACATGTGCTGAAAAATTGCGGATTGCATTCTAATAATAGGATGCTTAATGTAAGCATTTTTTTCGTGGTTTTATCGCGTTTTTGTATAGAAAAGGAGGATCATTTGAACTTCTATATTTTGAGTGTTTTTTATATATCTTTAAAAACTAAATGTTTTAAAACTTTTTACTGTATTATGTAGCCATCTTAGTGGACTTGAATCTACGATCGTCTGATCATTAGTACTATAAGCAACAATACTATAATACTGCTGTGTAAAGCAAAAATCTTGGTTTCTTATGAACACCATAGTGTTGAGGACTATACAGCACTCCTGGAGTGTGAAGAGGTGCCCAAGTAGAGTTCCAACCCACATGTAATTTTGTAGACAAAACTTGGCACTCAGAAGGTTGTGGTGAAAAATAGATAACTTGTTTAATAGGCAATTTCTTTCAAGATTAACGTTTCAGTCCTACTTTGGACCTTCATCAGAACTGATTGCCAGCTGAATGTCTCTGAGAAAAATGCTTGCAATAGTGCTGGGTATTGCGACACATGTCGCCATTCCAGAAGCAACGTGCGTCACAATACGATACAGATTGCCTATTAAACAAGTTATCTATTTTTCACAGCAACCTTCTGAGTGCCAAGTTTTGTCTCATATGAACACCAGACACAGGCTATCTTTCATAGGAGTATCATCAAGACATTTATGGGGATCTTCAACCTATTGGCACTTTACTATCATGCTGCAGGGGCACAGATGTGCGCTCAGAACCCATATGGTTGATGTAGCTGATGTAAAGCCTCTCTCTAAATGCAGTAAATAAAGGCTTATTAAAGATGACTTTCTCTATATTCATGTACAAATGAAAAAAAATACACTAATCAAAAGAAGAACAGATTAAGAAAAAAAACCAATGGTTTGAATTATTCCAAATATTATAATATTGGCGATACATTACCTGTTAAAAGTTTCAGCTGTATACTCCAAGGCAGAAAAAAATCCTCAGGTACCATCTGTAACTGACTTCACTGATTATTTACCTGCTTTTGTGTTGTCAGGGCATTATACATTATCCGTGTATAACATAACACTAGTACCACCTATTCCCATTTACTCAACCATTATATAACAGACCACCACACAGGGATAAAAGGGATATGACTCTGCCATTGGACAGCTGATCAAGTTTGCTTGATTTAAAGGAACACTGTTGTCACAGATTGACTGTGTGCTTGGTGCACCTGTGGAGGGGCCAAAAACGCCATCCCACCTACTTGTTCACCCTCTATCTCTGCACTTCTCTGGCTCTATGAAGCCAGAGTTATCAATGAAGGAAGAGGGGGTTGGAGATTGCAGGAAAACAAGTAGATGTAAAGGTATATTTAGATGTTGTGTCCAGGGCTGCCACCAGGAATTTCAGGGCCCCATACTGGCAAAATGTTAAGGCCCCCTTGAGACACCGCCCAGGCTATACCCCAGTCCGGCCTCCACCCCTCAAACCTTTCACAGTCCCACTGCCCACTCTTGAAAAAACTCCACTTCTGCACCACGTCCTCACCAATCACACACAGTTCCCATCTAATACCACATCGCATAGATTGCCAGCAGCTTTTGTTTTGGCCAAACGATTTTTCAAACCGCCACCATGACAAGTAGACTCTTTTGGCTGGGCTCTATTCTACTGTAACCTATTAAACATTTGCTAAAATATTCAATATTCTTTAGGTATATTTTTATTTATTTTTCAATTTTTAACCCCTTTACAACCGGATTTGGTATGCATGTTAAAGGGACTCGGTCACCTGAATTTGGAGGGAACAATTTTCAGCCATAGGGGCGGGGTTTTCGGGTTTTTGATTCACCCTTTCCTTACCCGCTGGCTGCATGCTGGCTGCAATATTGGATTGAAGTTCATTCTCTGTCCTCCGTAGTACATGCCTGCACAAGGCAAGATTGCCTTGTGCAGGCATGTACTACGGAGGACAGAGAATGAACTTCAATCCAATATTGCAGCCAGCGGGTAAGGAAAGGGTGAATCAAACACCCGAAAACCCCGCCCCTATGGCTGAAAATTGTTCCCTCCAAATTCAGGTGACAGAGTCCCTTTAACCCCTTTACCCCCAAGGGTGGTTTGCACGTTATGGACCGGGCCAATTTTTACAATTCTGACCACTGTCCCTTTATGAGGTTATAACTCTGGAACGCTTCAACGGATCCCGGTGATTCTGACACTGTTTTCTCGTGACATATTGTACTTCATGATAGTGGTAAAATTTCTTTGATATTACCTGCGTTTATTTGTGAAAAAAACGGAAACATGGCGAAAATTTTTAAAATTTCACAATTTTCCAACTTTGAATTTTTATGCAATTAAATCACAGAGATATGTCACACAAAATACTTAATAAGTAACATTTTCCACATGTCTACTTTACATCAGCACAATTTTGGAACCAAAATTTTTTTTTGTTAGGGAGTTATAAGGGTTAAAAGTTGACCAGCAATTTCTCATTTTTACAACACCATTTTATTTTAGGGACCACATCTCATTTGAAGTCATTTTGAGGGGTCTATATGATAGAAAATACCCAAGTGTGACACCATTCTAAAAGCTGCACCCCTCAAGGTTCTCAAAACCACATTCAAGAAGTTTATTAACCCTTCAGGTGTTTCACAGGAATTTTTGGAATGTTTAAATAAAAATTAACATTTAACTTTTTTTTCACAAAAAATTTACTTCAGCTCCAATTTGTTTTATTTTGCCAAGAGTTACAAGAGAAAATGGACCCCAAACCTTGTTGTACAATTTGTCCTGAGTACGCCGATACACCATAAGTGGAGGTAAACCACTGTTTGGGCGCATGACAGAGCTTGGAAGCGAAGGAGCGCCATTTGACTTTTTAATGCAAAATTGACTGGAATTGAGATGGGATGCCATGTTGCGTTTGGAGAGCCACTAATGTGCCTAAACATTGAAACCCCCCACAAGTGACACCATTTTGGAAAGTAGACCCCCTAAGGAACTTATCTAGAGGTGTGGTGAGCACTTTGACCCACCAAGTGCTTCACAGAAGTTTATAATGCAGAACCGTAAAAATAAAAAATATTTTTTTTTTCACAAAAATTATCTTTTCGCCCCCAATTTTTTATTTTCCCAATGGTAAGAGAAGAAATTGGAACCAAAAAGTTGTTGCACAATTTGTCCTGAGTACTCTGATACCCCATATGTGGGGGTAAACCACTGTTTGGGCGCATGGGAGACCTCGGAAGGGAAGGAGCGCCGTTTGACCTTTCAATGCAAAATTGATAGGAATTGAGATGGGACGCCATGTTGCGTTTGAAGAGCCACTGATGTGCCTAAACATTGAAACCCCCCACAAATGACACCATTTTGGAAAGTAGACCCCCTAAGGAACTTATCTAGAGGTGTGGTGAGCACTTTGACCCACCAAGTGCTTCACAGAAGTTTATAAGGCAGAACCGTAAAAATAAAAAATAATTTTTGTGAAAAAAAATGATCTTTTCGCCCCCAATTTTTTATTTTCCCAATGGTAAGAGAAGAAATTGGAACCAAAAAGTTGTTGTACAATTTGTCCTGAGTACGCTGATACCCCATGTGTGAGGGTAAACCACTGTTTGGGCGCATGGGAGAGCTCGGAAGGGAAGGAGCACCGTTTGACTTTTCAATGCAAAATTCACAGGAATTGAGATGAGACGCCATGTTGCGTTTGGAGAGCCACTGATGTGCCTAAATATTGAAACCCCCCACAAGTGACACCATTTTGGAAAGTAGACCCCCTAAGGAACTTATCTAGATGTGTGGTGAGCACTTTGACCCACCAAGAGCTTCACAGAAGTTTATAATGCAGAGCCGTAAAAATAAAACAAAAATTTTTTCCCACAAATATTATTTTTTGGCCCCCAGTTTTGTATTTTCCCGAGGGTAACAGGAGAAATTGGACCCCAAAATTTGTTGTGCAATTTGTCCTGAGTGCGCTGATACCCCATATGTGGGGGGGAACCACCGTTTGGGCGCATGGGAAGGCTCGGAAGGGAAGGAGCGCCATTTGAAATACAGACTTAGATGGAATGGTCTGCAGGCGTCACATTGCATTTGCAGAGCCCCTAGTGTACCTAAACAGTAGAAACCCCCCACAAGTGACCCCATATTGGAAACTAGACCCCCAAGAAACTTATCTAGATGTGTTGTGAGAACTTTGAGCCCCCAAGTGTTTCACTACAGTTTCTAACGCAGAGCCGTGAAAAAAAAAAAAATTCCCCCCAAAATTATTTTTTAGCCCCCAGTTTTGTATTTTCTCGAGGGTAACAGGAGAAATTGGACCCCAAAATTTGTTGTCCAATTTGTCCTGAGTGCGCTGATGCCCCATATGTGGGGGGGAACCACCGTTTGGGCGCATGGGCGGGCTCGGAAGGGAAGGAGCGCCATTTGGAATGCAGACTTAGATGGAATGGTCTGCAGGCGTCACATTGTGTTTGCAGAGCCCCTAATGTACCTAAACAGTAGAAACCCCCCACAAGTGACCCCATATTGGAAACTAGACCCCCCCCCACGAACTTATCTAGATGTGTTGTGAGAACTTTGAGCCCCCAAGTGTTTCACTACAGTTTATAACGCAGAGCCGTGAAAATTAAAAAATCTTTTTTTTCCCACAAAACTGATCTAGATGTGTGGTGAGCATATTGAACCCACAGGTGTTTCACAGAAGTTGAGCTGTTAAAATAAAAAAAATCAAATTTTCCCCACAAATATGTTTTTAGCACAAAATATTGCATTTTCAATTTGTTGTGCAATTTCTCCTGAGTATACCGACACCGATTATTAGGGAAAAAAACACCCCTTTTTTGCGCACTACAGAGCTCGGAAGGGAAAGAGCGACATTTGACTTTTTGAATGTAAAATTTCCTGTAATCATTAGCGGACGTCATGTCCCATTTAGAAAGCCCCTGATGTGCCTAAACAGTGGAAACCACCGACAAGTTACCCCATTTTGGAAACTGGACCCCATTAAGTATTTAGATGTGTGGTGAGCACCTTGAACCCCCCAGGTGCTTCACAGTTTAAATCATTGAGCCGTGAAAATAATAAATCACATATTCCCCACAAAAATGTTATTTTAGCCCCAAATTCTGCATTTTTTAAGGGTAACAGGAGAAATTGCACCATACAATTTGTTTTGCAATTTCTCCTGAGTACGCCGATACCCCATATGTGGGGGAATACTACTTTTGAGGCACAGTGCAAAGCTCAGAAGGGAAGAGGCACCATAGTGAAGTTCAGATTTTGCTGGAATGGATTGAGGGTGCCCTTTCACATTGGCAAAGCCCCCAAGATGCCATACCAATAGACACCCCCTATATTTGAACTCATTTTACAAACTACACTCCCCAATGAATTCATCTAGGGGTCCACATGTGCCTCACAGAATGTTATACCACTGAGCGGTGAAGAAAGAATAAATTACATTTTTACCACTAAAATGTTGTTTTAGCCCTAAGTTTTTAATTTTTTAAGGGCTAATAGGAATTTGTTTTACAACAAACTGAGGTCCATTTTTTCCTGAGTGCGCCAATACCCTATATGTAATCGGGAAATATTTTTCAGGCACAGTGCAAAGTTCAGAGGGCAAGGAGCGCCAGATTTTACTTTTATGGTTTGCAGGTGCCATGACCCACTGGGAGAGGCCATGAGGTGCCAGAACAGCAGAACCCCCATAAGTGACCCTATTTTACAAACTACATCTCTCAATGAATTCATCTAGAGGTGCAGTGATCATATTAACACCATGGGTGTGTCACAGAATTTTATACCATTGGGCAGTGAAGAAAAATTAACTACATTTTAACCACCAAAATGTTGTTTTAGCCCCAGACTTTACATTTTAATACAAGAAGTGGGTAAAAATAGCACCAACATTTGTCCCAACAATTTCTAATGAACGTGACAATACCTCATATGTGGCTGTACAGTACTACTAAGCCATATGGAGAGACTCGGGAGGAACGGAGAGCTATTTGCCTCTTGGAACGCAGATTTTACAAGAACAGTTTGCGGACTCAATATACAGAGCCCCAAAGTGCTAGAACAGCAGAATTCCCCCTCAAATGACCCCATTTTGGAAACTATACCCCTTTGGGAATTTATCTACAGATGTAGTGCCGATTTTGACTCCATCAGTATTTTTCAGAAACAAGCAGCAATGAATGTTGCCGAGTGAAAATTGCAATCTGCCGCTGTAGTGACCAGTACGTTGCAGTCACCAGTAAGTTATGCCCAGCCTGTGCTTCTGGAGGCAACAGTAAGTTAGGTGGGCTCTCATCACTTCAGAAATGACAAACATGTGGTCGCAATATGTGGTTTAGGTACACTGAGAGGCTCAAAAGGGAGGGGGGGCATTTGGTTTTGGGAGCAGAGATTTTGTTGAATTTCTTTTGGTGGGTGAGGAGCCATTTAGCTTTTCCAGAGCCTTTATGCTACCAGTAATGTGAAAGCCCCCTATATTTACATTAACAGATCACAGACCTGAGTGAGGGCTTGCTTTATTTGTGCATTGAATTGAAGCTTTTATTGGGAACATTTTACATAACGTTTGGGATCACATTTACCCGGCGCTCTACGCTGACCACTTACTTTGGGGTTTCCATGTAAATCTTTGAGTGATGAGATTCAGATGAAACCCCAGAGGGATCAATTCACTATAATGAGGAAGCCAACTGCACTTTTATGCAATCCTAAAAAGACGGACACCGCCGGATCACAGGTCAGACGGCGTCCACAGTGCCTCCATCTACCTCATTATAGGGAATCTTCCGCCAGAGGTTCTGTCTGAATCACGCATTTCAAAGATTTACAGGATAAATGTGTGCCGAGCTTTACTGCGATATTTGGAGGGCAGAATGAAAAAATCAATAGCATGTGAAGAATTGGTTTTATTTATTTTGTATGCTTTTCCTCGTGCAGTATAAGTGATTAGATGACTTTATTCTTCTGGTTGGTGCGATTACAGCGATACCAGATTTATATAGGGTTTTTATGTTCGGCTGCTGTCACACACTAAAAGACGCTTTTTATTGCGAAAACTAGTTTTTGCATCACAATATTTAGACAGCTATAATTTTTTCATATTTCAGCCCACTGAGTCATAGGAGGGCTTGTTTTTTGTAGGACGAGTTGACGTTTTTATTGGTACCATTTTCGGGAACATTACATTTTTAGATCGCTTTCAATTCTGATTTTTGGGAGGCAGAATGAACAAAATCCAGCAATTCTGGAAATTTTGTTAGGGGGGGTTGGGGTTACACCGTTCCGTGTGTGGTAAAATTGATACAGCAGTTTAATTCTTCAAGTCAGTACGATTACAGTGATACCTCATTTATATCTTTTTTTTAACGCTTTTACACAATAAAAACTATTCTAGAGAAAAAATAATTATTTTGCATTGCTTTATTCTCAGATCTATAACTTTTTTATTTTTCCGCTGAAGGAGCTGTGTGATGGCTTGTTTTTTGCGGGACAAGATGACGTTTTCAGTAGTACCATATTTATTTATATCGCGTTTCATGCCACTTTTTGTACGGCGGGATGATGATAAAGCATTGTTTTTGCCTTGTTTTTTATTTTTTTATGGTGTTCACTAAAGGGGTTAACTAGTGGGACAGTTTTATAGGTCGGGTCGCTGCGGGCACGGTGATACCAAATATGTGTACTTTTATTGTTTATATTTTTTTCATACAAATATTTATAGATACAATATCTTTTTAATTTTTTTATTTTTGATTATTTAAAAAAAAATAATAATTTTACAAATATTTTTTAAAAAGTTTTACTTTTTTACTTTGTCCCACTATGGGACTATCATTTTTTGCAGGCTAATCGCTTCTACAGCATCGGGATGCAACAGCATCCCCGTGCTGTAGAAACTGTGAGCTCTGCACTGACCGAGAAACTTGCTGATCATGCACTCAGTTTCCTAGCTCTGGTGACCCGGATGTCGTCATGACAACATCGGGTCACCATGGCAATGATCGGGACCCCACATCATGCCGCGTGTGCGATTGCAGCATTTTGGGGGTTAAAGTTTCAGGAGCAGTGTGTGACCGCTCCTGGCACTTAGTGATTCTGACAGCTGACACTTGGTGGCAATCGCCCACACACCTCCTGTGTACGCGGGCGATCACGATGGCATAATATTCCGTCCCTGGTCAAAAAGGCCCAGGGGACATGACCGGATTATTACGTCTAATGTCAGAAAGAGGTTAAAATGACCAACAATACCACATACAAGGGACAAATACCACCACACTATGACCAGACTACATATTACCAACACCGTGATGAAATGATACCACATGCAAGGAACAAATACCACCACATCATGACCAGATCACATATTACCACCACATAGTGACTGAATAATACCACATACAAGGAACAAATACTGCCATACCATGGCTGGACAACATATTACCACCACATAGTGGCTGAATAATACCATATAAAAAGAACAAATATATTCACACCAAGACCAGACCACATATTACCACCAGAGAGTGACCGAATAATACCACATACAAGAAACAAATACCACTACACCATGACCAGACCACATATTATCACCACATAATGACCGAATAATACCACATACAATGAACAAATACCACCACACAATGATCAGATCACGGTAGTGACCAAATAATACTACAATACTCATTATTAATTAAAAAAACACAATACTAATATTAACATAAGTGCCCCTATTCCCAGGAGCTCTGAGCATAGTATACAGTGTCAGTGTACAGATAATACAGTAATCACCGGTGACATTATACACAGGAGCTCTATATATAATGTCAGTGTACAGGTAATACAGTGCTCACGAGTAACATTATACACAGGAGCGCTGAATATAGGGTCATTGTACATGTAATACAGGGATCACTAGTGACATTATACACAGGAGCTCTGTATGTACTGTACATGTAATACAGGGATCGTCAGTGACATCATATACAAGAACTATGTATATAATATACAGAGTACAGTGTAAGTGTACAGGAAACACACCAACCCACCGGTGAAGTCTCTAGTTGAAGTCCTTCATCTTCGATTTTCTTCTTTATCCAGCACAGATCGCCATTACTTTTTCCAGCCAGCACTCGTCTCTGCAGAAAATAACACAGTTATCTACAGTAGAGCACCGCTTGCAGAGCACATTACTTAATTTTTTTCCCAACTTCTGGACTGCACCAGATGAAGAAAAAAAGGCGAAAAAAAACCCAGTATCCTCAAAAATAAAATACATCACTGCAGTAATAATATCCCTTAATTAGACCCTACAGTAATAATATCCCCTATCCTGGACCGCTTGTGTCTCATTCATGGCTCCAACCATATGTTCTCACATTCTGCCACAAAGTGATGTCACATCCTGCCCCCATGTGATCTCTAACATGAAAAACACCAAAAAAGGACACATTCAAGAAAAAACACCAAAAACAGGCAAAGATGCTTACCTGTCTAAATAGGCCTCAATACAAATGCACAAGCAGGGTGCAGCGGACCTAAACAAAATAGCAAATGCACAGGTGCAATACCTAATGAAACAGCCAGCCTTCAATAAGGGTTTGGCCGTGTGGTACACCAATGCACTAAAATAAAATACTCTGTATGTGGCGTGTTCACACAAGGAATACAAAGTATCTGGCTACAGCCTATTAATGACGCCCTATGGCGGGCTGCCCAGTGCTAAAATGCATCCCATGTGAACAGAGGCCACAGTGTACCTATTTAGACAGGTAAGCATCTTTGCCTGTTTTTGGTGTTTTTTCCCCATGTGATCTCCCCATCCGGCCCCATCAGTGTCCCATGATAATGCCCCATCAGTGTCCCATGATCCTGCCCTATCTGTGTCCTATGATCCTGCCTCATCTGTGTCTTATGATCCTGCCTCATGTGTCCCATAATTCTGCCCCATGTGTCCCATGATCCTGCCCCATGTTTCCCATGATATTTCCCCAGGTTTCCCATGATATTGCCCCATGTGTCTCCATCACCTCCATCCTGCCCCATGATCTTGCCCCATGTGTCTCCATCCTGCCACATGATCTTGCCCCATCTGCCCCCATTCTGCCCCATGTGTCCCATGATGCTGCTGCTGCCTGCCCTATCTGTCTTCATCCTGTGCTGTTAGCAGTTATATATACAAATATTTTTACTTTGCGTTTTTCTCTATCATTATCCCGTGAAGGTGAATTTGCATTATAGATACAGCATTAAAATGGTTTCCATAAGTTGTAAAGCAAAAGTTTCCGTACCATTTTTACTTAATAAGCATAACAAAGTATACCACCGGGAAGCCCCCTGTCCATAACATATTTATACATATTAACTAACTAACAAAACAATCAGACGCTTCCTATGGAATCCTCTAGTGTTCCCTGGGAGTAGTTATCTGACAGGTCTGGAGAATTTTCATGTGTCTGGATTATGTTAGTAATACAGGAGCATTTTATTAAATGGAAGTAGAGTTCAATTCCTATGAGAATGTTCCTTGCCCAGCTACCTATTCATAGACAATTCAAAGCAACATACAAGTTATAACCAGGATGCTAAATCCTGTGAATTTAAGGCTTGTTCACACGTTGCAGTTTTGCTGTAAAAAAAAAAAAAAGATGAATTTTACAGTATCAGCAAAGTGAAGATTCCTGAAATCTCATGCACATGCTGCTTATTTTTACCTTGTAGATTTGCACCTTCAAAGCTTTTTTCCTGTTATCTCCAGCATTTCAATTCTATGAACGTTTTTGGAGTGTTTATCATTAAAACGCTCAGATGCTCGCTACTCCAACTAGGCAATTTCTAATGCTCGGGTGCTCATTTTGAGTAACAAGTATAATGGGAGTCAATAGGAACTGCGAGCATAACTCTCGCAGACCCTACAAGGAAGTCTGGGGGGCAGTGAAAATGTTGAAATGGATGGGAAAGTGCTGAATGGAAGGAGCCAGCATGGGGAAGACCCCTGGAAGCATCTCTAAGGGCGGGATCACACATGCGAGAAACACAGCCGAGTCTCGCATGTTAATACCCGGCTTTGCCACCGGCACTCAGGAGCAGAGCGTGCGGCTCCATGTATTGGAGTATACAGAGTGCAGGCGGCAGGGCTGGGTATTAACATGCGAGACTAGGCCGTGTTTCTCGCACATGTAATCCAGGCCTAAGTCTCAGACCGTTGCTGAGAACAATGGTGTCACACTTCTACTTAACTTTAAGGACTGACAATAAAACATTCAAAATTAATGAGAAATTGGAGTTTACAGTAAAAAAAGTTAAACATTTTTTCCTGTATAATAGCTTGTATATAAGGCAACATTTTAAAAGCACTTAAAAAAAATATGTAATTTAAGTAAACTAAAATTTAATTTAGTAAAAATAAATGGAAAATTTCAGTGTAATTTATAAAGGAAGAAAGAAGTGACAAAAATTAGGGATTTAGAAAAACTCAGCTACACCCTGTATTAGACATAAAGGAGGGCCTCATACACATACTGTCCGGGCCTCATTCGAGTATTGAACATTAAAAACGCTTTATGTGCGCTGGTTTGGTCAGCCAGGTATTGCTTTACCATCTTTAAAAACATGTCCCTCCTTGTCAAAAATACCTGGTCGTCAGGCCCTGGACGTTGGGAGGGTGTCATTAAATTGGCTCTAGCCTTTCACAGTTTAGCCCTGCCTCTGCTGTGTGTCGACCTTGCCTCTCCTCCTTGGTTGGGCAAGGAAGGTTCCCCCTGCCGCTAGCATTGTCTGATGGGAATTTTTTTAACATATTTTCTAAAATGGCCTTCTGGAATAGCACCATTTTACAAGACCTCTCTGCCTCAGGAAGAAGAGATGCAAAGTTCTGCTCGTAGCATGGGTCTAGCCGGGTGCATAACCAGCACTTTTTTTTTCAATATGAATCTAAAGCGAGGGTCACGGGAAAAGCAGCAGTACATAAAGTCTGTCATATGTGCCAAGGTCAATACAGATATCACTTCCCTGGCTCCACCATGATGACTACTGTCCATTTCCTCCTCCATCTCTTCCTCCTCATTCCATTCCTCAGCCCATCCACGTAGGAGAAACGAGACAAAGCTTGTGTGGGTAAAAGCCTCAGCCAGGTCCTGCTCCTCTTCCTCAGCCTTTAATATGGAAATTTGGGTTGGATAAATCTACCCGTGTGTGCTGTGGCCGCTCCCAATTATTATTTCTGAGCCCTTAAAGAATGAGTCTGACACGTGGTGACAGCTTGACATTCAATCAAAGACTGGCCATTTATTTCCTGATACATAGTTCTTATAATAACATATAGAAAGGAGTGGTCAAGGCGGCTAGTCAATTAACATACAATTCAGTTATTGGTTATCTGATATATATGGAATATTGTGATTAATGCGCATATGACTGCTGATTATGCAACTAAATGTAGCTCTCGGTATATAGGGCAAAGTTGAGGCATCTGACCAGGACTTAGTACATTTGGCACTGTTGATCTGCCATTTCAGAAGACTCAGCGGTATCAGTCCCGAACATCTGGTCCAACTTCCCGTTTTTAAGGTGTTTGAGACATAGCGGAAAGTACCGAGCACAATCTGGCCTAGCTCATGTGTTAAAATTGAGCAATTGATTATAAAGTAGCTGAGTAGATAGATATATATTTGCTTTTGTGTAAGTATATGTGATTTAAAGGAATATATATATGATTTAAAGGAGTATACATGCAAGTGAGATCTACATGACATACATATTTCTATCACAAGCCCCCCTTAGATATCACTTGCCCTAAGCATAGCCTCCTGTCCCAAAGCGCTGCAATTCTTTTGTGCTGCCGGCGAACTGACGCAAACCTAGTGCCTACGCCCTACACCATACAGACTTTCGCAATGGGCGATCAGGAGATCTGTCCCTAAACGGGGGTAGAAACATGCATGGTCTCATATTGGCGACTCTGTTCGATCAGTTCCACATATTCGTCGTCATCATCAGGATTGGAGGAGCCATCAGGTGGGTGAATCTGAATTCGGATAGGTTCGTCCAGGAGGAGATGCGGCATCAGGTTTGTTGTTTCCTTGACTGTCTTTTCCATCATCAGGATCATTCTGGCTTAGGCGTATCTTCTGGTACGGGAGCCTTCTTGCAGTGCGATGCGTGGATCCAAGTGGGCCTTCCCTCTAGTTTCACAGAGGTTAGTGTCGTCAGCAGCACTTGGAAGGGACCGTCAAATCTGGGGTCGAGCGTTCTCCTCACAAACTTCTTCACCAACACCCAGTCTCCTGGTTTCAGGGAGTGTGAACCGGGTACCGATCCTGGATCTGGTAAGGAAGAGAAAACTCGAGAATGGATGTTAGCAAGTTTCTTGGTGAGTTCAATTACATAAGCAGACAAAGTATCATATTGCATTGTCAACTGCTGAGGGAAGAATACCCCTAACCGAGGGCTGGACCCAAACAGAATCTCATGAGGTGACAGCTTTTCTGGGCCCCGGGGAGTGTGCCTGACACTAAACAGTGCGATGGGGAGTGTCTCATGCCATGGTTTGCGTGTCTCTTGGGCAACTTTTAACATCTTGTTTTTGAGTGTCCCATTCAGTCTTTCCACTTTCCCGCTACTCTGGAGGTGGTAGGGAGTGTGTAGGCCTAAGTCTGACCCTACTGCTGACCAGATCTCCCTTGTGAGGTTTGCTGTGAATGCGGGCCCCTGATCACCCTATCACTTCTGGGACCCCGTATCTGCACACGATCTCTGAGAGTAGCTTATTTGCAGTAGTCTTTGCTGGCTGATTCCTGACTGGAAAAGCTTCTGGCCATCCTGAAAACACGTCCACGACCACAAGGGCATATTCGAATCCCCCACTTGGCGGCATCTGGATGTGGTCTATCTGGATCCTCTGGAAGGGCTACAGCGGTCTGGCAAGATGATGTGTGGGAACTTTCTCCATTCTTCCAGGGTTGCATTTGCCGCAGGTCAGACAGCTGCTAGTGAACTTGGCTGTTAGGGTGGAGATCCCTGGAGCTAACCAGTAAGCACCAATCAGATCATTCATCTGTGTCTTTGATCTGTGCGTGGGCCCATGTGTCCACTGGACCACCATAGGGTACATGCTTCGGGGTAAACAGGGTTTGTAGTCCATTGAGTATACCCTTCCTCCTTGATGTGTTGCACCCTTCCGCATCCAATTCTCCTTCTCCTCCTTTGGGGCTTGTTCTTGCAACTTCTTGAATAGATCCCAAGACGTCATCTCATCTGGTGTCTTGTCCTCAGTTGCCACGTAGTAGCCGTCCGGCTCTACGACCTCTCCCATTTCTCCATACTGTCTTCCTTTGGCGGCTTCTTTGGCTGCCATATCTGCCATGTTGTTGCCCCGTGCCTCTACTGTGTTCAGTTTTCCATGTGCTTTGACCTTCAGTACTGCCACCATTTTTGGGAGTTGGAGTGCGCTCAGTAGGTCTTTAATAGCTCCATGATGCTTTACGGTTGTTCCGCTTGCTGTGATGAAGTCTCTTGAAGCCCAGATGGGCCCGAAGTCGTGTGCTATGCCATGCGAATACCTTGAATCGGTGTAAATGTTTGCAGTTTTGCCTTCTGCAATCTGGCAAGCCTTCGTCAGCGCTATCAGTTCTGCTTCTTGGGCTGACAGGCTAGGTGGCAGACTCCTGGACCACAGGATTTCTTGATTGCTGGTCACTGCACATCCCGTGTGAAATATTCCTTCATCATCTGCAAATCTGGAGCCATCTACATAGAGGATCAACTCTGGGTTGGCCAGTGGCTCTTCTGCCACATTGGGTAGTCCTGCTGTTTCCTGTTGCATGATGCTGAAGCAATCATGATCATCCGGTCGGAGCAAATCCAGATCCTTGTGGAAGGTATCATGCAGATTTTGGTCTGGAGGGTTCGTATCTGTATCCCCCCTTGGGAGTGGGAGTAGAGTGGCCGGACTGAGGACTGTACATCTGGAGATGGTGATGTTGTCAGGCAGTAGTAGTGAGCACTGTAGACGAAGATGTCTTGCGGTGGAGAGATGTTTTGGCTGGGTTTGATTGAGAATTGCTGAGATGTCATGTGGAGCCAGGATTTCCAGTGGATGTCCAAGAATGATGTCAGCTGTTTTGTCCAGGAGGGCGTGTGCTGCAAATACTGCTCTCATGCAGGAGGGGGCTCCCCTTGCAACTGGATCCAGGCGAGCTGAAAAATAGCCTAGAGGTCTCTGTCTTCCCCTGTGAGTCTGTGTCAGGACTCCAGTAGCATAGCCTTCTTTCTCCATCAGGTAGAGACGAAATGGCTTCTCGTAGTCAGGTAGGCCTAGCGCTGGCGCTGAGACTACTGAGTCTTTTAGCTTCTTGAACGAACTGAAGGCCACATCTGTTAGCAGGAACGGGGTTACGTTAACGCAGTCATACAGAGGTTGCATTAGGACTGAAGCATCAGGGATCCAGGCTCTGCAATACGAAACTAGACCAAGGAAGGCCTGTTGTCATGATCCCAATGGCAGGGGATCACAAAAGGACAAGCACAAAAAACAAAACAAGCTCTAGGGTGATGGAAACTGAGCTGACCGCGATCCTGAACCTAAACACACAACTAGCTGTAGCCGGGGAACGTGCCTACGATGATTCCTAGACGTCTCGCGCCAGCTGAAGGACTAACTTCCCCTATTAGAAGAAACACAGACCTCTCTTGCCTCCAGAGAAACACCCCACAGAAATAGCAGCCCCCCACATGTAATAACGGTGAAATGAGAGGAAAGCACATACGTAGTTATGAAAACAGATTCAGCAAAATGAGGCCCGCTAAAGCTAGATAGCAGAGGATACAAAAGTGAACTGCGCGGTCAGCGAAAAACCCTACAAAAAACCATCCTGAAATTACTTGAACTCATGTGCCAACTCATGGAACATGAGGAGTAATATCAGCCCACTAGAGCAACCAGCAAAAAGGAATCACATATCTGCAAGCTGGACTAAGACAAAAATTAAGCAAAACGTGGAACAGGAAAATCAAAAACTTAGCTTGTCCTGAAGATTACAGAAGCAGGAAGCAGAGGAAACAAGACACACTGATTACATTGATAGCCGGCGAGGAAATGACAAGAAAGCCAGGTTAAATAGGAAACTCCCATATCCTGATAGAACAGGTGGACACCAGAGACCGCAGAAAACACAAGTCACCCAGTACCATCTGTAACCACCAGAGGGAGCCCAAAAACAGAATCCACAACAGTACCCCCCCTTGAGGAGGGGTCACCGAACCCTCACGAGAACCACCAGGGCGACCAGGATGAGCCCTATGAAATGCACGGACCAAATCAGCAGCATGAACATCAGAGGCAACCACCCAAGAATTATCCTCCTGACCATAACCCTTCCACTTGACCAAATATTGGAGTTTCCGTTTGGAAACACGAGAATCCAAGATCTTCTCCACAACATACTCCAATTCTCCCTCCACCAGCACCGGAGCAGGAGGTTCAAGCGAAGGAACAACAGGTACCTCATACTTCCGCAACAACGACCGATGGAACACATTATGAATAGCAAACGATGCCGGGAGATCCAAACGAAACGACACAGGGTTAAGAATTTCCAAGATCCTATAGGGACCGATGAACCGAGGCTTGAACTTAAGAGAAGAGACCTTCATAGGAACAAAACGAGAAGACAACCACACCAAGTCCCCAACACGAAGTCGAGGACCCACGCGGCGACGGCGATTAGCAAACTGCTGAGCCCTCTCCTGGGACAACTTCAAATTGTCCACCACATGACTCCAAATCTGATGCAACCTATCCACCACCATGTCCACTCCAGGACAATCAGAAGGCTCCACCTGACCAGAGGAAAAACGAGGATGAAACCCCGAATTACAAAAGAAAGGAGAAACAAAGGTAGCAGAACTAGCCCGATTATTAAGGGCAAATTCGGCAAGCGGCAAAAAGGTAACCCAGTCATCCTGATCAGCAGAAACAAAACACCTTAAATAAGTTTCCAAGGTCTGATTAGTTCGTTCCATCTAGCCATTCGTCTGAGGATGGAATGCAGACGAAAAGGACAAATCAATGCCCATCTTAGCACAGAACGTCCGCCAAAATCTAGACACAAACTGGGATCCCCTGTCAGAAACGATGTTCTCCGGAATCCCATGCAAATGAACCACGTTCTGAAAAAACAGAGGGACCAACTCAGAGGAGGAAGGTAACTTAGGCAAGGGTACCAGATGAACCATCTTAGAAAAGCGGTCACACACAACCCAGATGACGGACATTTTTTGAGAGACAGGGAGATCCGAAATAAAGTCCATGGAAATGTGCGTCCAAGGCCTCTTCGGGATAGGCAAAGGTGACAACAATCCACTAGCGCGAGAACAGCAAGGCTTAGCCCGAGCGCAAACTTCACAAGACTGCACAAAAGAACGCACATCCCTCGACAAGGAAGGCCACCAAAAAGACCTGGCCACCATGTCTCTAGTACCAAATATTCCAGGATGACCTGCCAACGCAGAAGAATGGACCTCGGAGATGACTCTACTGGTCCAATTGTCCGGAACAAACAGTCTTTCAGGCGGACAACGATCAGGTTTATCCGCCTGAAACTCCTGCAAAGCACGTCGCAAGTCTGGGGAGACAGCCGACAAAATCACCCCATCCCTAAGGATACCAGTGGGCTCAGAATTTCCAGGGGAGTCAGGCACAAAACTCCTAGAAAGAGCATCCGCCTTCACATTCTTTGAACCTGGCAGGTATGAAACCACAAAATCGAAACGGGAGAAAAACAGTGACCAACGAGCCTGTCTAGGATTCAGACGCTTGGCAGACTCAAGGTAAATCAGATTTTTGTGATCAGTCAAGACCACCACACGATGTCTAGCACCCTCAAGCCAATGACGCCACTCCTCAAATGCCCACTTCATGGCCAAAAGCTCCCGATTACCAACATCATAATTCCGCTCAGTGGGCGAAAACTTTCTAGAAAAGAACGCACATGGCTTCATCACTGAGCAATCGGAGCTTCTCTGCGACAAAACCGCCCCCGCTCCAATCTCGGAAGCATCAACCTCAACCTGAAAAGGAAGCGAAACATCTGGCTGACGCAACACAGGAGCAGAAGAAAACCGGCGCTTAAGTTCCTGAAAGGCCTCCACAGCCGCAGGAGACCAATCAGCAACATCAGCACCCTTCTTAGTCAAATCCGTCAAAGGCTTAACAACACTAGAAAAATTAGTTATGAAACGACGATAAAAATTAGCAAAGCCCAAGAACTTCTGTAGACTCTTAAGAGATGTAGGCTGCGTCCAGTCACAAATAGCCTGAACCTTGACCGGATCCATCTCAATAGTAGAAGGGGAAAAAATATACCCCAAAAAAGAAATCTTCTGGACTCCAAAGAGACACTTTGAACCTTTTACAAACAAAGAATTGGCCTGCAGGACCTGAAACACCTTCCTGACCTGCTGAACATGGGACTCCCAGTCATCAGAAAAAAACAAAACATCATCCAAATACACAATCATAAATTTATCCAGGTATTCACGGAAAATATCGTGCATAAAGGACTGGAAGACAGAAGGAGCATTAGAAAGTCCAAAAGGCATCACCAAATACTCAAAATGGCCCTCAGGCGTATTAAATGCGGTTTTCCACTCATCACCCTGCTTTATCCGCACAAGATTATACGCACCCCGAAGATCAATCTTAGTGAACCATTTAGCCCCCTTAATGCGAGCGAACAAATCAGTCAACAATGGCAAAGGATACTGATATTTGACTGTAATCTTATTCAAAAGACGGTAATCTATACAAGGCCTCAAGGAACCATCTTTTTTGGCCACGAAAAAAAAACCTGCTCCCAAAGGGGACGAAGATGGACGGATATGTCCCTTTTCCAAGGACTCCTTAACATAATCCCGCATAGCAGTATGCTCTGGCACTGACAGATTGAACAAACGTCCTTTAGGAAATTTACTGCCAGGAATCAAATCTATAGCACAATCGCAATACCTGTGAGGAGGAAGCGAATTGAGCGTAGGCTCCTCAAAAACATCCCGATAATCAGACAAAAATACAGGAACCTCAGAAGGAGTAGATGAAGCGATAGAAATCGGAGGTGCATCATCATGAACCCCCTGACATCCCCAGCTTAACACAGACATCGTTTTCCAGTCCAAGACTGGGTTATGAGTTTGTAACCATGGCAGACCAAGCACTAAGACATCATGTAAATTATACAGCACCAGGAAGCGAATCACCTCCTGATGAACGGGAGTCATACGCATGGTCACTTGTGTCTAGTACTGAGGTTTGTTCATAGCCAAAGGTGTAGAGTCAATTCCTTTCAAAGGAATAGGGACTTCCAGAGGCTCCAGACTAAACCCACAGCGGTTGGCAAATGACCAATCCATAAGAGTCAGGGCAGCGCCTGAATCCACATAGGCATCGACGGAAATGGCTGATAATGAACAAATCAGAGTCACAGACAGAATGAACTTAGACTGTAAAGTACTAATGGCAACAGACTTATCAACCTTTTTTGTGCGTTTAGAGCATGCTGATATAACATGAGCTGAATCACCACAATAAAAACACAACCCATTTTTCCGCCTATAGTTTTGCCGTTCACTTCTAGACTGAATTCTATCACATTGCATTGTCTCAGGTGCCTGTTCAGAAGACACCGCCAAATGGTGCACAGGTTTGCGCTCCCGTAAACGCCGATCAATCTGAATAGCCATAGTCATAGACTCATTCAGACCTGTAGGCGCAGGGAACCCCACCATAACATCTTTAATGGCCTCAGAAAGGCCATCTCTGAATCTTGCAGCCAGGGCGCACTCATTCCACTGAGTAAGCACCGACCATTTCCGAAATTTCTGACAATATATTTCTGCTTCATCTTGCCCCTGAGAGAGAGCCAATAAAGCTTTTTCAGCCTGAATCTCTAGGTTAGGTTCCTCATAGAGCAAACCCAATGCCAGAAAAAACGCATCCACATTGAGCAACGCAGGATCCCCTGGTGCCAATGCAAATGCCCAATTCTGAGGGTCACCCCGCAGGAAAGATATAACAATTTTGACTTGCTGAGCAGGGTCTCCAGAGGAGCGAGATTTCAAAGAAAGAAACAACTTGCAATTGTTCCTAAAATTCAGAAAACTAGATCTATCTCCAGAAAAAAACTCTGGGATAGGAATTCTAGGTTCAGACATAGGAGCATGTACAACAAAATCTTGTATATTTTGAACCTTAGCAGCAAGAGTATTCAGGCTGGAAGCCAAACTCTGGACGTCCATGATAAACAGCTGAGGTCAGAGCCATTCAAGGATTAAGAGGAGGTAAGACGCAGCCAGGCTGCAATTAAGGCTAGGCAGCAAACTCTGAGGGGAGAAAAAAAAAAAAAACTTCCTCAGACTACTTTTCCTCCTACTTCAGCTAATACGATTACCACTTTCTGGACGGCTATACTGTCATGATCCCAATGGCAGGGGATCACAAAAGGACAAGCACAAAAAACAAAACAAGCTCTAGGGTGATGGAAACTGAGCTGACCACGATCCTGAACCTAAACACACAACTAGCTGTAGCCGGGGAACGTGCCTACAATGATTCCTAGACGTCTCGCGCCAGCCGAAGGACTAACTTCCCCTATTAGAAGAAACACAGACCTCTCTTGCCTCCAGAGAAACACCCCACAGAAATAGCAGCCCCCCACATGTAATGACGGTGAAATGAGAGGAAAGCACATACGTAGTTATGAAAACAGATTCAGCAAAATGAGGCCCGCTAGAGCTAGATAGCAGAGGATACAAAAATGAACTGCGCGGTCAGCGAAAAACCCTACAAAAAACCATCCTGAAATTACTTGAACTCATGTGCCAACTCATGGAACATGAGGAGTAATATCAGCCCACTAGAGCAACCAGCAAAAAGGAATCACATATCTGCAAGCTGGACTAAGACAAAAATTAAGCAAAACGTGGAACAGGAAAATCAAAAACTTAGCTTGTCCTGAAGATTACAGAAGCAGGAAGCAGAGGAAACAAGACATACTGATTACATTGATAGCCGGAGAGGAAATGACAAGAAAGCCAGGTTAAATAGGAAACTCCCATATCCTGATAGAACAGGTGGAC
The DNA here is from genome assembly GCF_032444005.1 of Ranitomeya imitator. Taxonomy (NCBI): domain Eukaryota; kingdom Metazoa; phylum Chordata; class Amphibia; order Anura; family Dendrobatidae; genus Ranitomeya; species Ranitomeya imitator. Next base: position 507,551,679 of record NC_091285.1, read on the forward strand.
ACCAGAGACCGCAGAAAACACAAGTCACCCAGTACCATCTGTAACCACCAGAGGGAGCCCAAAAACAGAATCCACAACAGCCTGTAGCGCCTTTGGAGTTGTTGGAGGAGCCATCTTCTCCACTGTGGTCTTCCGGTCATCTGTCAGGTGTTTAGTCTGGTGAGCAATGCAGTGCCCAAGGAACGTAACTCGCTTCAGACACCACTGGACTTTGTTCTTTGAGACCTTGCAGTGTTGTTTCGCCAGGTAGAATAGGAGAGACACGGAATGTGCTTTACACGTGTCAAAGTCAACTGCACAAAGGAGTAGATCATCCACATATTGTAGCAGGGTCACTTCTGCATGTTCTGTGATCCAGTTGGCGAGAACTGTGGACATTGCTTTGGTGAATTGCGAGGGGCTGTTCTGGGCCCCCTGGGGCATCACCGCCCATGTGTACTGTGCCCCCTGATGCGTGAAGGCAAACAGGAATTGGTCGTCTGGATGAAGGGGAACACTGAAGAAAGCATTTGCCAGGTCGATCACCGTGAACACTGTTGCTGTGGAAGGCACATTTGAGAGCAGGGTGTGTGGATTCGGCACAATTGGAGTTTCAAATACTGTAGCGTCATTCACCGCTCTTAGGTCATGTACCATTCTGAACTTGGCTGGCTCTCCTTTTACAGTCTTTTTCTTGACGGGGAAAAGCGGGGTATTGCAAGGAGAGGTGCAGGAGACAACGACCCCTATTTCCAGGAACACCTTCAATTGGTCTGAGATGGCTTGACTCTGTGCGATGGACAAGGGATACTGGGCCTTACGAGGATATGGAGTACCTGGCTTGAGTGATACCCGCACCGGGGCAACTTGAAGTTTTCCCACATCTTGGGGTCCCTTAGACCATAGACTTTCTGGTACTACGTCCAGTACCTCCTTGGGTAGGCCTTCATGGGTTGTTTGAGGTTCCTGTAAGGCCGCCAGCATGACTGACTCTTCCTTGGTCAGAGGTGAAGAAAGGGTCACGGTCCCATCTTCCTGGAACACTATGGTTGCTTTTAGTTTCTGTAGAAGGTCTGCCCCCAGTAGGTTGAGTGGGCAGGTTCTTGACACCACAAACTGGGACAGGATAGAGTGTCCTGGCTGAGTGCACACGCTCAGAGGCTTTGTAAGCTGAGAATTTCTGACTTGACCGTCGATGCCTACGCAAGACACAGGATTCTGATAAGCAGGTAGGGTTGGGGAGTTCCACATGTCTCATCACACTTCTGGCTGCACCAGTGTCCACAAGAAAAGACCTGACAACGCCATCCACTTTCAGGGTAATTTGAGGGGTTGGTCCTACTGAAGGGGTTTTGCATGTCAGGAGCGTGGTGACTTGCGGATCTGGCTTGCCCCTGTCCTATGGATGGCGCGCTTCACTGTCCACCTTGTCTGCTCCTCGGCTTGCTCCTCTGGGCAGGGTCTTGGGTTGTGATGGAGCTCTGCACTGGCTCTGGTAATGACCCAATTTGCCGCAGTTGAAACATCTGACGTTCCTTCTGTCTCGGTATTGCAGTGGCTCTTCAGAGTCTATGGCCGCCATAAGGGGTGTTGTCTTCCGCACTCCTGGTTGGCACTCAATCCCTTTGGCTACGGTGAACAACGGCATGATGGACACTGTAGCGGCAGCGGGGTCCGGCCTGCTGATTGAAGCTGCAGTGGTAAGATGGGGCCTGCAGGTGCGTCCGTGGCGAGGCCCGGGGGTGCCATGAGACCGGTGGCTGCATCCAACTCAAGGTCTTGGGGCATTACAGGGGCTGCGGCTGCATCTGCCATCACTTCTTCCCCCTGCTTTGACATAGCTTCTCCCCTTTGCTAACCTTGAGGTTGGTGTCTCCTCTCCGGAGTCTGCAGCGGTTCTTCCGGTGTGTCGTTCGGCACTTTGCAGCGTCTTCACTTCTGGCTCCCCTTCCGGCGTTCTCAGCAGCACTGCACCCGTTTCCTTCTTCGCGCTCTTTGTGGTGCTATAATGGCAGCAGTTTTGGTGACAATTGACAATAAACAGTCTCCTAGGTGCACATAACCCGTTTTGCTGGGTCAGTCCACTGCTATTGACCTGTTCTCGGGCCTAGCCACTATCAGTGGTTTCCTGATTGGCTGTCTCAGTCCATGCACAAAAGCCTGTGCCAACATTTGCGTGTGTATCTGGTGATGAATGGTGAAGCCCAAGTCCTGGAATACTTGCATTACTCTGCCATGAAACTTCTTTACAGACTCTGTCTTCTCCTGACTCATGTCATGAAAGCTGAGGGCCTGTCCGGCCAGCCTGCCTTTGGCCCACTCTCTGAGTTGTTCAATCAGCTTCGGCCCTGACTCCCAGGCATGTACGTCTAAGTCTGCTGAAAGCTTGAAGTGTTCTTTCATGATTGGCCAGAAGGCATCACCTGCCTTTATCTCCATCACGGCCCACAGATCATTCCAGGTGGCTGCATATGTGCGCTGGTTCTGCTGCATTCTTCTGTAGAATGGCATGGGGTGCATCTCTGGATCTGGAAGATTGTTGAGGATACTGGTCACCTGACTTGGGGTGAAGTGCACATAGTGTAATGGTGGTGCTTCTATCTGCCCCTGTCTCCTAGGTGCCCGTGGGTTTTTCTTTCTAGTACTGGGTAGCATGTATGAAGTCCCCTCTTCATCCTCATCAGAGGAATAGTTGTGATAGAGTGCACTGGGGTCATGCAGTGGCTGATAAGCGGTCTTGGATATTGTCTTTTTGTGAGAGGATGTGTCCCCACCCTGCTGAGGCTGTGGAGGATTATAGTTCCATTGTGGTGTGAATGTTGTCTGCTCTGACCGGGGATACTGATCACCATCTGATGGTGATGCCTGTCTCCCCCCCCCCCCGTCCCCGGCCCTGAGATGCCTGCTGCCGGGTTTGCCTGGGGGAAGCCTGCTGCGGCTTGGGGGGTGCCTTCTACTGGGGGATCTCCACCTTCCTCCCCCGATACCATGACTGTCAGAGGCTGGGCTGTATTGGGAACATAGAGTGTGCCTTGTGCTGTGAGCACTGGATACAGAGACACCACACTGCCTGGACTCGGCACCTGCCTGACAGGCAGCAGATCAGGAGAAGGAGAGTGTGGCACAGAATGAGATATGAGGTGCGCAGAAAGCGGAGATGAAGGGTGGGAGGGATTAACTGAGTGAGGAAAAGATGGGTGATTTAGAGGAGGGGGAGAGTGCTTCAGAGAGAAAGAGAGAGGAGGAGATGAAGAGTGTGAAGGAGGTGGGTGTGGTGTAGGAGGAGGAGATGAAGAAGAAGAAGAAGGAGGTGGGTGTGGTGTAGGGGGAGGAGGTGCGGAATAATGAGAAGGGTGAGGAAGGGAAAGAGGAGGAGAAAGAGGTGGAGAAGAAAGAGGAGGAGGAGAGGGCAGTGCAGAAGACGGAGAGGAAAAAGATGGAGGAGAAAAACAAGAAGAGAATTCCTTCTTCTTTGATGCAGCCCGTGCCGGCATTGTCAGAGTAACAGTGCCATCTCCCTGTACCAAGTTTGGGCGGGGCGCACCACATGCTGAGCAAGTCTCCCTGTACAATGGATTCTGCTGGGTGCAGACTGCACACACCCAATATTTTTCATCCCCATATGGGGGAGGTGCTGATGGTTTAACACCTTTCCCTACTTTGTACACATAAAAATCACTTCCTGACTCCTTCACATATCTTTCGGTGCTCCCTAAACGTTGTAAGTCTGTAGCCACCTTATACCATGCTGTTGCAGTGGGCAGCAAGTTAGTATCAACTAGCTTTCCTTTCTTTCTAAGACATCATGCCACTCTTCAGCTCTAAGCCTGCCTCCCTGATGGATTTCACATACTTTCATGAGCTGCCTGTAATTCTTCACATATCTGACACCTTCGTGCTCTGCTACTATTTGAGGAGCCGTTTTCTCATCAGGAAGCAAAAGGCTCTCCTGTTGCTTGGCCAAATTATTCCCCATTGCAAAAAGAGAAATAAAAACACAACAATAAAAATCTCGAGGAGGTAAGTATATAAAAACACGAAACATAGAAGAAAAAGGGAGCTTTCAAAAAATTAATGCAAGATGTTGCAATCAAAACATAAAAGAACCATAAAAAAAAACTGGGTACACGATCCAAAACTCAGGATCTTTACAGAAAAAAACTGGGTACACGATCCAAAACTCAGGATCTTCACAGAAAAGGAAGAAAAATAAATAAAAACCCCTTTTAAACAAAAAAATGAAGAGGCAGAAAAGAAACTTTGAAAAACTTAAAAGTCTAAAAACTTAAAAAAAAAAAAATGCAACAAAAAACAGAAAATAAAAGAAAATTAAAACGGCTTCTCTTCTCTTTTTTTTTCCTGCACTCTGCGCTCAAATGCAGTCAGAGACACACTTCCCCTTTTTATCAGCAGCTGCTGTTATACCAAAAATCGCGTATGTCACATCAAAGATGACAGATATCATTTAGTTTCACCTCTTCACATAAATGTCATATATATGCAAAAACAGGAAACTTAGCAACAAAAAGAATAGGGAAAAAAAAGACAAAAAAAACGGTTGTGACCGTGTGATTTACAATGCATATATTTCTCCTAACTGCATGGAGGAGGGGAAGTTCTAAATAGAGAACAGACGGGGAGAGAGAGGAGAAAAAAAACTTCTTTTTCAATTCTATGCAGTTAAGCAACAGTACGTGACATTAACAGACAAAGAACATTGACATCCAGGAGATTCGACACCCTCTTTATTTATTCTGTGACAAGTGCAGGGTGCGCTGGGAACAGACTAATGCCAATCGCACTGAGCACACCTATGCCCGGGCCACCTGAGTGAGAAACACAACAGGTGGGAATTCTACCACCCCGGTCCGACCTATCTAACTAGATAGTCGGCACTACGGGAATCTGCAGTAGCCCTCTAAGTTATCACTACCCGTGCCTGGAGCCTGGGACCACCTGCCCCGGGACTACCTGTCCCTCCTATGCACGGGAATCCTGCAATAACTTATCGAGCGATTTGACTTCCTGCGGTCTGTTACCCAGCAACCACAAACAGTCACTGTTCCTTGCTTCTCCCGGATGTTACACAAACACAGAACATATACACGGCACACAGCAGACACCTTGACTTATATCCCAGGGTTTAGGTTCAGGCTCGGACTTTTTACACTACCTAGGAATGCGGTGGTGACCACACCTGACCGGCTAAATGTACAGACCCGGACAGGGCACAGGGGACATTCAGGTAAGATGATAGAATTTTCTTACCTTACTCTGATGGAGCTGCAGTCTCCGTCCCGTGGGCCAAGGCCGTGGCCCGCACCCTCTTCTGTCCGGTCAGCCGGATCCCCTCCTGTGATATCTTCGTCCGGCCTCGCGGGGGCGCCACTTGATATGGAAATTTGGGTTGGATAAATCTACCCGTGTGTGCTGTGGCCGCTCCCAATTATTATTTCTGAGCCCTTAAAGAATGAGTGGTGACAGCTTGACATTCAATCAAAGACTTGCCATTTATTTCCTGATACATAGTTTTTATAATAACATATACAATTCAGTTATTGGTTATCTGATATATATGGAATATTGTGATTAATGCGCATATGACTGCTGATTATGCAACTAAATGTAGCTCTCGGTATATAGGGCAAAGTTGAGGCATCTGACCAGGACTTAGTACATTTGGCACTGTTGATCTGCCATTTCAGAAGACTCAGCGGTATCAGTCCCAAACATCTGGTCCAACTTCCCGTTTTTAAGGTGTTTGAGACATAGCAGAAAGTACCGAGCACAATCTGGCCTAGCTCATGTGGTAAAATTGAGCAATTGATTATAAAGTAGCTGAGTAGATAGATATATATTTGCTTTTGTGTAAGTATATGTGATTTAAAGGAATATATATATGATTTAAAGGAGTATACATGCAAGTGAGATCTACATGATATACATATTTCTAAAACGATGATCAAAAGGCAATAGTTCTATAATAAAACCAAAATTTTATTAGTACAAACATTATTAAAAGGCATATACTGCCAATCATTGGGGAGACAGAACCACCAACAAACAACACACCGACACCGGTGTTGACGCACAGCGTCCAAGCATATCACATTATATTATAGGTTGCATTAACTGGCGATGTATCATAACATACCCTGGCAATAGGCAGATTTCTGCCCTATACGCCACACATAGGGTGATAGAAATCCCTCCCAATACCAACCCCCATACGGCCCATATTCAGCCAATGTAAAAGGAGGACATAAGGATTACCCGTATAGGAGAGAAGTCACCGCTGCTGGACACCGTGCGTCTGCCCCGACGCGCGTTTCGGACTCCTTTTACAAGGGGCCTATTGAGTGCAGTGTTCCCTGTCCTTTTCTAGTCCCGGAATGCAGCGTGGAACGCCGCAGACCGGAAGTGAACTGTCCGACCCCGGAAGTGACGCGCGAGGTTGCCTAGCTACCGGTATACTTTACCATGTTCTTTTGTCATATATCTTTGATGATAATCTTTGCTGTGTTTCGCACAGGTTACATATTTGACATGGATTTTCAAGCCAGGGAGAAAAACTGGCTGTCGCATATTGACCAAGTATTTGGGGGTGATGGAGCTAATGTGCAGTCGTCTTGCGATGGGAGATGGGAAGGTCTTACTATAACCTTACAACAGATGGTCATCAAACGGACTAAATTGTGGTGGAACCGTACGTTCCTAGACAAGTATATGAATAGGAAAATGATACCACGAGGGCTCCGGGTGAGGGTCATCCCCACATTTCCGGTTGAGGATAGCACATTTGTGTCCCGGTGGGAGGACGCATGCAGTGGCTGTTCACAGATATTAATGCAGCTCCTAATTGAACATAATGACAGTGTGATTTCACAATTGGATGGCAATATTAAAAAAATGGAGGAGGAGTTGAAATTGATTGGCACTGCGGAAAAGTGTGAGGTGTTCCATGGTCAGCTCGACAAAACTTTGGAGGCAGTGGTAAAGAAAGTACAATCTACACAGTTGAATAAATTAAACCGTGATCGACGTGACTATGAAAATGAGACAGTGTACTTATGGCGTAAACCGAAGTCTCAGATCCAACAATTGGAACGGGCTCCCTCTGAAATATCGATCTCATCCAGGAGTGACCTGTCAGAGGCCTCAGGATCATCTATGAGTACTAGATCCGAAGGAGGGAGACGAGATCTGAGGGAATTTTCGTATCATCCGTATAGACGTAATAATCGGTCACCCGTCCGTACCAGACATACTAATAAGGTAATTAACCTTAGTAATCATGTCTTTTCAGAAATAGATCTGGCCATCCTCGAAAAGGGTCTGTCATTTTCTCCTGCCGCGTCATTTGATGTGTTTTTGGCCGTCAAAGATTTAAATTTGTTTGCCCGCTCTTTGATTTTTAAAAAACATTTTTTTGATGGCAACCTCTCTGAACTTTTTCCAACAGAGGAAGAACAAATAGCTTTGCGTGCATTGGAGGAGTTATCCATCGAGCAGAGCACTCCGGAAGGAGGTAAAATTCCACCTACGATACGGCCTAAATCCAAAAAATTCCCTCCTCTGGCAACATGTCCCAATGTGGATTTGTTCGTACAGATTGTATCTAGGGAGTTTAGGGAGATCCCGCGGTATGTCTACAGGGATAATCTTACAAGGGAAGAAAGGGGGCGTCTGCACGTCCTACAGGATTTTACGGATGTGGTATACAAACCAGCGGATAAGGGGGGTAACGTGGTTGTTTGGCCTAAGAAATTGTATGAGAGAGAGGCTTATCGCCAACTCAATAATAACATCTGTTATAAAAAACTGACATTCAACCCGTTATCCTCCTTTACCACACAGCTCCATCTGATTATTAATCAGGCTACGGAAGATGGAGTTATTACGAAGGAATTGGCAACAGCTCTAATGGTATCTGAGCCCATGATTCCAACATTCTATTTGTTGCCTAAAATCCATAAGGACGCGCGGACTCCCCCTGGACGCCCGATTATCTCTGGTAGGGGCAATTATTTAGAACCGGTGAATCGGTGGATTGACTCCAAACTACAGCCGCTAGTAGAGGGGTTGCCATCCTTTTTGAAGGACACAGGAGATCTATTAAAGCGGGTGGATGGCCTACAATTGGAAGAGGATATGATGTTCGTAACGGGGGACGTTGAGTCCCTCTATACGAGCATCAGGCATGAGGATGGTATTAGGGCTACCAGTGTATTCCTAAGTATGTCGAGTTTACCTAGGGACATTCAGAAGTTGGTTATAGAGCTTCTCAGGTTTACATTAACCCATAACTTTTTCGTCTTTAAGGGGTCTTTCTTCCTGCAGCTCCAGGGAACAGCTATGGGGGCTTCTTTTGCCCCTGCGTATGCTAACCTGTTCCTGGGGCTGTGGGAGAGAGACCTCTCCCTGCCAGATCAGTCGTCGCCGATGTGCCGTGTCCTGTCTTGGACGCGGTACATCGACGACATATTGCTGATCTGGCAGGGGTCACAAGATGACCTGGAAATTTTCATGGCATCTTTGAATAGGAATGATTTAAATATTTATATTACGTATAAATACAATCCGAGGACCATTGAGTTCTTGGATGTATTGTTACGTAAGGACGAAAAGGGAGAAGTACAGACTAATATTTTCCGCAAGCCAACCTCTACAAACATGCTGTTGCATGCGTCATCATCCCACCCGGGACACATGATACAATCAGTTCCCATGGGGCAATTCTTGCGCCTCCGGAGATTATGTTCGGTGGATGAGGAGTTTGCTATCCAGGCTGAAGATCTGAAATTACGTTTGCGTGAACGGGGGTATAGTAACCGCATGATAAAGAAAGCCTTTAATAGGGCGAAACATGCGTCAAGAAACACCTTACTATATGGCCCGAAGGACTTAAAAAAAGATCAAAATATGGTCAGATTTGTGACTAATTATCATTCGCAGTTTGATCGCATGAGGAGCATTATGGACAAATCATGGCATATATTGAGGGCGGACCCAGTGATTGCCAAATTTTTACCACCAAGGGCAGCCATAACGGCTAGGAGATCAAAAAATCTGCGCGATCACTTGGTATCCAGCCATTATAGTGCCGAATCCCACAGTACTTTTTTGGATCAGATGCCGAGAAGACAAGGATGTTCCTCATGTGGCCGCTGTGTGGCTTGTGCAAATATAGAAACGAGTTATGACTTTGAGAACCAGGACGGCTCCGGTTCTTTTAAGATCAAAAAATGGATAACTTGCACGAGCCGGTATGTTGTGTACTATGGAATTTGCCCATGCCGAAAAATTTATATCGGTATGACTAGTAGGCAATTGAAAGTACGTGTCAGAGAGCACGTGTTGGGCATAGCGGCTGCTGCAACTGTGAGTGATATACAGTTATTAAAAACAATTCCTCGTCATTTTAAACAGCATCACAACTGTGATGGGGCCCTATTTAGGGTCCGTGGCATTGATATGCTTGATGCTGGGATTCGGGGTGGTAATCTGACCAAGAGACTAGCCCAGTTGGAGTCCAGGTGGATATGGACCTTGGGTACCCTACATCCATCTGGACTGAACGAAAATATCAGTTATGCCTCTTTCTTATAATGCTTACCCATCTCTTGTCGTTTGTCGTTTGCCGGTGACATGCATCGCACCATCACTATGTGTTTCTTAACTATGTTTTTATACTTTTTAGATGCTATTTGTTGTTCCGTGTTATGTGTGCACAATCAGCATATGAAACTGTTGCAGCAGGAAAAGGATACCAATTATCGATGTAATGATGACAAGAAAACAAATTACGGACTTGTTTATTGGAAACTCGAAACTCACCCAAAGTGTTACCACCTATGTATTTATTAATTGTAATGTAATTGTATTTTTTATAGTGTGGGCGGGTTGGAGTGGGTGCTATGTCCTTATTAGTATGTTATTACTACTGTCATCATATATGGTATAATTTGGAAACGCTATATTCTGTTGTTTATTTTGATCATATGCTATATGTGGGCGCAGTGTCATTTTGCTTTCTCCTGTTGTCCTACCCCTGCACGCGCGCGTTGCCGGCTCCTGGCCACTCCTACCTGCTTCGGCATCTGGTGATAGGGCGGGGGGTTTTCCCCTGCTCTGTCCGTTATGTGACGCTGACGCTGGCTGGCGTCGCCGGTAGCTAGGCAACCTCACGCGTCACTTCCGGGGTCGGACAGTTCACTTCCGGTCTGCGGCGTTCCACGCTGCATTCGGGGACTAGAAAAGGACAGGGAACACTGCACTCAATAGGCCCCTTGAAAAAGGAGTCCGAAACGCGCGTCGGGGCAGACGCACGGTGTCCAGCAGCGGTGACTTCTCTCCTATACGGGTAATCCTTATGTCCTCCTTTTACATTGGCTGAATATGGGCCGTATGGGGGTTGGTATTGGGAGGGATTTCTATCACCCTATGTGTGGCGTATAGGGCAGAAATCTGCCTATTGCCAGGGTATGTTATGATACATCGCCAGTTAATGCAACCTATAATATAATGTGATATGCTTGGACGCTGTGCGTCAACACCGGTGTCGGTGTGTTGTTTGTTGGTGGTTCTGTCTCCCCAATGATTGGCAGTATATGCCTTTTAATAATGTTTGTACTAATAAAATTTTGGTTTTATTATAGAACTATTGCCTTTTGATCATCGTTTTTTTCAATATCTATGTAGTAATTGATGATAGGCTACAGTAATCCGATATTTACATGGTGACTTATTAAGTGGTGATTGTATACTTTACCATGTTCTTTTGTCATATATCTTTGATGATATACATATTTCTATCACACCTTCATCTCCTCATTGTTACCCAATCTGTGCTGAGCAGATGAGATGAGGCTGGGCTGGGTAGTACCTCCCTGTCTCATGTCTTCCGACATCTCCACCTGTTTGACATGCATATTTAATTGTCAGCAAAGACTGTCTAAGTAGGCACAGAAGTGGGATTTTTGCGCTGATGATGGCATAATCACTGTTCATACTGTCCTCAAAGTCTTGGAGAATCAAATAAATGTCAAGACATCCATGCCAACTCTTCAGTTATGTGTGGAACCAGAATAACAATGGGCATGTTGGAGCTGGTATTCCACAACTGGCGAAACAAAGAAAAAAGAATGATCCAGCTCAACCACTGGCATACAGCTTGCTGAAGCACGGAACTCGTGCGGTCACACGTGTAGTACTGATGAGAAAAAGGAAATGTGTTCCAGCTTCTTTGAATCCAAAAATTTATTAGAAAATGCTTTTTAAAAAACCATGGCAATGGGAATGTTCACATGGCAAGATATACGGTAGTTACACGTTTCAAAGGTTCGAGGTGTCCTTTATCAAACTATACTTGAAAAGGTCCTATACAACTTTTATACAAAATATGTCCAATAGAAGAGTGATTTCAAATCACATGACAAACATGCCAATCACATTAAAATTCCATGTGCAAAAAAAGGGAAGTGGGGGAGGGGAACCAAAGGAAAGGGAAAGAAACAAGAAAAAAAGTGTGAAATAGATAAAATCGTGTCATTACATATACTTAGACACAAAAAGAAAAAAAAATTTAATAATGGAACATAAATTCCTTGCAACCATTTAGACCCAAAGGATGGCATGTTCCCATATGAAAAAATCCAAAATGCCTCTCTGGTCATTAGAAGTCTCTTGATGTTTCCTCCTCTCAATGAATGTGCAATGCGTTCTATCAGGGCATTACTGCCCTTACTGGCATATGGTGACCAAGGAGCAGAGGGGCCGCTTCAGTAACTGATTGCATTATAGTACTATATGGTGCATTATACTGCTATGGGGTGCATTATACTATGGGGACATTATACTACGGGGGTGCATTATACTGCTATGGAGGTGCATTATACTATAGGGGTGCATTATAATATGTGGTTGCATTATACTACTATGGGGCTGCATTATACTACTATGGGGTGCATTTTACTACTATGGCGCTGCATTATACACCTATGGGGCTGCATTACACACATATGGGGGTGCATTATACTGCTATGAGGGTGTATTATACTGCTATGGGGGTGCATTATACTGCTATCTGGGTGCATTATACTACTATGGGGTGCATTATACTATGGGGTGCATTATACTGCTATGAGGCTACATTATACTATGGGGTACATTATACTGCTATGGGGGTGCATTATATTGTTATGGGGTGCATTATACTACTATGGGGTGGCAATATACTATGGGGTACATTAAACTATTATGGGGGTGAAATATACTGCAATGAGGGTGCATTATACCACTTTGGGGTGCACTATATTATGAGGCTGCATTATACCACTATGGTGGTGCATTATACTGCTATGGGGCTGCATTATACCGCTATGGGGCTGCATTATACTATGGGGTGCATTATACTGCTATGGGGGTGCATTATACTGCAATGGGGGTGCATTATATCACTATAGGGGTGCATTATAATATGTGGTTGCATTATACTACTATGGGGCTGCATTATACTACTATGGGGTGCATTTTACTACTATGGCGCTGCATTATACACCTATGGGGCTGCATTACACACATATGGGGGTGCATTATACTGCTATGAGGGTGTATTATACTGCTATGAGGGTGCATTATACTGCTATCTGGGTGCATTATACTGCTATGTGGGTGCATTATACTACTATATGGCTATGGGGTACATTATACTACTACGGGGGTGCATTATACTATATATGACTATGGGGTGCTATTATGGATGACTATGTGGGCAATATGGAGTTATGGGGGAAGTATGGAGAGACATGAGGCAGAATGGGAGGACATGTGGGGTCCAGAATGGGAGGACACGTGGGGTTCCAAATGTGGGATATCATTACTGTAGGGGATAATTAAAGGATATTATTTTTGAGGATACTGTTTTTAGTGTGGGGGAGGAGAGGTCCTGTTACTGTGCAGGGCAACACAGTCCCTTTTTTTCTTCATCTGGTGTAGTGTAGAGGTTGGGGAAAAATTGGGGAATGTACTCTAGATCAGACCTGGGCAAGATGCGGCCCGCGGGCCACATCCGGCCCGCCTGACGATTGTGAACGGCCCGCCGATCCCGGCACCGCTCGGCCAGCTGCCAGAGACAGTGCAGCTGCTGCGCGTCGCTGGTTCCCCTTCCCTTCAGCCACTCCAGCGCCTGCGCCTCTGCGCCCTGCATTCAATCCCCCTGTCCGCTGAGAGGCGCTGACCGCCGCTGGCACTTCCGCATCAGGGAAGCGCCAGCAGCGGGTGACGTCACTCAGCGTGACACAGGCTGCGGCGCTGCTCCGTTCCGCCGGACGCCGGTGTTCTGTGTGGCACTGCGGCTGTACTGAGGTCACCGGTGGTCGGTGGTAAGTGCTCCATGCTGCGGGGACCGGGTGATGGAGCTGCCTGGCACCTGCCTGTCTGCCTGCATGCATGATAGGAGGGGGAGGGAGCAGCGGCCAGCCCTGGGGGGAATGCGGATGGGGGCAGCACAAACAGGACAGTATGGGGCTTTGGGGCACAATTATCAGGAGTAAGGACAGTATGATGGGGGCACAAGTGACAAATCAGGACAGTATGGGCCCCATACTGTCCTGATTTGTCACTTGTGCCCCCATCATACTGTCCTGATTTGTCACTTGTGCCCCCATACTGTCTTGATTTGTCACTTGTTCCCCCATACTGTCCAGATTTGTCACTTGTGCCCCCATATTATATTAGTCCGGCCCTCTAAACCATCCAAATTTCTCATACGGCCCCATGGCAAAATTAATTGCCCACCCCTGCTCTAGATAATAGTGTTATTTTCTGCAGAGACAAGTCCTGGCTGGAAGAAGTGATGGCGATGTGCACTGGATGATGAAAAGCGAAGATGAGGACTTCAACTAGAGACACTGGTGAGACAGTGTGTTACCTGTACACTGACAATATACAGTGTATACTATATACAGAGCTCCTGTGTATAATGTCACCGGTGAGCGCTGTATTACTTGTTAGAGATGAGCTGTTCGCCAATTTCAAATTCGAGCTGTTTTGGGCGGTGTTCGAGTCGTTCGACGAACCCGAACAATTTGCTTAAAATTCGGCTGTTCGAGTTTCTATTCGATAAATGTTCGTTCACCAAAAGCCTAGCTTGATTTGCACATTAAAACTGTTTATCATTGTTAATAGACTGTTTCAGTAAATAGTGGGTGGGGGGGCGGGGGATAGATCTGTGCTGAAATAACGCCGATCTCCTTTTTTTTTTCTTTCCCGCATTTACAGTGGGGCGGTGCAGTATCTCAGCATTTCAGCAGTGCACACACACACACACAGCAATGTGCATGTGATGCACATAAGCAAGAGCATGTGGCATTGGCTGTGTATGTCACATGTCCTTGCCCTATAAGAACCAGCCATTTGCCCTGTCGCCACCATTTCCTCACTGCTGCAGCTTAGTGTTAGACGGCACCACTGCTGCTGTGGGCGCTATACAGACTAATAGTGTTTTTTTGGAACGAATTGTCAAAGAGATAGGTTTAGGGAGTCGGGAGGATTCGGGACTAGTTGTAATATCAGCCGTTTTCAGGGTAGGTTACAGCAGTTCATAGCACTGATTGCCAGGCAGGTCTGTGCCAGTGCTGTGCAAGTGTTAGTCACAGCATTTGGTGTAATCTAGCTCAGCCAATCCTTTTGGGCTAGTAGCATTGTCTGATAGTCATCTGAGTAGCCCGCCTGTGAAGCTAGCTACACCGCCTGTGTATCTCAATTTTCACTGCATCTAATCCAGTTGATAGTTTAAGGCCTAGAAGCAGTGTCTGCATGTCAGCAGAGTAGCCTGCCTGTGAAACAAACTATACCGCCTGTGTATCTCAATTTTCACTACATCTAATCCAGTTGATAGTTTAGGGCCTACGAGCAGTGTCTGCACGTCAGCAGAGTAGCCAGCCTGTGAAACAAACTATACCGCCTGTGTATCTCCATTTTCACTGCATCTAATCCGGTTGATAGTTTAGGGCCTAGGAGCAGTGTCTGCACGTCAGCAGAGTAGCCCGCCTGTGAAACAAACTATACCGCCTGTGTATCTCTATTTTCACTGCATATAATCCAGTTAATAGTTTAGGGCCTAGGAGCAGTGTCTGCACGTCAGCAGAGTAGCCTGCCTGTGAAACAAACTATACCACCTGTGTATCTCTATTTTCACTGCATCTAATCCAGTTATTAGTTTAGGGCGTAGGAGCAGTGTCTGCACGTCAGCAGAGTAGCCCGCCTGTGAAACAAACTATACCGCCTGTGTATCTCAATTTTCACTCCATCTAATCCAGTTAATAGTTTAGGGCCTAGGAGCAGTGTCTGCACGTCAGCAGAGTAGCTTGCCTGTGAAACAAACTATACCGCCCGTGTATCTCTATTTTCACTGCATCTAATCCAGTTATTAGTTTAGGGCCTAGGAGCAGTGTCTGCACGTCAGCAGAGTAGCCCGCCTGTGAAACAAACTATACCGCCTGTGTATCTCAATTTTCACTGCATCTAATCCAGTTATTAGTTTTGGGCCTAGTACCACAGTTTGGCCACTCAGTTCTGCTCGGTTTTCATCCATCGGTTGTTGTGCCAACAACTACAGAGTTACCAATTAGTTAAGCACTAAAATTAGTGGCAAAAGGCCTGCTGATGGTGGAAAGGGGAATAGGTGTGTTGGAAAGGGAAAAGACTTTTCGGTCGGGGCAGGAAGAGGTTGGCTCTGAGGACGACGGGTGTGAGAACACACAGGATGATGATGACGAGGTTGTAGACCCCACTTACTGTCAACCCCCAGTCCGCCAGTCCATGAGGTCAGCAGAGGTGGAGGAGGATTCTAGTGACGAGTCTGATGACGAGGTAACGGTGCGCCTTCCTGGAGAGACGGAGTACTGAAAGCACGTCAACAACTGCATCCTCAACCCCAACTGTGCCTCAGACAAGAAGTCGTGGTAGCTCTTCAGGTCGCACGGGCTCTAAGCCTTGCATAGCCTGGGCATTTTTTGACATCATAAAGGATGACCCAACTCATGTTGTCTGTAAGATTTGTCAACAAAATCTCAGTAGAGGCCAAAAAATCACTAGCTTGAGTACTTCATGCATGAACCGTCACATGGATATGAGGCATAAGTTGCAGTGGGAAGCTCACTGTGCGGCCTAGTGGGCTGGGTCAACCACCATCTGCCCCATCAAGTGCATCCGCGTCCTCTTCATCCTCTGTGACTGTGGGGACAGCAGTCGCACATGGTTTTGGATGCAGACCTTCCACCTCTTTACCCGCAACAGCCAATGTGATTGGCAGGTCATCAGGACATTTGCTAGTGGAAACACCTGCTGGTGTTGAGCGCTCTCCGACATCGACACCACATTTTGATCAAGGCAACATAACATCTCCGCCTGCACCTTCCTCACAGACCAGCAGTTTGCCAGGGACACCCTACTCAACTCCGTCTAAGCACGGCAGCCAGCCCTCAGTCCCTCAGATGTGGACAAGTAAAAGACCATTACCTCCTAGCCATGACAAAGCTAAGAGGTTGAATTTCTCCATCAGCAAGCTGTTGGATACAGAAATGCTGCCTTTCCGCCTGGTGGACAAAGAGGATTTTCAAGACCTTATGTCCGCCGCAGTGCCCCAGTACCAGATGCCCAGTCGCCACTACTTCTCAAAGAAAGCTGTGCCTGTGCTACACCAGCATGTCGCACACAACATCACTGTGTGACAGAGTGCATTTCACCACAGTCACTTGGACGAGTAGACATGGACAGGTGCGTTACATGTCGGTGACTGGGCACTGGGAAACTACGGCGACATCAGGAGAAAGGGCTGCTGTCCAAGTCTTGTCGTTGTCACAAGTTGCTCGTCGATCCTCTGTATCTAGAAGTTCCTCCACTGCCTTTGCCTCCTCTCGGTCCTCCACCTGCACCCAAAGCCTGTCTGGTAATGCCACCCACGTTGTAACTGCGCAGAAGGAATCCTGCACACCTCCTCACTATGCTGTCACCAGGGCTCAACGGCATCAGGCAGTGTTTACATTGAAATGTCTGGGAAATGTGAGTCACACAGCAGAGGAGCTGTGGTCAGCTCTGGAGACCGAGTTCCATCAATGGTTGTCTCCACTCAACCAGCAGCCAGGGAAGGCTGTGTGCGACAATGCTGCAAACCTGGGTGCGGCCCTTCAACGGGGCAATGTCACACACATGCCTTGAATGGCTCACGTTTTGAACCTAATTGTCCAGCAATTTTTATCCCACTATCCCGGACTAGATGGGCTTCTGCAGAGGGCACGGTCGCTGTGTGCTCACTTCCGCCGTTCGCATCCCGCAGCTCGAAGACTTGCATCTTTACAGAAGTCGTTGGGCCTGCCATTTCACCGGCTGAAATGTGATGTGCCCACACGGTGAAATTCAAATCTGCACATGTTGCAGCAACTGTGGCAGCACCAACGAGCCCTGGTGCAATACATTATGACATATAGCCTGGGCCGACGAGATCAAGAGGTGGGGCAAATCACGCTGCAGGAGTGGTCTCAGATCAGGGACCTATGCACCCTTCTGCAGTTTTGAAATAGCAACGAAGATGTTTAGTGCTGACGATGCCATTATCAGCATGACCATTCCAGGGATTTACATGCTGGAGCACACCTTACACAGTGTTCGGAGTCAGGTGGTGGAACAAGAGGAGGAGGAGGAGACGGAACAGGAGGAGTCGTATGCGGAAGGGATCATATCTCCAAGGTCAAGAAGGTTGGCAGCACCAAGGCGGCTGGCATTGGAGGCTGGGGGAGAGGGGTTACCGAGGGTGCATGGTAGCAGCCAAACTGCTGAGGAAGGTGCAGGAGGCGAGGAAGAAGTGGAGGACGAACTGGCACTGGGCATGGAAGACTCATCAGATGAGGGAGACCTTGATCAAATTTCTGTTGTGCGAAGTTGGGGGGAGAGGGCAGACGAAGGAAGCATGATTCTTACCTCACCACCAGCAAAACAACAAGGACTTGGTCCTCCTGGATGCGCAAGACACATGAGTGCCTTCTTGCTGCACTACCTGCAACATGACCCTCGGATTGTCAGAATCCGAAGTAATGCCGACTACTGGGTTGCCACACTCTTAGATCCCAGTACAAAAGCAAATTTGGCTAAATAATTCCTGCCATAGAAAGGGATTCACGCATGCAGGCGTATCAGCAGAGACTGTTACAGAATCTAACATCTGCTTTTCCACAAAACACCAGTGGTGCACGAAGTGAATCTCTGAGTTCTAACTTGCCAACCGTGGGACTATCGAGTCATCACTCAAACCGTAACAGTAACATTGTATCTGGTGGTAACAGCAATTTATTCCAATCGTTTCAAAATTTTTTTAGACCATCCTTTGCAAGGCCACAGGAGACAAGAAGTCTGACGCACAGCCAACGCCTAGAGAGGATGGTACAAGAGTATCTCCAAGTTAACATCGATGCCATGACTGTGGAACTGGACCCTTGCTCATTTTGGGCTTCCAATCTTGAAAAATGGCCTGAGCTCGCCACTCACGCCTTGGAGATCTTGTCGTGCCCCGCAGCCAGCGTTCTCTCTGAACGTGTGTTCAGCGCTGCTGGTGGTGTGCTGACAGATAAGCGCACGCAGCTGTCCAGTGACAATGTAGACAGACTAACGTTCATCAAGATGAACAAATCCTGGATCCACAAGGACTTTTCTATCCCTGTGTCATCTTGGGGAGACTAAAAGCTTGATTATTTTTGAAAATCACCTCACCAACTGTTTTAAAAAAACTCTGGCGAAATTGATGCCACTTAAGTGGTGTCTGTGGCCGAATTTTGGGAAAAAATGGAGACTCTTATTTAGTCCCCTTTCTGACTTTTACATGACGTTGCCATCGTCAATTCCAGGTGGGTGGGGTCATCTGCAGAGTTGTTTCCTCATACTATGGCCTGGGATTCAAAGTAATGCTCCAAAGCTTCAGTGTCTGCTTGTCAGCAGAGTAGCCCAGCCACCCACCGCCTGTTTACCTAAGTACTATTTTTAACGGCATGTAGCCTGGGAAATCCTTTGGGCCTAGTAGAATTTGGTACTACTCAGCAGCGTACTTCAGCCATGAAGCAAGCTACACTGCCTGTTGATCTAATTACTAATTTTTAACTGCATCTAGCCCAGGAAATCGTTTTGTACCTAATAGCAGAGTACCCCACCCATGAAGCAAGCTACACCGCCTGTTTATCTAACTACTATTTTGTACCGGCATGTAGCCCAGAAAATCCTTTTGGGCCTAGTAGAATTTGGTGCTACTCAGCAGCGTACTTCACCCATGAAGCAAGCTACACCGCCTGTTTACCTAACTACTATTTTGTAACGGCATCTAGCCCAGAAAATCTTTTTGGGCCTAGTAGAATTTGGTGCTACTCAGCAGCGTACTTCACCCATGAAGCAAGCAACACCGCCTGTTTACCTAACTACTATTTTGTAACGGCATCTAGCCCAGGAAATCCTTTTGCGGCATCTTTCTTATACCAGGTCCTAAACTTGCCTTACCTTGCTGAGAATAAACGTCTCCATCTGAATGGGTACATGTGAAAACCTCTTCCTAGACTAAAATTCTCTCTCTCTGTGGAGGGGTATTGGACCTGCTGTAATTAAAACACCTGAAGCTAGGAGGCGGAGTGCACGATCAGAAGGCTAGAGAATACATTTCAAAAACCTGACCGGCACATCCAAACATAGACTAAGTGTGAACAGGTGCTGAACCTAGAGTCGCCAACTCGTATATAGTTAAGTAAATAAGGCAGCACACTGCAGCGCTAAAACATGTAAACTTGAAAACACGAAATTTGAACTGCATTACTGCACTAGAAATATGAAAAATGAAAGCTTTTAGCGCATAAAAATGGCCAATTTTATGTGTACCTGGTAGCCCCGTTAC
This sequence comes from Ranitomeya imitator, assembly GCF_032444005.1. Lineage (NCBI taxonomy): Eukaryota > Metazoa > Chordata > Amphibia > Anura > Dendrobatidae > Ranitomeya > Ranitomeya imitator. The sequence continues at coordinate 507,571,585 of NC_091285.1, forward strand.
GGCATCTCTCTTATACCAGGTCCTAAATTTGCCTTACCTCGCTGAGAATAAACGTCTCCATCTGAATGGGTACATGTGAAAACCTCTTCTTAGACTAAAATTCTCTCTCTCTGTGGAGGGGTATTGGACCAGCTGTAATTAAAACACCTGAAGCTAGGAGGCGGAGTGCACGATCAGAAGGCTAGAGAATACATTTCAAAAACCTGACCGGCACATCCAAACATAGACTAAGTGTGAACAGGTGCTGAACCTAGAGTCGCCAACTCGTATATAGTTAAGTAAATAAGGCAGCACACTGCAGCGCTAAAACATGTAAACTTGAAAACACGAAATTTGAACTGCATTACTGCACTAGAAATATGAAAAATGAGAGCTTTTAGCGCATAAAAATGGCCAATTTTATGTGTACCTGGTAGCCCCATTACGGCATCTCTCTTATACCAGGTCCTAAACTTGCCTTACCTCGCTGAGAATAAACGTCTCCATCTGAATGGGTACATGTGAAAACCTCTTCCTAGACTAAAATTCTCTCTCTTACTTAACTATATACGAGTTGGCGACTCTAGGTTCAGCACCTGTTCACACTTAGTCTATGTTTGGATGTGCCGGTCAGGTTTTTGACAGGAAATCCTTTTGGGCCTAGTAGAATTTGGTGCAACTCAGCAGCATACCCCACCCATGAAGCAAGCTACACCGCCTGTTTACCTAAGTACTATTTTTGAATGGCATTTAGCCCAGGAAATCCTTTTGGGCCTAGTAGAATTTGGTGCTACTCAGCAGCGTACCCCACCCATGAAGCAAGCTACACCGCCTGTTTACCTAAGTACTATTTTTTAACGGCATCTAGCCCAGGAAATCCTTTTGGGCCTAGTAGCAATTTTTGCTACTCAGCAGAGTACCCCACCCATGAAGCAAGCTACACCGCCTTCTTTCTTTCTCAATCTAACCCCTCGGCTCTGGGGTGTCCACTCTCCCTCCAGCTCTCTCCTTCTCACAGGTAGACTACTGTGTGCTTTCACACTGTGGCGAATCTTTTGGGCCCAAGCATAAGTTGTCGTCGAGGTAATGGATAATATGTGCTGCCTTACAAACGTCCATGACGACACATTCGAGGAAGCAACTAAACACCTCAAATAGTGAGCAGGATATGGAGCACCCCATGGGCAAACAGCGATCTATGTAGTATGCACTTTCACAGAAGCAGCCCAATGGGAGGTCACTATTTCGGAGGCACAGGTTGTAACCGGAACGCCCCCTCAATGTCTGTTTTGCCTTGACAAAGGAGGTACAGTACATAGTACTGTACTTGGTTCCGCGTCGATGTTGTCCTTTACTGACCTGCCCCTTGGATATGACAAATGGTGGATTAATCTGAATGTATTGGGTTCATTTTTTGGCACAACTCCCAACGGGGGTACCACTACGTCTTCTAAGGAAAGTGTTCTGAATGGACCCGCCGCCATTCTACCTAAAGATATTTCTTTTTTTTTTTTTGTCAAGACATCTGGGTGTTGCTAGAGTGAGTTTAGATTTTTACTCCAGCCTTTCTTGATTTTAGAAGGGCATGATATGCCTATATCTGTGTCTCCTCCTCCTTTTACTCCTCCACCTCTTTTCTTTTCACATGACTATATGTAGTTGTGACTTTTCCATGTTTGTTGTGTCTTCTGAGCAGTTTGTCAGCTTTTGGACACCTTTTAAGGTGTTTTCTATGTGTTTTCCATGTGTTTGTATGTGTTTGTGTTTGCCTGCCATTGGTTTCAATGGGGCTCGACGGTGTTCATCTAACAGTTCGGCGAACACCTCCCTGATCGACAAACCGAACCGAACACTAGGGAGGTGGCTCAACACTATATATAACCCTCAAAAGTTCATAGCCTTCATGAGTCTAACAATACATGATAATTTGAAAAGAATGTGTATGGGGCCCCCAGTCGCTGGCTTTACCTCTGCTGGTTTGGAAAATTGCACGGGAGCCCACGCCATTTATTTCAGTAAAATAATCTTTTATTAATTAAATACATGTCCAGTAATTTCTACACACTGTACTAATTGTATTTGTTACTGACATCTATATATCTACCTATTCTGAATTTATTTACTCCTGCAGTGATTTTACAGAAGACGAATGAATTACCGGCTAATCTTCTATCTATCTCTCTATGAAATATAAAGACATGTATACAGCATATGTGTGTCACTGATATATATATATATATATACAGTGGGGCAAAAAAGTATTTAGTCAGTCAGCAATAGTGCAAGTTCCACCACTTAAAAAGATGAGAGGCGTCTGTAATTTACATCATAGGTAGACCTCAACTATGGGCGACAAACTGAGAAAAAAAAATCCAGAAAATCACATTGTCTGTTTTTTTATCATTTTTTTTGCATATTATGGTGGAAAATAAGTATTTGGTCAGAAACAAACAATCAAGATTTCTGGCTCTCACAGACCTGTAACTTCTTCTTTAAGGGTCTCCTCTTTCCTCCACTCATTACCTGTAGTAATGGCACCTTTTTAAACTTGTTATCAGTATAAAAAGACACCTGTGCACACCCTCAAACAGTCTGACTCCAAACTCCACTATGGTGAAGACCAAAGAGCTGTCAAAGGACACCAGAAACAAAATTGTAGCCCTGCACCAGGCTGGGAAGACTGAATCTGCAATAGCCAACCAGCTGGGAGTGAAGAAATCAACAGTGGGAGCAATAATTAGAAAATGGAAGACATACAAGACCACTGATAATCTCCCTCGATCTGGGGCTCCACGCAAAATCCCACCCCGTGGGGTCAGAATGATCACAAGAACGGTGAGCAAAAATCCCAGAACCACGCGGGGGGACCTAGTGAATGAACTGCAGAGAGCTGGGACCAATGTAACAAGGCCTACCATAAGTTACACACTACGCCACCAAGAACTCAGATCCTGCAGTGCCAGACGTGTCCCAGTGCTTAAGCCAGTACATGTCCGGGCCCGTCTGAAGTTTGCTAGAGAGCATTTGGATGATCCAGAGGAGTTTTGGGAGAATGTCCTATGGTCTGATGAAACCAAACTGGAACTGTTTGGTAGAAACACAACTTGTCGTGTTTGGAGGAAAAAGAATACTGAGTTGCATCCATCAAACACCATACCTACTGTAAAGCATGGTGGTGGAAACATCATGCTTTGGGGCTGTTTTTCTGCAAAGGGGCCAGGACGACTGATCCGGGTACATGAAAGAATGAATGGGGCCATGTATCGTGAGATTTTGAGTGCAAACGTCCTTCCATCAGCAAGGGCATTGAAGATGAAACGTGGCTGGGTCTTTCAACATGACAATGATCCAAAGCACACCGCCAGGGCAACGAAGGAGTGGCTTCGTAAGAAGCATTTCAAGGTCCTGGAGTGGCCTAGCCAGTCTCCAGATCTCAACCCTATAGAAAACCTTTGGAGGGAGTTGAAAGTCCGTGTTGCCAAGCGAAAAGCCAAAAACATCACTGCTCTAGAGGAGATCTGCATGGAGGAATGGGCCAACATACCAACAACAGTGTGTGGCAACCTTGTGAAGACTTACAGAAAACGTTTGACCTCTGTCATTGCCAACAAAGGATATATTACAAAGTATTGAGATGAAATTTTGTTTCTGACCAAATACTTATTTTCCACCATAATATGCAAATAAAATGTTAAAAAAACAGACAATGTGATTTTCTGGATTTTTTTTTCTCAGTTTGTCTCCCATAGTTGAGGTCTACCTATGATGTAAATTACAGACGCCTCTCATCTTTTTAAGTGGTGGAACTTGCACTATTGCTGACTGACTAAATACTTTTTTGCCCCACTGTATATACACACACAACCCCTGGCAAAAAATTATGGAATCACCGGCCTTGTAGGATGTTCATTCAGTTGTTTAATTTTGTAGAAAAAAAGCAGATCACATACATGGCACAAAACTAAAGTCATTTCAAATGGAAACTTTCTGGCTTTAAGAAACACTAAGAGATCAAAAACAAAAAATGTGGTAGTCAGTAATGGTTACTTTTTTAAACCAAGCAATACTGTAGCTACCGGGGGGGGGGGAGGGGGGTTGGGCGACAGAGGGGGCCATTGCCCAGTGCCCGGTGCTCAGAGGGGGTCCACCCGTAGCTACACTACTGTAAGTGAATCGGCACAAAATCGATTTCCCTACTCTGTCGCCCGCTATGGGGCCCCTGAGCAGGCCGGGGAGGCCCGATGTTAGCAGTGGGCGCCCCACCCGTCACCGCACTGAGGAGGGAAGGAGCGCTGCGCTCCTTCTCCCATCATCCCCCGTCAGCGTTTGTGGGCGCGATGATGTCACCACCCGGCGCCCGCTGTCAGAAGATGAGCGGGAGGTCGGAGCACTGCTGGAACAAGGAGGAAGAGAGGCGAGTATTTATTTATGGTTTTTTTTTATGGGGCTGCCTTATACTTCAGGATCTGCCTATAGGGGGGCTGCCTGATACTTCAGGATCTGCCTATAGGGGGGCTGCCTTATACTTCAGGATCTGCCTATAGGGGGGCTGCCTTATACTTCAGGATCTGCTTATAGGGGGGCTGCCTTATACTTCAGGATCTGCTTATAGGGGGGCTGCCTTATACTTCAGGATCTGCCTATAGAGGGCTGCCTTATACTTCAGGATCTGCCTATAGGGGGGCTGCCTTATACTCCAGAATCTGCCTATAGGGGTACTGCCTTATACTCCAGAATCTGCCTATGGGGGGGCTGCCTTTTAACACAGGGTCTGGCTATGAGGTGCTGCCTTAAACTACAAGATCTGCCTATGGGGGTGCTGCCTTATACTACAGGATCTGCCTATAGGGGGGCTGCCTTATACTTTAGGATCTGCCTATAGGGGGCTGCCTTATATTTCAGGATCTGCCTATAGGGGGGCTGCCTTATACTCCAGAATCTGCCTATGGGGGTACTGCCTTATACTCCAGAATCTGCCTATGGGGGTACTGCCTTTTAACACAGGGTCTGGCTATGAGGTGCTGCCTTATACTACAGGATCTGCCTATGGGGGTGCTGCCTTATACTACAGGATCTGCCTATAGGGGGGCTGCCTTATACTTTAGGATCTGCCTATAGGGGGCTGCCTTATACTTCAGGATCTGCCTATAGGGGGGCTGCCTTATACTCCAGAATCTGCCTATGGGGGTACTGCCTTATACTACAGGATCTGCCTATGGGGGTGCTGCCTTATACTACAGGGTCTGCCTATGGGGGTGCTGCCTTATACTACAGGATCTGCCTTATGGGGGTGCTGCCTTATACTACAGGGTCTACCTATGGGGGTGCTATCTTATACTACAGGGTCTGCCTATGGGGGTGCTGCTTTATACTATAGGGTCTGCCTATGGGGGTGCTGCCTTATACTACAGGGTTTGACTATGGAGTGCTGCCTTATACTACAGGGTCTGCCTATGGGGAGCTACCTTATACTACAGGATCTGCCTATGGGGTGCTGCCTTATACTACAAGGTCTGCCTATGGAGTGCTGCCTTATACTACATGATTTGCGTATGGGGTGCTGTCTTATACTACAGGGTCTGTCTATCGGGTGCTGCCTTATACTACAGGGTCTGCCTATGGGGTGTTGCCTTAAACTACAGGATCTGACTATGGGGTCCTGTCTTATAATTCAGAGTCTGCCTATGGGGTGCTGTATTATACTACAGGGTCTGCCTATGGGCTGCTGCCTTATACTACAGTATCTGTCTATGGGGGTGCTTGTTGTGAATTCTGTGGCCAAGCTCCCTCCTGTGGTCGTGAGTGGTACTTCGGCTGGTTCTGTCTATGAGCTTCCTTTGGTGGATGAGAGTGGTACTGCGGCTTCTGAGTTTCCTTCCTCAGGTGATGAGGTTAAGTCGTTAGGTGCTGCTCTATTTAACTCCACCTAGTGCTTTGATCCTGGCCTCCAGTCAATGTTCTAGTATTGGTCTTGCTTTCTCCTGGATCGTTCCTGTGGCCTGTCTATCCTGCATAAGCTAAGTTTTGCTTGTGTTATTTTTGTTTGCTATTTTTTCTGTCCAGCTTGCTATATTGGTTTTTCTTGCTTGCTGGAAGCTCTGGGACGCAGAGGGAGCACCTCCGTACCGTTAGTCGGTGCGGAGGGTCTTTTTGCCCCCTCTGCGTGGTTGTTTGTAGGGTTTTGTGTTGACCGCAAAGCAATCTTTCCTATCTTCGGTCTGTTAAGTAAGTTGGGCCTCACTTTGCTAAATCTATTTCATCTCTGCGTTTGTATTTTCATCTCAACTCACAGTCATTATATGTGGGGGGCTGCCTTTTCCTTTGGGGTATTTCTCTGAGGCAAGCTAGGCTTATTTTTCTTTCTTAGGGCTAGCTAGTTTCTCAGGCTGTGCTCGAGGCGCATAGGACTGGTCAGGAGCGCTCCACGGCTACCTCTAGTGTGGTTGGATAGGATTAGGGATTGCGGTCAGCAGAGTTCCCACGTCTCAGAGCTCGTCCTATGTTTTTGGTAATAGTCAGGTCACTTTGTGTGCTCTGAATTTCAAGGTCCATTGTGGTTCTGAATTACCTGTTCACAACAGTACTGGAGGCCCAAAGTACTAATGCTTCTCAATAGAGAAGTTCTGAGACCATTTTTTTTTCTTTGCACTGTGTTCTGTCTTTCTTTTCCCCTTTACATCAGGGTGGTTCAGAACACAGGTGTGGACATGGACATTCAGGGTCTGTTCTCTTTGATGGATAATCTCGCTATAAATGTACAGAATATTCAAGATTTAGTGGTTCAGAATCCTATGTTAGAACCTAAAATTCCTATTCCTGAGTTATTTTCTGGAGATAGAGCTAAGTTTTTGAATTTTAAAAATAATTGTAAACTATTTCTGGCTTTGAAACCCCGCTCCTCTGGTGACCCAGTTCAACAAGTTAAGATCATTATGTCTTTATTACGTGGCGACCCTCAAGACTGGGCATTTTCCCTTGCGCCAGGAGATCCTGCATTATGTAATATTGATGCGTTTTTTCTGGCGCTCGGATTGCTGTACGATGAACCTAATTCAGTGGATCAGGCAGAGAAAAATTTGCTGGCTCTGTGTCAGGGTCAGGATGAGATAGAGATTTTTATTGTCAGAAGTTTAGAAAGTGGTCCGTGCTCACTCAATGGAATGAATGTGCGCTGGCAGCTATTTTCAGAAAGGGTCTCTCTGAAGCCCTTAAGGATGTCATGGTGGGATTTCCTATGCCTGCTGGTCTGAATGAGTCTATGTCTTTGGCCATTCAGATCGGTCGACGCTTGCGTGAGCGTAAATCTGTGCACCATTTGGCGGTATTATCTGAGCATAAACCTGAGCCTATGCAGTAAAATAGGACTTTGACCAGAGCTGAAAGGCAAGAACACAGATGTCAGAATGGGCTGTGTTTCTACTGTGGTGATTCCACTCATGCTATCTCCGAGTGTCCTAAGCGCACTAAGCGGTTCGCTAGGTCTGCCACCATTGGTACGGTACAGTCGAAATTTCTTTTGTCCGTTACTTTGATCTGCTCTTTGTCTTCCTATTCTGTCATGGCATTTGTGGATTCAGGCGCTGCCCTGAATTTGATGGACTTGGAGTTTGCTAGGCGCTGTGGGTTTGTCTTGGAGCCCTTGCAGTGTCCTATTCCATTGAGAGGAATTGATGCTACGCCTTTGGCCAAGAATAAGCCTCAGTATTGGACCCAGCTGACCATGCGCATGGCTCCTGCGCACCAGGAGGATATTCGCTTTCTGGTGTTGCATGATGTGGTCGTGTTGGGGTTGCCATGGCTACAAGTCCATAACCCAGTATTAGATTGGAAATCAATGTCTGTGTCCAGCTGGGGTTGTCAGGGGGTACATGGTGATGTTCCATTTCTGTCTATCTCATCATCCACCCCTTCTGAGGTCCCAGAGTTCTTGTCTGATTACCGGGATGTATTCGATGAGCCCAGGTCCAATGCCCTGCCTCTGCATAGGGATTGTGATTGTGCTATCGATTTGATTCCTGGTAGTAAGTTTCCTAAGGGTCGACTGTTTAATTTATCTGTGCCTGAGCACGCCGCTATGCGGAGTTACGTGAAGGAGTCTTTGGAGAAGGGTCATATTCGCCCGTCATCGTCGCCATTGGGAGCAGGGTTCTTTTTTGTGGCCAAGAAGGATGGTTCGCTGAGACCTTGTATTGATTACCGCCTTCTAAATAAAATTACGGTCAAATTTCAGTACCCCTTGCCGCTGCTGTCTGATTTGTTTGCTCGGATTAAGGGGGCTAGTTGGTTCACCAAGATAGATCTTCGTGGTGCATATAATCTTGTGCGTATTAAACGGGGCGATGAATGGAAAACAGCATTTAATACGCCCGAAGGCCATTTTGAGTACCTGGTTATGCCATTCGGGCTTTCTAATGCTCCATCAGTGTTTCAGTCCTTTATGCATGACATCTTCCGAGAGTACCTGGATAAATTCCTGATTGTATACTTGGATGATATTTTGGTCTTCTCGGATGATTGGGAGTCTCATGTGAAGCAGGTCAGAATGGTGTTCCAGGTCCTGCGTGCTAATTCTTTGTTTGTGAAGGGGTCAAAGTGTCTCTTTGGTGTTCAGAAGGTTTCATTTTTGGGGTTCATTTTTTCTCCTTCTACTATCGAGATGGACCCTGTTAAAGTTCAGGCCATTTATGATTGGACTCAGCCAACATCTCTGAAGAGTCTGCAGAAGTTCCTGGGCTTTGCTAATTTTTATCGTCGCTTCATCAATAATTTTTCTAGTATTGCTAAACCGTTGACTGATTTAACTAAGAAGGGTGCTGATGTGGTCAATTGGTCTTCTGCTGCTGTGGAAGCTTTTCAGGAGTTGAAGCGTCGTTTTTCTTCTGCCCCTGTGTTGTGCCAACCAGATGTTTCGCTTCCGTTCCAGGTCGAGGTTGATGCTTCTGAAATTGGAGCAGGGGCTGTTTTGTCGCAGAGAAGTTCTGATTGCTCGGTGATGAAACCATGCGCCTTCTTTTCCAGGAAATTTTCGCCTGCTGAGCGAAATTATGATGTTGGCAATCGAGAGTTGCTCGCCATGAAGTGGGCATTCGAGGAGTGGCGTCATTGGCTTGAGGGAGCTAAGCATCGCGTGGTGGTCTTGACTGATCATAAGAACTTGACTTATCTCAAGTCTGCCAAGCAGTTGAATCCTAGACAGGCTCGTTGGTTGCTGTTTTTCTCCCGTTTTGACTTTGTGGTTTCGTACCTTCCGGGCTCTAAAAATGTGAAGGCGGATGCCCTGTCTAGGAGTTTTGTGCCCGAATCTCCGGGTTTGCCTGAGCCGGCGGGTGTTCTCAAAGAGGGGGTAATTTTGTCTGCCATCTCCCCTGATTTGCGGCGGGTGCTGCAAAAATTTCAGGCTAATAGACCTGACCGTTGCCCAGCGGAGAAACTGTTTGTCCCTGATAGGTGGACGAATAAAGTTATCTCTGAGGTTCATTGTTCGGTGTTGGCTGGTCCTCCTGGAATCTTTGGTACCAGAGATTTGGTGGCTAGATCCTTTTGGTGGCCGTCTCTGTCGCGGGATGTGCGTTCTTTCGTGCAGTCCTGTGGGATTTGTGCTCGGGCTAAGCCCTGCTGTTCTCATGCCAGTGGGTTGCTTTTGCCCTTGCCGGTCCCGAAGAGGCCTTGGACACATATCTCTATGGATTTTATTTTGGATCTCCCCGTCTCTCAAAGAATGTCGGTCATTTGGGTGGTTTGTGATCGCTTCTCTAAGATGGTCCATTTGGTGCCCTTGTCTAAATTGCATTCCTCCTCTGATTTGGTGCCATTGTTTTTCCAGCATGTGGTTCGTTTACATGGCATTCCAGAGAACATCATTTCTGACAGAGGTTCCCAGTTTGTTTCGAGGTTTTGGCGGTCCTTTTGTGCTAGGATGGGCATTGATTTGTCTTTTTCCTCGGCTTTCCATCCTCAGACAAATGGCCAAACTGAACGAACCAATCAGACCTTGGAAACATATCTGAGATGTTTTGTTTCTGCTGATCAGGATGATTGGGTGTCCTTTTTGCCTTTGGCTGAGTTCGCCCTTAATAATCGGGCCAGCTCGGCTACTTTGGTTTCGCCGTTTTTCTGCAATTCTGGGTTCCACCCTCGTTTCTCTTCAGGGCAGGTTGAGTCTTCGGACTGTCCTGGTGTGGATACTGTGGTGGATAGGTTGCAGCAGATTTGGACTCATGTGGTGGACAATTTGACATTGTCTCAGGAGAAGGCTCAACGTTTCGCTAACCGCAGGCGCTGTGTGGGTCCCCGACTTCGTGTTGGGGATTTGGTTTGGTTGTCATCTCGTTATATTCCTATGAAGGTTTCCTCTCCTAAGTTTAAGCCTCGTTTCATTGGTCCATATAGGATTTCTGAGGTTCTTAATCCTGTGTCTTTTCGTTTGACTCTTCCAGCTTCTTTTTCCATCCATAACGTGTTCCATAGGTCATTGTTGCGGAGATACGTGGCACCTGTGGTTCCATCTATTGATCCTCCTGCTCCGGTTTTGGTTGAAGGGGAGTTGGAGTATATAGTGGAGAAGATTTTGGATTCTCGTGTTTCGAGACGAAAACTCCAGTATCTGGTTAAGTGGAAAGGTTATGGTCAGGAAGATAATTCCTGGGTCTTTGCCTCTGATGTCCATGCTGCCGATCTGGTTCGTGCCTTTCATGTGGCTCATCCTGGTCGGCCTGGGGGCTCTGGTGAGGGTTCGGTGACCCCTCCTCAAGGAGGGGGGGGGTACTGTTGTGAATTCTGTGGCCAAGCTCCCTCCTGTGGTCGTGAGTGGTACTTCGGCTGGTTCTGTCTATGAGCTTCCTTTGGTGGATGAGAGTGGTACTGCGGCTTCTGAGTTTCCTTCCTCAGGTGATGAGGTTAAGTCGTTAGGTGCTGCTCTATTTAACTCCACCTAGTGCTTTGATCCTGGCCTCCAGTCAATGTTCTAGTATTGGTCTTGCTTTCTCCTGGATCGTTCCTGTGGCCTGTCTATCCTGCATAAGCTAAGTTTTGCTTGTGTTATTTTTGTTTGCTATTTTTTCTGTCCAGCTTGCTATATTGGTTTTTCTTGCTTGCTGGAAGCTCTGGGACGCAGAGGGAGCACCTCCGTACCGTTAGTCGGTGCGGAGGGTCTTTTTGCCCCCTCTGCGTGGTTGTTTGTAGGGTTTTGTGTTGACCGCAAAGCAATCTTTCCTATCTTCGGTCTGTTAAGTAAGTTGGGCCTCACTTTGCTAAATCTATTTCATCTCTGCGTTTGTATTTTCATCTCAACTCACAGTCATTATATGTGGGGGGCTGCCTTTTCCTTTGGGGTATTTCTCTGAGGCAAGCTAGGCTTATTTTTCTTTCTTAGGGCTAGCTAGTTTCTCAGGCTGTGCTCGAGGCGCATAGGACTGGTCAGGAGCGCTCCACGGCTACCTCTAGTGTGGTTGGATAGGATTAGGGATTGCGGTCAGCAGAGTTCCCACGTCTCAGAGCTCGTCCTATGTTTTTGGTAATAGTCAGGTCACTTTGTGTGCTCTGAATTTCAAGGTCCATTGTGGTTCTGAATTACCTGTTCACAACAGTACTGGAGGCCCAAAGTACTAATGCTTCTCAATAGAGAAGTTCTGAGACCATTTTTTTTTCTTTGCACTGTGTTCTGTCTTTCTTTTCCCCTTTACATCAGGGTGGTTCAGAACACAGGTGTGGACATGGACATTCAGGGTCTGTTCTCTTTGATGGATAATCTCGCTATAAATGTACAGAATATTCAAGATTTAGTGGTTCAGAATCCTATGTTAGAACCTAAAATTCCTATTCCTGAGTTATTTTCTGGAGATAGAGCTAAGTTTTTGAATTTTAAAAATAATTGTAAACTATTTCTGGCTTTGAAACCCCGCTCCTCTGGTGACCCAGTTCAACAAGTTAAGATCATTATGTCTTTATTACGTGGCGACCCTCAAGACTGGGCATTTTCCCTTGCGCCAGGAGATCCTGCATTATGTAATATTGATGCGTTTTTTCTGGCGCTCGGATTGCTGTACGATGAACCTAATTCAGTGGATCAGGCAGAGAAAAATTTGCTGGCTCTGTGTCAGGGTCATTTTTATTGTCAGAAGTTTAGAAAGTGGTCCGTGCTCACTCAATGGAATGAATGTGCGCTGGCAGCTATTTTCAGAAAGGGTCTCTCTGAAGCCCTTAAGGATGTCATGGTGGGATTTCCTATGCCTGCTGGTCTGAATGAGTCTATGTCTTTGGCCATTCAGATCGGTCGACGCTTGCGTGAGCGTAAATCTGTGCACCATTTGCATCAGATATGGAGGCCTCCACATCACCCTGACCTGGGCGCACAGACTTCTGGCACTTCCAACTACAGGTAATCCCCCCATTCATGAATTGAGATCTATGCATATGATACACCTTATCAGTATATATAGTGATACTCTCACTCCCCAGCGTTTTTTACAGCATATCTGATGCTAATACACTGGGCATATCTGCTTGGTTATCATAAGCCCTCTTCCTTCTTTTCCACATACTATTACCTGATACACAGTTCTGTGCACTGCACACATATTTCTGGTACCTAAATCCTGGCAGCATTTTTATAGTCTGCATACATATGTAGCTTTATGATATGTTAATTAGCCTTTTTTGGATTTCCTATTGTACCTCAGTGCTGTGGTGTGCCTCCCCTGGTATTTGGAGGTTTCCGTTCCCCCCTTCGTCTTTGTCTTATTTTATGTGTTACACACTTTTAGAATAAGTTCTGAATAAATTTATTGATTTTATTGGTATTTTCTCTCTCACTTCATTTTTTCTTATGGCACCCACCATTTGAAAATGTGTCTATATCTTATATTACAGGGTCAGCCTATGGGGTGCTGCCTTATACTACAGTGTCTGCCTATGGGGTGCTGCCTTATACTACAGGGTCAGCATATGGGTTGCTGTCTTTTATTACAGGGTCTGTCTATGGGCTGCTGTCTTATACTACAGGGTCTGCCTATGGGGTGCTGCCTTATACTAGAGTCTGCCTATGGGGTGCTGTCTTATACTACAGGGTCTGCCTATGGGGAGTGCATTATACTGTATTGAGGACTATCTGGTGCATTATACTATATGGAGGTTATCTAGTGGGCCATCGTACAGTGTGGGGATTACAGTGAGGGGGCCACCTTACAGTGTGGGGATTATAATAATCTTTATTTTTATATAGCGCTAACATATTCCGCAGCGCTTTACATTTTGCACACATCATCATCACTGTCCCCAATGGGGCTCACAATCTAAATATTGAAGTGGCCATCATACAGAGTGGGGATTACAGTGAAGGGGCCATCATACAGTACTGGAGCCATCAAACGGTTTGGGGGTTACTAAGAGGTCAGTATACTTCAGGATCTGCCTATAGGGGGCTGCTTTATACTTCAGGATCTGCCTATAGGGAGGCTGCCTTATACTTCAGGATCTGCCTATAGGGGGGCTGCCTTATACTTCAAGATCTGCCTATGTGGGTGCTGCCTTATTCTTCAGAATCTGCCTATGGGGGTACTGCCTTTTAATACAGGGTCTTCCTATGGGGTGCTGCCTTTTACTAGAGTCTGCCTATGGGGTGCTGCCTTATACTACAGGGACTGCCTATGGGGTGCTGCCTTTTACTAGAGTCTGCCTATGGGGTGTTGCCTTATACTACAGGATCTGTATATGGGTGCTGCCTTATACTTCAGAATCTGCCTATGGGGTGCTGCCTTATACTACAGGGTCTGCCTATGGGGTGATGTCTTATACTACAGGGTCCACCTATGGGGTGCTGTCTTATACTACAGGGTCTGCCTATGGGAATGCTGTCTTGTGCTATAGAGTTTGCCTATAGGGGATGCCTTGTGCTATAGAGTAGACCTATGGGGAGTGCGTTATACTATATGGAGTCCTATGGGGAGTGCATTATACTATACAGAGACCTATGGGGAGTGCATTATACTATATTTATGATGCTCTGGTGCATTATACTATATGGAGGCCATCTAGTGGGCCATCATACAGTGTGAAGATTACAGTGAAGGAGCCATCATACAGTGTTGGAGCCATTAAAAAGTTTGGGGGCTACTAAGGGGTCAGTATACTGTGTATGTGGTACTATACAGTGAGGGGAAATTATACTGTATAGGGGAGCTGTACGGGGGAGACTCGGGACATTATTAAATGTAAAGTTGGCACTTCTTGTTATAGGGGATCTCAGGTTACTGTGATTATCAAAGGGGCACACATGGCAATATTACTTTCTAGCGAGCAAAATGTGGACACTGTTTTCTAAGGGCACTTGCACCCGGCATTACTATATTATAGAGGGGTGCTTTAGAATTTAGAGGGCACAGAGAACCACACAGCAGGTGCAGTAATAGGGACACATATGGCAGCAGTGGCTCAGTATTGGGGTATCAGTGACAGTAATAGGGACACATACGGCAGCAGTGGCTCAGGATTGGGGGTATCAGCAGGATGAGGAGTTTGTGCAGGTTGGGAATAGATGGTGATGGAGCTGGAATATGAGAAGTGAAATGTGTCTTTGTTGTATTCCCTGCAGGGAGTCCTGGCTGGAAGAAGTTGTCATATCGGTCTGTGCCAGATGGAAAAGACGGGAAAAGTGAACGATTCCATCAGGAAGAATGTCAGCGGTAATTCACTATCTGTAACTGTGCTGTAATCTCTTATATGTTCTGTAGGACTGGCATCTACCACTGACCATATGGCGGTAATATCCACGTTGGTCTTTATATAGAGATTATCTTCAGTAATAGCGCGGTCATCTGCTGAGGTTCTCCTCCACTATTAGGGCGAGTCACCGAATTGTAATGAAGGTTACCTGGTTAGGGGCCCACTCAGAAAGCTTCGCCCCCCTGAACCAAAACCATAGCTACGCCTCTGAAACCAAGCATAGAGTAAAAATTATGGAGTCACTAAATTATGAGGAAAAAAATTATGGAATCATCCTGTAAATTTTCTTTCCCAAAACTAACACCTGCATCAACTTAGATCTGCTTGTTAGTCTACATCTAAAAAGGAGTGATCACACCTTGGAGAGCTGTTGCACCAAGTGGATTGACATGAATCATGGCTCCAACACGAGAGATGTCAATTGAAACAAAAGAGATGATTATCAAACTCTTAAAATAGGGTAAATCATCACGCAATGTTGCAAAAGATGTTGGTTGTTCACAGTCAGCTGTGTCTAAAATCTGGACCAAATACAAACAACATGGGAAGGTTGTTAAAGGCAAACATACTGGTAGACCAAGGAAGACATCAAA
Source organism: Ranitomeya imitator (assembly GCF_032444005.1). Taxonomy (NCBI): domain Eukaryota; kingdom Metazoa; phylum Chordata; class Amphibia; order Anura; family Dendrobatidae; genus Ranitomeya; species Ranitomeya imitator. The sequence continues at coordinate 507,586,875 of NC_091285.1, forward strand.
GCGTCAAGACCAGAAACTTAAAGCAATATGTCTCCAAAACAGGAAATGCACAACAAAACAAATGAGGAACGAATGGGTGGAAACTGGAGTCAATGTCTGTGACCGAACTGTAAGAAACCGCCTAAAGGAAATGGGATATACATAATAAAAAGCTAAACTAAAGCCATCATTAACACCTAAACAGAAAAAAACAAGGTTGCAATGGGCTAAGGAAAAGCAATCGTGGACTGTGGATGACTGGATGAAAGTCATACTCCGTGATTAATCACGAATCTGCATTGGGCAAGGTGATGATGCTGGAACTTTTGTTTGGTGTAGTTTCAATGAGATTTCTAAAGATGACTGCCTGAAGAGAACATGCAAATTTCCACAGTCATTGATAATATGGGGCTGCATGTCAGGTAAAGGCACTGGGGACATGGCTGTCATTACATCTTCAATAAATGCACAAGTTTATGTTGATATTTTGGACACTTTTCTTATCCCATCAATTGAAAGGATGTTTGGGGATGATGAAATCATTTTTCAAGATGATAATGCATCCTGCCATAGAGCAAAAACTGTGAAAACATTCCTTGAAAAAATACACATAAGGTCAATGTCATGGTCTGCAAATAGTCCGCATCTCAATCCAATTGAAAATCTTTGGTGGAAGTTGAAGAAAATGGTCCATGACAAGGCTCCAACCTGCAAAGCTGATCTGGCAACAGCAATCAGAGAAAGTTGGAGCCAGATTGATGAAGAGTACTGTTTGACACTCATTAAGTCCATGCCTCAGAGACTGCAAGCTGTTAGAAAAGCCAGAGGTGGTGCAACAAAATACTTGTGATGTGTTGGACTGTTTTTTTTGTTTGTTTGTTTTTCATGATTCCATAATTTTTTCCTCAGAATTGAGTGATTCCATAATTTTTTCCCTTTGCTTGGTTAAAAAAAGTAACCATTACTGACTACCACATTTTTTGTTCTTGATTTCTTTTAGTGTTTCTTAAAGCCACAAAGTTGCCATTTGAAATGACTTTAGTTTTGTGCCATATCTGTGATCTATCTTTTCTAACCTATTCTATTCTATACTGTATGCAGCAGATCATTTGCCGGCTATTAATCTATATCTATCTATCTATCTATCTAACATTTATTTTTATATATATGTTTTGAAGAATATATCGTTTTAAAACGATTTGTCAATGACAGAGAACTGCTGTATGTAAAAGCTCATATTAAAATTGCATGACATCCGTATGCAATCCGTATGCAATGCAGATACTAGATGCGAGGAAATCGCATCATCGCATTGCAAACGGATTACACACGGATCACCATACAGAGAGCATAGGTGCGATTCTCGGCCGTCAAAATTGGACCGCTTTTTTATACGTTGAGTGTGAGTCCGGCCTACTGATGAGATAGAAGAAGTATCACAAATAAAGATTTACATCAAGGCACCTTATAGACGACATTGTCTCTGATTGGAGTCATTCTCATTTTCTTCTTCATCTTGCCATGATGACTTTTCACACACATAGCTCGTCTCTGCATACCTCCATTTTCTCTGGTCTTCTGCAGCACATCCCGACCCGGTGCTTTAAAAATAGCAGCTTGATTATAATTTACTGTACCTTAATAAAAGCCCTACGCTGTATCCCTGAATAAATAATTGCCCTTGCAGTGCTATCATAACAAAATATGACCCCCACACTACCTATTTTATGGTGCATGCCTGCCACACTGCCCCCTCCTTTCCATAGTGGACCTCCTCTTCACACGATCCTCTCACACTCTGTACCCCCTATAGTGCCCAGTCACTATACTGTGCCCACTCCCCCTCCTCGGCATACTGTTCCCTCCTTGCTGTGCCTCACACTATGCCCTCATGCTGTCCTGCTCTCTATACTGTCTCTACACTATTCCCCTTCCTTGGCATACTGTTCACTTCTTGCTGTGCCTCACACTACCCCTCATACTGTTCCTACACTATCCAGTCTCTATTCTGTGCCCCTTCACATTTTTCTCTCCATATACTGTTACCTCACACAATTTCTCTCAATAGTCTCTTCACACATTCCCCCCACTCTCCATACTGTCTCCTTATACATCGCACTCCACATACTGTTTGCGTTTCGTACCCATTCCCCCACTCCTCACACTGTTTCCTCGCATATTCCACACTCCTCATACTGCCATTCTGTCTCCTCACAGGTTCCTCTCACTCCCTATACTGTGTCTGCACCAATCCCACCATCTTCCTCCTCATGCTATGTCTGCGCAACAATCCCCCTACTTCTCATACTGTGACTGCATAACTTCTTGCCCACTTACTGTGTAGGCACCAATTCCCCCTTCGTACCTTATACTGTATCCACATAACCTCCCCCTCGCTACTCAAACTATGTCTGCACCAATCCTCCAAACACCCCTCCTCATATTGTGCAACATCAATTCCCCTATGGCTACTCATTCTGTGTCCACAACAATTCCTCCTGCCACACCTTCTACTGTGTCCACACCAATCCCTCCCCCACTCCTCATACTGAGTCCACACATATCCCTCCCTCGCTCTTAATACTGTGTCAGCACCACTGCCCCCCCCGCTCTTTATACTGCATCTGCACAATAGTCCCCACTCCTCATACTGTGTCTGCACCAATGCCCCCTGCTGCTTATACTGTGTCTTCATAATCCCCTCTGCTCGTCATACTGTGTCCACTCTAATCCGCCCACTCCTTATACTGTGCTTGCACGAATCCCCCAGCTCCTTATAGTGTTTCCGCACAAATTCCCCCTTACTCCTCATACTGTGTCTGCAACAATTCCCACGCACCCCTCCTCATACTGTGACCCCTCTTCCCGGTGTCAGGCACAATACACACCCAGCTCCTTATAGTGTGTCAACACAAATCCCCCATAACTCCCCATACTGTGTCCATTTTCCACACCATATACACCCTCCACTCCATATATTGTGTCTGCGCCAATACTGTGTCTGTCTTTCTCCTCATTTCTCCTTAAATTTCTCTCCCCACAATTACAATAGGGAGTGATTACCTGACCGACATTCAATGCACCTCTGTGTTACGCTTTTTAAGCCCTGCTCTACTTACAGCGTGTATCATTCGGCTCCACCCAGTACCTGACCATCGCTCGGAGTAGCCTTGTACTTTTTTCCTGTATTGGCGTATTCCTGTTTTATCTCACCTGTTATCAACCCGGCTTGTCTTCTGATCTCTCGGTTCCTGAACTTGGCTGTAAATTCTTAACCTGTGCTGCCTGCCTTGTCCCGTGCTATGGTGTTACACTCTGTGGCACTGGAAGGGGACGTCAGTGTGATCAGATGACCTGGTCGAGCTGTTGATGTCGCTGTGACCTCAAAGTGTTGGTGGTCAGGGCTTCAACTGGAGAGACGGAAGTACAATGAATTGCTCCTCTGAGCCAGCTGTCATCTTGACAGCTGGCACAGACAGCAGTCACCTCCCGGGGGGTGGCAAAACGCAGCTGCCAGTGAGACATGTTGCACCGCAGCAACAGGCGGTCCAATGGCGCCTTCCTGTCGGCTGCAGCGAGGCAAGTGCCCCGTTTCCCCACCCCTACATATGCCCCTGCTGTGGAGTTTTGGAGGAGACCGCAGTACCCAAAGAAACACCACGAAAACACCAGGAGAATATACAAACTCCTTGCAGATGCTGTCCTAGGTGAGATTTAATTCCAGGGCCCCAGCGCTGAAAGAAACAGTACTAACAAGTGAACTACTGTGCTACCACTAAAATAATGCAAGTGTGGTTGCTTTCTTTAGAGGAAACAAAAAGAACAGTCCTTTAAGTCGATGTCAAAGAACACTCTCAGTCCTAGTGACAGTGAAACCCAGAGTTACACTTGTGGAGTAAAATGAAGCGAAAGTTTTGACATTTTCATAACATAATATATATACAATCAATGGAATCAGAGTTTTTAAACAGGCCACATTTCTGACTCTGCCCACTCCAGCAAGTACATCGCAGTACGATTTTGTTTCATAATCACGTGGCAGTGGATGGGTGGAGTTTTGGCCACACAGTTAGCGGCACAATTTACCTGCATTTCCACAGGCAGATTTCTGCCCACAAAGAGTGCTGACCGAAGGTTTAACAAGCTCAGAGATAGTTTGTCTCATTCAGTTTGCATACTGTTGGCAGCACACCTGTGCATCTGATTAACGGCATGTGTAAAAGGGCTTTTATTTTCCCTATTGTATGTTGTTTCGATGTGTGTGTGGATTTCCTCCGGGTACTCCATTTTCCTTCCATGCTCCAAAAACATACTCAAAGAGAATTTAGATTGCGAGCCCCAATGGGGACAGGGATGATGATGTCTGTAATGCACTGTGGAACAAATTGCACTATATAAGTGAGCAAAATACACAGATAAAATAAATAAATGCACCCCAGCTTCCCCCCCCCCCCCACTGCCTAATGATTTTATGTAAGCCAGAAATGTTGTTGCAAATTTTGCGAGACATACAACGCAAAATAGTTTATGGACAAAAATAAAGAACATTTATGACTCTGCAAAAAAACTATGCAAAATTCACAACTTAAAAACTGCAAATGATTAATTGAGGCGACAATGTGAGAATCTTATTTTTCATGCACAAGCTATATATTATATATATTTAAAGGAAAGCTCTATTACCTTATTAACTTCTTGTCTGTTCGGAGAGAGTTCAGGGACATCAGCTTCGGTTAGGAAGACTGTGACATTAAAGGAAACATTGAAATATTGCTCATCAATAGATAACATTGGTAACATGCTTAGTTTCAGAGAGCAGATGGATTACAATGGTTGAGGGTAATACACCAGACCTAATGCTGAGCTGCTGTCAGTCAGTGCCAGATGCGTGGTTACAGCCGCCGCTTTCTCAGGTGACTGAACCTGCACCAGAGCCACCCCCGTGACTGAAACCTGAGCACTACTAGGAGGAATTACCGTATATACTCGAGTATAAGCCGAGATTTTCAGCCCAAATTTTTGGGCTGAAAGTGCCCCTCTCGGCCTATACTCGAGTCAAGGTGGGTGGCAGGGTCGGCGGGTGAGGGGGTGAGGGCGCTGAGGCATACTTACCTGCTTCCAGCGATCCTGGCGCTCCCCCTGCCGTCCCACGGTCTTCGGTGCTGCAGCTCTTCCCCTCTTCAGCGGTCACGTGGGACCGCTCATTAGAGAAATGAATAGGCGGCTCCACCTCCCATAGGTGTGGAGCCACATATTCATTTCTCTAATCAGCGGTGCCGGTGACCGCTGATAGAGGAAGAAGCTGCGGCACCGAAGACCAGCTGTACGGGGGAAGGAGCCGGACGCCGGGACCAGGTAAGTATCGCATATTTAACTGTCCCCGTTCCAGCCGCCGGGCGCCGCTCCATCTTCCCGGCGCCGCTCCATCTTCCCGCCGTCTCTCCGCTCTGACTGTGCAGGTCAGAGGGCGTGATGACGCATATAGTGTGCGCGGCGCCCTCTGCCTGATTAGTCAGTGCGCAGAGACGCCGGGACCGGATGCTGGGAGCTGCAAGCAAGAGAGGTGAGTATGGCTTTTTTTTTTTTTTATTGCAGCGGCAGCAGCGGCACAGATTTATGTGGAGCATCTATGGGGAAATATGAACGGTGCAGAGCATATAGGGCACAGCTATGGGGCAGTATGAACGGTGCAGGGCACTATATGGCACAGCTATGGGGCAGTATGAACGGTGCAGAGCACTATATGGCACAGCTATGGGGCAATAATGAACGGTGCAGAGCACTATATGGCACAGCTATAGGACAATAATGAACAGTGCAGAGCACTATATGGCACAGCTATGGGGCAGTATGAACGGTGCAGAGCACTATATGGCACAGATATGGGGCAGTATGAATGGTGCAGAGCACTATATGGCACAGCTATGGGGCAGTATGAACGGTGTAGAGCACTATATGGCACAGCTATGGGGCAGTATGAACAGTGCAGAGCACTATATGGCACAGCTATGGGGCAGTATGAACGGTGCAGAGCACTATATGGCACAGCTATGGGGCAGTATGAACGGTGCAGAGCACTATATGGCACAGCCATGGGGCAGTATGAACGGTGCAGAGCACTATATGGCACAGCTATGGGGCAGTATGAACGGTGCAGAGCACTATATGGCACAGCTATGGGGCAGTATGAACGGTGCAGAGCACTACATGGTACAGCTATGGGGCAGTATGAACGGTGCAGAGCACTATATGGCACAGCTATGGGGCAGTATGAACGGTGCAGAGCACTATATGGCACAGCTATGGGGCAGTATGAACGGTGCAGAGCACTATATGGCACAGCTATGGGGCAGTATGAACGGTGCAGAGCACTATATGGCACAGCTATGGGGCAGTATGAACGGTGCAGAGCACTATATGGCACAGCTATGGGGCAGTATGAACGGTGCAGAGCACTATATGGCACAGCTATGGGGCAGTATGAACGGTGCAGAGCACTACATGGCACAGCTATGGGGCAGTATGAACGGTGCAGAGCACTACATGGCACAGCTATGGGACAGTATGAACGGTGCAGAGCACTATATGGTACAGCTATGGGGCAGTATGAACGGTGCAGAGCACTATATGGTACAGCTATGGGGCAGTATGAACGGTGCAGAGCACTATATGGCACAGCTATGGGGCAATAATGAACGGTGCAGAGCACTATATGGCACAGCTATGGAGAAATATGAACGGTGCAGAGCACTATATGGCACAGCTATGGGGAAATATGAACGGTGCAGAGCACTATATGGCACAGCTATGGGGAAATAATGAACGGTGCAGAGCACTATATGGCACAGCTATGGGGAAATATGAACGGTGCAGAGCACTATATGGCACAGCTATGGGGAAGTAATGAACGGTGCAGAGCACTATATGGCACAGCTATGGGGAAATATGAACGGTGCAGAGCACTATATGGCACAGCTATGGGGCAGTATGAACGGTGCAGGGCACTATATGGCACAGCTATGGGGCAGTATGAACGGTGCAGAGCACTATATGGCACAGCTATGGGGCAATAATGAACGGTGCAGAGCACTATATGGCACAGCTATGTGGCAGTATGAACGGTGCAGAGCACTATATGGCACAGCTATGGGGCAGTATGAACGGTGCAGAGCACTATATGGCACAGCTATGGGGCAGTATGAACGGTGCAGAGCACTATATGGCACAGCTATGGGGCAGTATGAACGGTGCAGAGCACTATATGGCACAGCTATGGGGCAGTATGAACGGTGCAGAGCACTATATGGCACAGATATGGGGCAGTATGAATGGTGCAGAGCACTATATGGCACAGCTATGGGGCAGTATGAACGGTGCAGAGCACTATATGGCACAGCTATGGGGCAGTATGAACGGTGCAGAGCACTAAATGGCACAGCTATGGGGCAGTATGAACAGTGCAGAGCACTATATGGCACAGCTATGGGACAGTATGAACGGTGCAGAGCACTGTATGGTAGAGCTATGGGGCAGTATGAACGGTGCAGAGCACTATATGGTACAGCTATGGGGCAGTATGAACGGTGCAGAGCACTATATGGCACAGCTATGGAGAAATATGAACGGTGCAGAGCACTATATGGCACAGCTATGAGGAAATATGAACGGTGCAGAGCACTATATGGCACAGCTATGGGGAAATAATGAACGGTGCAGAGCACTATATGGCACAGCTATGGGGAAATATGAACGGTGCAGAGCACTATATGGCACAGCTATGGGGAAGTAATGAATGGTGCAGAGCACTATATGGCACAGCTATGGGGAAATATGAACGGTGCAGAGCACTATATGGCACAGCTATGGGGCAGTATGAACGGTGCAGGGCACTATATGGCACAGCTATGGGACAGTATGAACGGTGCAGAGCACTATATGGCACAGCTATGGGGCAATAATGAACGGTGCAGAGCACTATATGGCACAGCTATAGGACAATAATGAACAGTGCAGAGCACTATATGGCACAGCTATGGGGCAGTATGAGCGGTGCAGAGCACTATATGGCACAGATATGGGGCAGTATGAATGGTGCAGAGCACTATATGGCACAGCTATGGGGCAGTATGAACGGTGCAGAGCACTATATGGCACAGCTATGGGGCAGTATGAACGGTGCAGAGCACTATATGGCACAGCTATGGGGCAGTATGAACGGTGCAGAGCACTATATGGCACAGCTATGGGGCAGTATGAACGGTGCAGAGCACTATATGGCACAGCTATGGGGCAGTATGAACGGTGCAGAACACTATATGGCACAGCTATGGGGCAGTATGAGCGGTGCAGAGCACTATATGGCACAGCTATGGGGCAGTATGAACGGTGCAGAGCACTATATGGCACAGCTATGGGACAGTATGAACGGTGCAGAGCACTATATGGTACAGCTATGGGGCAGTATGAACGGTGCAGAGCACTATATGGTACAGCTATGGGGCAGTATGAACGGTGCAGAGCACTATATGGCACAGCTATGGAGAAATATGAACGGTGCAGAGCACTATATGGCACAGCTATGGGGAAATATGAACGGTGCAGAGCACTATATGGCACAGCTATGGGGAAATAATGAACGGTGCAGGGCACTATATGGCACAGCTATGGGGAAATATGAACGGTGCAGAGCACTATATGGCACAGCTATGGGGAAATATGAACGGTGCAGAGCACTATATGGCACAGCTATGGGGAAATAATGAACGGTGCAGAGCACTATATGGCACAGCTATGGGGATATAATGAACGGTGCAGAGCACTATATAGCACAGCTATGGGGCAATAATGAACGGTGCAGAGCACTATATGGCACAGCTATGGGGAAATAATGAACGGTGCAGAGCACTATATGGCACAGCTATGGGGAAATAATGATCTATTTTTATTTTTGAAATTCACCGGTAAATGCTGCATTTCCACCCTAGGCTTATACTCGAGTCAATAAGTTTTCCCAGTTTTTTGTGGCAAAATTAGGGGGTCGGCTTATACTCGGGTCGGCTTATACTCGAGTATATACGGTAAGTCCATTTCCACCCGGCATCAGGAGTCTAAGTGCCCTGCCGGGCAGGTTCACAACTCTACTAAACGAGATTAACCCCATATCTGCAGGTTAATAGCATTTTTTCATGTGACAGGCTCCCTTTAGTAGGTGCAGAAATGGTGCAGAAAATCTACAAGATCAAAAACTCATCAAACGCTCATTGAGGGAACTTAACCTAAAGCAACTGTAGAGAAGCACTGTAAGGCTGGAGTCACACTAGAGAGGAATACAGACGAGTGCTATGCGAGAAAAATCACATATCACTTGGACCAATGTTAATCTATGGGGCAGCTCCCACCACCATTTTTTTTTCTCGGCCATATTATACGTGCGAGTGAAATAGCAGCATGCTGCAATTTGCGCCGTATATCGGCCGAGACTCGCCAATGAAAGTCTATGGGTGGGAGAAAAATTTGCACACCACATGGACCATCAGTGTGACTTGCAAGAAATATGGACCGGTGTTCTTTGAAAAGCCGGCAATTCATGTGCGGTGAACAATGAAATCACACTGACAGGTTACAATAGAATAGATAGAATGGATATATACAGTACATAGTATAGGTATATATATTTACCGAGGGTGAATCGTGAATGAGGACGGTCGTTTTGCACTGACTGCGCTTCAACGAGTCCAGGTATTAAGGTATTTTGTAAAGTATATAATTTCACATGTGTTAATTCATAGTTTTGATGCCTTCAGTGTGAATGTACAATTTTCATAATCATGAAAATACAGAAAAATCTTTAAATGAGGTGTGTCCAAACTTTTGGTCTATACTGTATATCTTTATATTTCATAGATAGATAGCAGAATAGCCGATAATTCATTTGTCGGCTTCTGTACAATCATTGCAGAAGCCGACATTATAGGAGACATGGTTTACATACAGTAAACCATTGCAGAACAGTTAGATTTATAGATGTCCGTGTCTAATACTGTTAGTAGTATGCGTGGGTAAAATTTGGGACCTGTATGTATTTAATAAATTAATGTTTTCGCTGAAAAAACTGGTGTGGGCTCCGGCGCAATTTTCTGCACCAGAGAGGGAAAGCCAGTGACTGAGGGCAGATATTAATAGCCTAGAGAGGGACCTCTCTCTTCCCACTGCCCTGTAATGGTGGCAATAAGGGGTTAATTTCACCTTTGTACTGTAAGATGACATTAATCCTGGCTTAGTAATGGAGAAGTGTCAATACTGGGGAATGAATGAGAAGATGCTGGCATCAGTATCAGTGACATCAGTGCAGCGTCCCAGCCTGATCCGAGGTGAACTCGAGCACGGGAAAGTGATAGTTAATTTTCCCACACTGCCCACTCCCCATTTTATGTGTATATCTATCTATCTATCTATATGATTATTTGTTATTAAAACAATGTTTACAGTTGTGTTTTACAATGCGATTTTAACATGAGCTTTTACATAGAGAGAACTACTGTATGTAGAAGCTCATGTTAAAATTGCATTGCATACGGATGCCATACAGATGTCACACTGTTTCTAGATGCGAGGAAATCGCATCCTTGCATTGCAAACTAATTACATACGGATGACTGTTCAGGGAACATTTCTGCGATTCTCGGCCATCAAAATCGGACCAATTTTTTATACGGCAAGTGTGATTCCAGCCTTAGATGCAGAGTAACATATAGAATTGTGCAACATGCAAGAAATAATCAGTGTAGAAATAAAATAAAAATAACAACAAATTTACCTTTTGTTGAAGAATCTTGATCATTATCCAAAGCTGGTAAACATAATATCTGGGAGGCATAATTATTCAGAAATGCCATGTTCCTATTAATTTTAGACTCCACATCCGCAAACGCACTTTCACAGAAGGGGGCACACATTATAAACTCTTTGTGAATCATTTCCAATGAGTATCTAGGAACTGCTACCAGCTCTTTATGAAGAGGTTCTACTACCGATGGAATTTCTGGCCAGTCTTTCTGTAAACGAAAACAAAATTAAAATTGAAATGGTGTAATGCAAAAACCTGGAAGACATTTACTATCACTTAAAATCAGGTTTAGAGTAGCCAGATTTGCTCTTAATTTATTTCCAGAGCTCCCAAGTATTTTAAATTTGGAATATGGTTCCAGAGGCTTTTTGTTTACTGTTAATTTTTATGGAATTTTTCACAAGGTAATAATGCCTTCAGACACGTCAACAGAGACTCCATCAGCCAAGCACCCTTGTAAAGGCCATATAAATTAGCAATAACTAAATAGGCCCATATGCATGGAATTATATAATGGATTGTAAAAAAAAAAAAATACAGAAGCAGTAGGAATAAAATAAAAAGCAAAAAATGGTAACTTTTGACCTTATTACTGGTCCTCTTTAAAGAATGAAATCTGTCACTGTTTAACAGGGAATTGGATGCACCTTTTTTCTACGGATGAACTCTGGATGTCACTGCTGTGTTAAGGAAATACACCGGTGACACTTTAAGGTGTGCTGAGGTGATCACTGTTGATTAAAGGACATACTTGCTAAGAACTCAAAAGTAAAACTTATTTTTTCTAAACAAGACATTAAATAATAATAATAAAGAAAACAAGTAAAAAAAATGACATTTTTTTCAGACAAAACATTCTTTTTAATAAATCTGTACTTCCACACTACATTTCATAGTTTCATAGTTTTTAAGGTTGAAGGTAGCCTTAAAGCGAACCTGTCAGCAGGATTTTGTTCAGTAAACCACGGACACTGTCAGGTTGGTGCCGTTATACTGATTAAAATGATACCTGGATTGATGAAATCAGTTATGTGGTTGTTGTTTAATCTGTATTTGCAGTTTCAGTTAATGAGATTATGGTGCTTGGGGGCGGGCTGTATGTGTGAGGTCTTTATGTGGCACTCTACTTACATATTCATCTGTCAGGATTCGAACCCAGCAGCTCTTATGCACCAGATACTAGTACCTGGGTGGTTCCTGATTGACTCCATCCTGAGTTCTTGATTGTCTCCACCCCAAGTTCCTGATTGGTTCAACCCTGTGATCTCCTGATTGAGCACCCTACTTTAATCTGGCACTGCACTTTCTTCCTTTCGAGATTATTGAGCTCCCAGCCTTTAGTCTAGCTTTTTCCCACCTGTTGCTTATCCTCAAAATCCTAATACTGCTCCATGTACTGACCTCGATCCTCCATCCTGACTTCAATTACTGCTTAGCCTCTCAACTACACTGCTGCTCCGTGCTGCACCTTTATCTATAACCTGATGACGCTACCTGCTGTTGCTGCGCCTACTGGTTGCAATTTCACTACTCCAACTCAGGTCAGTCCATAACAGAATAATTTTGAGCATAAAATGGAGTCTCTTGCAGCTCAACTGAGGCAACAAGAAGTCTAACCTTTTTTGGTGCCACATAATAAAAAATATTTTTTAAGTTGCAGACACAGGTGTTGGGTCAGCAAAAGGAAATTATTGAGTTACAGAGGCAACTTCTGGATTTGCGCAACTGAGGCTCAGAATCAAACACACGCATGCCACTGTGCGCAAAGTTCATTGGGGATTGTTATAATTATCATGGATTCCTTAACCCCTTTCTGACATGACGTACTATCCCGTCGAGGTGGGGTGGGCCTGTATGACTACCGACAGGATAGTACGTCATACGCGATCGGCCGGGTGTCAGCCGCCTATCGCAGCTGACATCCGGCACTATGTGCCAGGAGCGGTCACGGAGCGCCCCCTGCACATTAACCCCCGGGACACCGCGATCAAACATGATCGCGGTGTGCCGGCGGTACAGGGAAGCATCGATGCAGGGACGGGGCTCCCTGCGGGCTTCCCCGAGACCCCCGCAGCAACGCGATGTGATCGCATTGCTGTGAGGGTCTCCTTACCTCCCTCCCTGTAGCAGGCCTGGATCCAAAATGGCCGCGGCATCCGGGTCCTGCAGGGAGGGAGGTGGCTTACCAAAAAACGAGACAAAAAACCAACGCTTTATTATCATACCGCCGAACAAAAAGTGGAATACCACGCGATCAAAAAGACGGATATAAATAACCATGGTACCGCTGAAAACGTCATCTTAGGGTGGTTTCACACTTGCGTTTTTGTCTGCAGCGTTTTTTTTCCTATATTTAACATTGAAAACGCATGCGTTTTTAGTGGTACGCGTTTAGTCGCGTTTTGAAACACATGCGTTTTTTTACTGCATGCGTTCATTTTCCAAAATGCTACTTGTAGTATTTTTGAGGGGCGTTTTTCGGACCAAAAAATCGCATGCGTTTTCATGCGTTTTTTTTTGGACCAAAAATGCATTGGAGTCAATGGGGACGCATGCGTTTTTTTGTGCATGCGTTTGCATGCGTTTTTTTGACGCATGCGGTTTTTTTAACAATGGTTGAATAGACTGTAGATAAGGCTGTCTAGACACTGATAAGCCTCCCCCATAGCAGCAGGGGTATAAAAGGAAGGTTAGGGGAAGTTTCTGGTCACTTCTCATCAGACTCCAAAGAAGACAAGACCCTGCTCGGACGCATTGGTGGACAAGACCCAGAGCAATGTGAGTATATCCTAGCCAATGCATTTATTTTTAATTTTTTGGATCTACATGTCCTAATTTCTTCTATTTTTTTTTCAACATGCATCAGAATGTCTTCTGCGGAGTCTTCATCTGATGAGGAGTTTGAGCCACGCCAGTCCGAAGTGGATCACGTCAGTGAGGTTAGTTTTTTGTCCTTCAGCTTGGTAAGTATTGACTGTCGCATCGACACATGAGACAATTTGATTTTTTTTTTTTATAGAGCACTTCAACTGAGGGACAGAGAGGGACGGAGCAGCGGAGTCAAGGTCCGGTGGGAAGACGTCAGCGGGTATGTATACAAGGCAGACTGTCCTCATTGTAATATTCTTGAATCTTCCTTTCTGTACCCTTGATTTTCTTTTAATTTTTCTTGTATGATCCTTTTCTTAAAGTTGACTTTCACATTCCTGCCCTTTCTCATCTTCTTTTTTTTTTTTTTTTTCCCAATGTGATTGAGCAAACTTATATGATTTTCTTTTACTTTTAGGTTTCACAACGGGACGACGACCGGATTGATAATGACCTCCTTATCACTCTGGTCCAGGAGCGAGTCCCGTTGTGGGACGGCCGGGATCCACAGCACGCCGTCAATAGTGTTCTCCGTCGGTTGTGGAGTGAGGTGGCCCAAGCGTTGTGGGATGGCTGGGAGAATTCCCCGCCACGGGTCCATAATGCATTTGGTAAGTATTGCACTGCAGTGTGAAGCAGCAGAGACCTTGGCCGGGCTCTCTTGACTGTGTGTGATGAAAGAAACTTTTTGGAGTTTCTGTCATCACACACAGTCAAGAGAGCACGGCCAAAAGTACTTTTTCTGACCATTATATGTTTTTGTTATTTCACAGTTGAGAAAATAAGAACACGTTGGCGTTCCATGAAGGACCGCTTCACCAAGGACCTGCGTGCAGAGAAGAGTGCAGCTAGTGGTTCCGGAGCTCTACAAATATCACCGTGTGCTGGCCTTTTTAAGACCGGTCCTTCTCATGAGAACGTAAGTATTTCTCACATGCTTCCGGTTGTATTGCATTGACATAATCTGTAATTTTAAATTCCACAGGATGTACCGTCTTGCTATATTTTGGTATTAATTTTCTGTGTTCTTTTTTCACAGCACACACTGCACGACTGTCGCACCAGGTTCTGGAGCGGTCCTTCAGCCGGCAGCCACGGACCCGTCCCAGCCATCCAGCAGCGCAGCACCAGGTGGGTCTTCCACACTCACTGGAGACCAGGGGGCTGGCCCATCAGGTCTTCCCCTTTCGCAGTCCTCTTTCGCTGCACCCATTTTTGCGGGCTCATCCCGGCAGCGACAGAGGGCTTCGGATAGGTCCCTCATGCCTGAGTTTTTGCACTTGAGCTCGGTTTTACACGAAGCTATCAAGGCTTTAGGTGACAGAATGGATGTGTCCCATTATGGGAGACAAACTGAGAAAAAAAAATCCAGAAAATCACATTGTCTGTTTTTTTATCATTTTTTTGCATATTATGGTGGAAAATAAGTATTTGGTCAGAAACAAACAATCAAGATTTCTGGCTCTCACAGACCTGTAACTTCTTCTTTAAGAGTCTCCTCTTACCTCCACTCATTACCTGTAGTAATGGCACCTGTTTAAACTTGTTATCAGTATAAAAAGACACCTGTGCACACCCTCAAACAGTCTGACTCCAAACTCCACTATGTTGAAGACCAAAGAGCTGTCAAAGGACACCAGAAACAAAATTGTAGCCCTGCACCAGGCTGGGAAGACTGAATCTGCAATAGCCAACCAGCTTGGAGTGAAGAAATCAACAGTGGGAGCAATAATTAGAAAATGGAAGACATACAAGACCACTGATAATCTCCCTCGATCTGGGGCTCCACGCAAAATCCCACCCCGTGGGGTCAGAATGATCACAAGAACGGTGAGCAAAAATCCCAGAACCACGCGGGGGGACATAGTGAATGAACTGCAGAGAGCTGGGACCAATGTAACAAGGCCTACCATAAGTAACACACTACACCACCATGGACTCAGATCCTGCAGTGCCAGACGTCTCCCACTGCTTAAGCCAGTACATGTCCGGGCCCGTCTGAAGTTTGCTAGAGAGCATTTGGATGATCCAGAGGAGTTTTGGGAGAATGTCCTATGGTCTGATGAAACCAAACTGGAACTGTTTGGTAGAAACACAACTTGTCATGTTTGGAGGAAAAAGAATACGGAGTTGCATCCATCAAACACCATACCTACTGTAAAGCATGGTGGTGGAAACATCATGCTTTGGGGCTGTTTCTCTGCAAAGGGGCCAGGACGACTGATCCGGGTACATGAAAGAATGAATGGGGCCATGTATCGTGAGATTTTGAGTGCAAACCTCCTTCCATCAGCAAGGGCATTGAAGATGAAACGTGGCTGGGTCTTTCAACATGACAATGATCCAAAGCACACCACCAGGGCAACGAAGGAGTGGCTTCGTAAGAAGCATTTCAAGGTCCTGGAGTGGCCTAGCCAGTCTCCAGATCTCAACCCTATAGAAAACCTTTGGAGGGAGTTGAAAGTCCGTGTTGCCAAGCGAAAAGCCAAAAACATCACTGCTTTAGAGGAGATCTGCATGGAGGAATGGGCCAACATACCAACAACAGTGTGTGGCAACCTTGTGAAGACTTACAGAAAACGTTTGACCTCTGTCATTGCCAACAAAGGATATATTACAAAGTATTGAGATGAAATTTTGTTTCTGACCAAATACTTATTTTCCACCATAATATGCCAAAAAAATGTTAAAAAAACAGACAATGTGATTTTCTGGATTTTTTTTTCTCAGTTTGTCTCCCATAGTTGAGGTCTACCTATGATGTAAATTACAGACACCTCTCATCTTTTTAAGTGGTGGAACTTGCACTATTGCTGACTGACTAAATACTTTTTTGCCCCACTGTATATGTGAATGTCACCTTATATGATTCAGAACATAATATATATAGATATCAATAATATATAATGAAAGACATATATACATTAAAATGGTAGTGAATCACAATAATAATTCAGTTGTGGTATGTCCATTTTTCAGCCGGAACAGTCACTCAAGAAAGAGCAAAAAGAACAAAAGTATACAAAAATATATAGAAAAAGTCTTTCAGCATGATTCCAGATAGTAGAGGGGGCATCCCGAAACTCCAGACGGTTCCGAAGGCTCCAGAAGAAAAGTGAGCAATCACAAAGGTGAGTTATAAAGTCATCTAAAAAAGGTGAAAAAATAAAAATATTAATAATGTATAGTCGTACCAATGTCGGTCAAAAACCGACAGTAAAAAACATAAAACATATATAAAAGACCATATATATATATAAAAGGATAAAAACAGTATATAAAAACATGAATGAGGATGCAATACTAATGAAGCTAATCAGTTTTCATAAAAATGGGGCGAAACTCAAATTTTCATTTAAACCGTTCGGGGAGACAGTATTTAATTGCCAGATCCATTTAGTTTCAAGTTGTGCTAGGGGTATGCTAATCTTTCCACCCCTCTCATTCGGTTTAATTTGATCTATCCCAAACACCTTTAAAAGGGAGGCATCACAATCATGGTGTAGCTTAAAATGTTTGGGGATGGTTTTTAATATTGACAAGTCCTCAACATCCTTTGCTGCCAATATACCCCGTACGTGCTCTCTTGTACGGATTTTGAGCTGACGGGTTGTCATTCCTACGTATATCAGGGAACATGGACATATTGCGTAATAAATTACGGCACGGGATGTACAGGTGATTGAGTGTCTGATTTTATATGTCTTAGTACCACTAGCATTTTTGAAAGTTTGGGATCTCATCATATTAGGGCATGCCACGCATTTACCACATGGTTTGCAGCCCATTTGAGGTTTGATATTAGTCAGGAACGTTGAGGTAGATGTTGGGTCAGTAACATAATGGCTCTTCACAAGGGAATCACCCAAATTCTGTGATCTCCTAAATGTAATTTGAGGGTGCGTGCCAATAAATTTAGACAATAAGGGGTCACTTTGAATAATGGGCCAAGATTTTGTCAGATAATGGCGCATCAAGTCTATCTGGCCATGAAATTGGGTGATATATCTTATAGGTTGGCTCCCTGTGGATGATTTCCCAGTATACAGGGCCTCATGTCTGGTAGTGTATTTTGCCCGGTTATAAGCCTTTTTAACTGATCGATGGTTATAACCACGTTCAAAGAATCTTTTCTTAAGATTATCAGCCTGTTTCTCAAAATCCCCTTCATTTGAGCAAATTCTTCTAAGGCGTAAAAATTGGCCAATTGGTATCGAATTAATCATAGCCTTAGGATGTGATGATGTAGCGTGTAGAAATGAATTTACCGCTGTTGGCTTACGATATAAATCTGTTTGGAGGCAGTTGTCAGTCCCCCTCTTAACACAGACATCTAAGAATTCAATTTGTTCCCTATCACATTTGTAAGTCAGGTGTATGTTGTATGATTAATGGTTGAGTTGGGACATAAATGATTCAAGTGATGTCTGAGATCCCTGCCAGAGGATAAAGACGTCATCAATAAAACGTACCCATAATAGGATACCTTCCACTGCCGGCGTCAGGTCTGACATCAAGAGGTCCTTCTCCCACAGCCCCAGGAATAGGTTTGCATATGCCGGTGCAAAAGATGCAACCATTGCTGTACCCTGGAGCTGTAGGTAGAAGGACCCCTTGAATAGAAAAAAATTGTGGGAAAGAGAAAATTCAAGAAGTCTTAGAGTCAATTCACTCATGTTAGTTGATATGGAGGAAGAATCCAGAAAGTAACGGGCCGCACGTAAACCATCGCTATGGCGTATATTCGTATAGAGTGACTCCACATCGCACGACACCAAAAGGGTGTCGTCATCGATGTGTAGCCCATCTATTTTTTTGAGGAAATTATTAGTGTCCTTAACGAATGATGGGAGTTCCTCGACCAGTGTCTGTAGCTTAGAATCAATAAATTTGTTAATATTCTCCATGAGGTTGCCACATCCAGAGATAATAGGTCTCCCTGGTGGTGTATTTTTATTTTTGTGAATTTGGGGCAAAAAATACATAGTAGGTATAGTTGGTTCCCTAATTTGTAACGCCATGAACAGGTCTTTAGTTATTATCCCACTATCCCTAGCCTCTTTTAGGATGGCCAATAACTCACTCTGAAATTTTTCCAAAGGGTTGAAGGTAAGCTTCTTATAGCACACTTCCATCCTAAGTTGTTTAAATGCTTCAGCTTCGTACAAGGATTTTGGCCAAATCACTATGTTTCTGCCTTTATCGGCAGGTTTAATCAATATATCCTGCATACCCTGTAATTTCTTAAGGCCCGTTTTCTCCCTTTTGCTGAGGTTTTCAATAGATGGAAAAATTGGAATTTTATCAAATTCATTACTTACTGTTTGGACAAAAATGTCCAAGGTAGGACAAGAGGATATGGGAGGAAATTTTTGTGAACCTGGTTTTATTGAATCGGGGATCTTACCTCCCTCCGGTTCGTTATGTTCACGTGCTAGTTCCTCCAAGGTATTCAGTGCCTCCTGTTCCGCCTCTGTAGGGAATAGTGAATTTACGTCCTCATTAAAAAAATGACGTTTGAACAGTAACTTTCTCGCAAATAGGTGAAGGTCTTTAACAGCAGTAAACTTATCAAATTTAGCTGTAGGACAAAACATTAGACCCTTGTTCAATATATCAAGTTCGGTTTGTGAGAACTCAAATTAATTACCTTGTTATTTCCAGTTTCAGGAGAGTATCTAAAGTTTCGCTTGGTTGGCAAATAGCGCGGTTCCCGTTTACGTTTTGGAGTAGAGATAGTAGAAATTGATGTTGAGGCGGAAGAGGAGGCACATGAAATATCACCATTGATCACACTTGATGAGGTAGACATAGCACGTTCACAATAGTCGTCCTTTATTATGGTCTTGCGCCACCTGTAGATCCTCCCATTTGCCAGATCTTTCTGGTCCCTAAGAAGTTTATTGGTTTGTTTCCCTTGTATGTCTCGAACCCACTGGCCTACCAATTTATCCAACTTGGTACCAATTGATTCAAATTGCTCAGTGTTTATGCTTCCTTTGGCTTTGGTAAGAGTTTCTTCAAGAGATTTGTCAATCTCTGATAAATTTTTGATAATGAATTGTATAAGTAGCTCCATCAATTTTTTTGACGTCTCGTTACATATACTTTCCCACTTGCTAATAAAATCCTCATCATTAACCGGGAATGAAGGTGTGATCTGGATCCGTAGGCCTCTAGGAATAAGTTGCCTTTGAACATAGTTCTCCAGAAACGCCCTGTTCCACCAGGCACGTGTTCTTTTGTATGTCAGATTTTTAATAGTATAGAAGAGATCGTCAAATTGCATACCACCATTCGTGGTTGCTGGGTTACCACCATTACCAAACACTGCATTGACTTGTCCCTGCCAGGATTGCTCCCTGGCCTTAAAATCCATATCCAGAGTAGAAGAGCCTGTGCAGAACACAGTATAATATTGTTAAAAATAGACACAGGAGTAGGATCAGATATTACCAATATAATATAATCAGAATTTAAAGATCTTATACCCAAATGAGATAAAGAATAGTAAACCAATCCACCACTTGTATCAAAAGAAGAGTAGTGAAACCACTACAAGAATGGGGAAGAACATACACCAAATATGGATCAAGCCAGAAAAGAAAAACGGATATCAGGGAATATATAGAATAAATCACTTTTATTATTATGTGCAACAAGCGGTAACCAACATTAATCAAATATTAAAATATGTATGTGTATATCCATAAAATACGCTTTTTATATATGTATACGTGCACATGTCAAAAAGACATATAACAAATAATTCGTACTGGACAGGTCAAATAATAAATAATAACTGGACACCCCACAAAGAATTAGTAAGTATAAAAATAGTATGGTAAAAATGGATAAAAAATATATATGTAGAAAAAATATATAAAAAATGTATATCTGAAAACCAGGAAAATATATATATATATACAGGTAAGCACAGAAAACACAAGTGTTATAACAATTAAGGTGAAAAAAATGTGATATATATGTGTGAAAAGACAAATAAAATATATGTGTATCACGGGTTATGAATAACCTCACAGTTCATGTGGTGTACTGTGATACCAATAAAAGTGCTATGTGCTGGAAGAAAGGTGCTGTAGGCATATAACGTGTGCACTGTAAAGATCAAATAAAGTGCTATGTGCTATTGTATATTAGATCTGGTTTTAATAGGTACCCAGCGAGGTCTCCTTCAATAATAGGGAAACAGCTTAATTGGTATATAATCCAAAATAACTTACATATAAATCGCTGAGGTGTGTATATCCAGGACCGCCAGTATTTAGACCGTGTGCACCCCGACGCGCGTTTCGGACCCTTAAAGTTCCTTCGTCAGGTAGAAGGACCCCTTGAATAGAAAAAAATTGTGGGAAAGAGAAAATTCAAGAAGTCTTAGAGTCAATTCACTCATGTTAGTTGATATGGAGGAAGAATCCAGAAAGTAACGGGCCGCACGTAAACCATCGCTATGGCGTATATTCGTATAGAGTGACTCCACATCGCACGACACCAAAAGGGTGTCGTCATCGATGTGAAGCCCATCTATTTTTTTGAGGAAATCATTAGTGTCCTTAACGAATGATGGGAGTTCCTCGACCAGTGTCTGTAGCTTAGAATCAATAAATTTGTTAATATTCTCCATGAGGGCCCGCAGCAGTGCGCGTGCGCACCCGGAGCTCTCGGGTTCGGGCCGCAGCGTCGTGGTGACCTTGGCAACGCCATGTACTATCATGTGCGTCCGGTCACACGACGCTGGGCCTTTGAACTTCCGGGATACCTGGGTTGCGCATGCGCCATAGACGCTAAGGACGCCGACATTGGCAATATGACTCATTTCAACACACTATATAAACCCCTCGGTCTTTACCTACTACACCCCCTGACGAAGGAACTTTAAGGGTCCGAAACGCGCGTCGGGGTGCACACGGTCTAAATACTGGCGGTCCTGGATATACACACCTCAGCGATTTATATGTAAGTTATTTTGGATTATATACCTATTAAGCTGTTTCCCTATTATTGAAGGAGACCTCGCTGGGTACCTATTAAAACCAGATCTAATATACAATAGCACATAGCACTTTATTTGATCTTTACAGTGCACACGTTATATGCCTACAGCACCTTTCTTCTAGCACATAGCACTTTTATTGGTATCACAGTACACCACATGAACTGTGAGGTTATTCATAACCCGTGATACACATATATTTTATTTGTCTTTTCACACATATATATCACATTTTTTTCACCTTAATTGTTATAACACTTGTGTTTTCTGTGCTTACCTGTATATATATATATATTTTCCTGGTTTTCAGATATACATTTTTTATATATTTTTTTCTACATATATATTTTTTATCCATTTTTACCATACTATTTTTATACTTACTAATTCTTTGTGGGGTGTCCAGTTATTATTTATTATTTGACCTGTCCAGTACGAATTATTTGTTATATGTCTTTTTGACATGTGCACGTATACATATATAAAAAGCGTATTTTATGGATATACACATACATATTTTAATATGTGATTAATGTTGGTTACCGCTTGTTGCACATAATAAAAGTGATTTATTCTATATATTCCCTGATATCCGTTTTTCTTTTCTGGCTTGATCCATATTTGGTGTATGTTCTTATTATATAATTGTGTAGAACCACACAGGCTTTGACCACCTCGTCCACTGTTTCAACTTTTAGATTGATGGCTGTTGCAAGAATGCGCCATTTAGCAACCAGAATGCCAAAGCTGCACTCTACGGTTCTTCTGGCCCTGGTCAGTCTGTAGTTGAATATTCTTCTAGCGTGGTCCAAGTCCCTACAAGAATAGGGCTTCAGGAGATTTCCACACATCTGGAAGGCCTCATCCCCAACCATAACAAATGGCATCGGTGGGCCTTGAGTGTTGGGGAGAGGCTGTGGAGGGGGAAAATTAAAATTGTTGCCATACACCCGACGGCCCATATCCGAGCTCTTGAAGGTCTGGGAATCATTGCCACGGCCAAAACCTCCAATATCCACGGCGATGAAGCGACACTCCGCATCCGCTATTGCCATGAGCACTACCGAAAAATATTTTTTATAATTATAAAACTCAGATCCGGTTCTGGCAGGTTTGACAATGCGGATGTGCTTTCCATCCACCGCCCCTAAACAGTTGGGGAAATCACATACGTTGCAAAATGTTTTTGAAATTTCCCGCCACATGTCCACGGTGGGTACGGATATAAACTCCTCACGGAGTACATTCCATAACGCACGACAGGTGTCCACAACGATTCCGGACAGGGTTGATATTCCAAGGCGGTATTGGAAGTGCAGGGAAGATAAACTCTCTCCTGTGGCCAGAAATCTAGAAGAAAAAGAAACAAAAAAAACATTTAAAATCGGCTCTTAATGGTGTGTTTAAATAAGAAAAAGGTAAAAAAAAACAACAAAAAATACATGTCATAAGCAAAAAATTGGACTGTCATTGGTTTAGTTTTGGAACGTACCGTAATGTCACTAACAGACGTTCCTCGGGTGGAATTGCTCTACGGAGCCGTGTGTCCTGTCGCCGTATGGAACCTTCTACACGAGACAGTAAATCCCGGAAAGAATCTTGAGACATTCGGGAGTAATCCTGGAATTTCTCCGGGTTGGCATTCAGCTCCGCATAGAGCGTGTGATATGCTCCACGGGTCTCACGCACTTCAATGATGGGGTGCCTCCAAAAACGCCGACGCTGTCTCCTTCTCCATCTTTGGCGGTTTCGATCTTGCTCCCAAGCAAAAACACAGGCAAGGAAAATCTTGAAGCTGAACTCCAGTTTGAAATAAAAATTCTCCATTGAAAGATCCATCATGACACCGGAAACAGTAGCAAGCTCTGTAAATTTCTGTACCCCTAGGGTCTATATATTGAGAGCCAATCATGTACGCCCTCTCTATTCCCATTGGTTGTGTCTGGTAACCTTTTTTTTTTATTTTATTTTTTTTGGAAAATGCCCAAAAAAACGCAAACGCATGGTGCAAAA
Source organism: Ranitomeya imitator (assembly GCF_032444005.1). Classification (NCBI taxonomy): domain Eukaryota; kingdom Metazoa; phylum Chordata; class Amphibia; order Anura; family Dendrobatidae; genus Ranitomeya; species Ranitomeya imitator. The sequence continues at coordinate 507,610,595 of NC_091285.1, forward strand.
ACACATGTAAACGCGTGTAAACGCTGCGGTTTTTTGACGCACGCGTTAAACGCGTGCGTCAAAAAAACACAGCGTTTACACGCGTTTTTGCACCACGCGTTTTTTTTTTTAAAACGCATGCGTTCAAAAACGCAAGTGTGAAACCAGCCTTATCCCGCAAAAAACGAGCCGCCATACAGCATCATCAGCAAAAAATAAAAAAGTTATAGTCCTGAGAATAAAGCGATGCAAAAATAATTATTTTTTCTATAAAATAGTTTTTATCATATAAAAGCGCCAAAACATAAAAAAAATGATATAAATGATGTATCGCTGTAATCGTACTGACCTGAAGAATAAAACTGCTTTATCAATTTTACCAAACGCGGAACGGTATATATGTCTCCCCCAAAAGAAATTCATGAATAGCTGGATTTTGGTCATTCTGCCTCACAAAAATCGGAATAAAAAGCGATCAAAAAATGTCACGTGCCCGAAAATGTTACCAATAAAAACGTCAACTCGTCCCGCAAAAAATAAGACATCACATGACTCTGTGGACCAAAATATGGAAGAATTATAGCTCTCAAAATGTGGTAACGCAAAAAATATTTTTTGCAATAAAAAGCGTCTTTCAGTGTGTGACGGCTGCCAATCATAAAAATCCGCTAAAAAACCTGCTATAAAAGTAAATCAAACCCTCCTTCATCACCTACTTAGTTAGGGAAAAATAAAAAAAATGTATTTATTTCCATTTTCCCATTAGGGCTCGGATTAGGGTTAGGGCTAGGGTTAGGGCTAGGGTTAGGGCTAGGGATAGGGTTGGGGCTAAAGTTACGGTTAGGGTTTAGATTACATTTACGGTTGGGAATAGGGTTGGGATTAGGGTTAGGGGTGTGTCAGGGTTAGAGGTGTGGTTAGGGTTACTGTTGGGATTAGGGTTAGGGGTCTGTGTGGATTAGGGTTTCAGTTATAATTTGGGGGGTTTCCACTGCTTAGGCACATCAGGGGCTCTCCAAACGCGACATGGCGTCCGATCCCAATTCCAGCCAATTCTGCGTTGAAAAAGTAAAACAGTGCTACTTCCGTTCCGAGCTCTCCCGTGTGCCCAAACAGGGGTTTACCCCAACATATGGGGTATCAGCGCACTCAGGACAAATAGGACAACATATTTTGGGGTCCAATTTCTCCTGTTACCCTTGGGAAAATACAAAACTGGGGGCTAAAAAATAATTTTTGTGGGGAAAAAAAAAAGATTTTTTATTTTCACAGCTCTGCGTTATAAACTGTAGTGAAACACTTGGGGGCTCAAAGTTCTCACAACACATCTAGATAAGTTCCTTGGGGGGTCTAGTTTCCAATACGGGGTCACTTGTGGAGGGTTTCTACTGTTTAGGTACATTAGGGGCTCTGCAAACGCAATGTGATGCCTGCAGACCATTCCATCCAAGTCTGCATTCCAAATGGCGCTCCTTCCCTTCCGAGCCCTCCCATGCGCCCAAATGGTGGTTCCCCCCACATATGGGGTATCAGCATACTCAGGACAAATTGGACAACAACTTTTGGGGTCAAATTTCTCCTCTTTCCCTCGGGAAAAAACAAAACTGGGGGCTAAAAAATAATTTTGGGGGGAAAGTTTTTTTTTTTTTTTTTTTTCACGGCTCTGCGTTAGAAACTGTAGTGAAACACTTGGGGGTTAAAAGCTCTCACAACACATCTAGATGAGTTCCTTAGGGAGTCTACTTTCCAAAATGGTGTCACTTGTGGGGGGTTTCTACTGTTTAGGTACATTAGGGGCTCTGCAAACGCAATGTGACGCCTGCAGACCAGTCCATCTAAGTCTGCATTCCAAATGGCGCTCCCTCCCTTCCGAGCCCTCCCATGCGTCGAAACGGTGGTTCTCCCCCACATATGGGGTATCAGCGCACTCAGGACAAATTGGACCACAACTTTTGTGGTACAATTTCTCCTGTTACCCTCGGGAAAATACAAAACTGGGGGCTAAAAAATAATTTATGTGGGAAAAAAGTTTTGTTTTATTTTTACAGCTCTGCATTATAAACTTCTGTGAAGCTCTTGGTGGGTCAAAGCGCTCACCACACATCCAGATAAGTTCCTTAGGGGGTCTACTTTCCAAAATGGTGTCACTTGTGGGGGGTTTCAATGTTTAAGCACATCAGTGGCTCTCCAAACGCAACATGGCGTCCCATCTCAATTCCTGTCAATTTTGCATTGAAAAGTCAAATGGCGCTCTGTTATGATAAGGTAATTCAGTACCACAATGGACATAGAGGTCAGAGCACATACAGTGACCTGACAATAACCCAAAAACATAGAACGAGCTCTGAGACGTGGGAACTCTGCTGACCGCAATCCCTAATCCTCTCCAACCACACTAGAGGCAGCCGTGGATTGCGCCTAACGCTCCCTATGCAACTCGGCACAGCCTGAGAAACTAGCTAGCCTGAAGATAGAAAATAAGCCTACCTTGCCTCAGAGAAATACCCCAAAGGAAAAGGCAGCCCCCACATGTAATGACTGTGAGTTAAGATGAAAAGACAAACGTAGAGATGAAATAGATTTAGCAAAGTGAGGCCCGACTTTCTGAACAGAGCGAGGATAGGAAAGGTAACTTTGCGGTCAACACAAAACCCTACAAAAACCACGCAAAGGGGGCAAAAAGACCCTCCGTACCGAACTAACGGCACGGAGGTACACCCTTTGCGTCCCAGAGCTTCCGGCAAGCAGAAAAAAAACAAATAGATAAGCTGGACAGAAAAAAACAGCAAACAAAATAGCAAAGCAGAACTTAGCTATGCAGAGCAGCAGGCCACAGGAACGATCCAGGAGGAAACAGGTCCAATACTAGAACATTGACTGGAGGCCAGGATCAAGGCACTAGGTGGAGTTAAATAGAGCAGCACCTAACGACTTCACCACCTCACCTGAGAAAGGAAACTCAGAAGCCGCAGTACCACTTTCCTCCACCAACGGAAGCTCACAGAGAGAATCAGCCGAAGTACCACTTGTGACCACAGGAGGGAGCTCTGCCACAGAATTCACAACAGCGCTCCTTCCCTTCCAAGCTGTTCAATATTTAGGCACATCAGTGGCTCTCCAAACGCAACATGGCATCTCATCTCAATTCCTGTGAATTTTGCATTGAAAAGTCAAACGGCGCTCCTTCCCTTCCAAGCTCTCCCATGCGCCCAAACAGTGGTTTACCCCCACATATGGGGTATCAGCGTACTCAGGACAAATTGTACAACAACTTTTGGGGGTCCAATTTCTTCTCTTATCATTGGGAAAATAAAAAATTGGGGGCGAAAAGATAATTTTTGTGAAAAAATATGATTTTTTATTTTTATGGTTCTGCACTATAAACTTCTGTGAAGCACTTGGTGGGTCAAAGTGCTCACCACACCTCTAGATAAGTTCCTTAGGGGGTCTACTTTCCAAAATGGTGTCACTTGTGGGGGGTTTCAATGTTTAAGCACATCAGGGGCTCTCCAAACGCAACATGGTGTCCCATCTCGATTCCAGTCAATTTTGCATTGAAAAGTCAAATGGCGCTCCTTCCCTTCCGAGCTCTGTCATGCGCCCAAACAGTGGTTTACCCCCACATATGGGGTATCGGTGTACTCAGGAAAAATTGTACAACAACATTTGGGGTCCATTTTCTCCTGTTACCCTTGGTAAAATAAAACAAATTGGAGCTGAAGTAAATTTTTTGTGAAGTTAAATGTTCATTTTTATTTAAACATTCCAAAAATTCCTGAGAAGCACCAGAAGTGTTAATAAACTTCTTGAATATGGTTTGGAGCACCTTGAGGGGTGCAGTTTTTAGAATGGTGTCACACTTGGGTATTTTCTATCATACAGACCCCTCAAAATGACTTCAAATGAGATGTGGTCCCTAAAAAAAATGGTGTTGTAAAAATGAGAAATTGCTGGTCAACTTTTAACCCTTATAACTCCCTAACAAAAAAAATTTTGGTTCCAAAATTGTGCTGATGTAAAGTAGACATGTGGAAAATGTTACTTATTAAGTATTTTGTGTGACATATCTTTGTGATTTAATTGCATAAAAATTCAAAGTTGTAAAATTGCAAAATTGTCAAAATTTTCGCCAAATTTCCGTTTTTTTCACAAATAAACGCAGGTAATATCAAAGAAATTTTACCAGTATCATGAAGTACAATATGTCACAAGAAAACAATGTCAGAATCACTGAGATCCGTTGAAGCGTTCCAAAGTTATAACCTCATAAAGGGACAGTGGTCAGAATTGTAAAAATTGGCCCGGTCATTAACGTGCAAACCACCCTTGGGGGTAAAGGGGTTAATGAATGTCATATCTATTTCCTGATGCAACCTTCTCTATTTACCAGTGATAGGAAAAAGGTTCTTTTCATCATTAACTTCCTGACTGATGAAGCTCTTGCATGGGCTTCACCTTATGTGGAAAAGAATACCGAACTAAATGATTTAGCTACCTTCATCACAGCTATGGATCAAGTGTTTGATGACCCAAATCGCTGTGCTACAGCTGAAACCAAGTTGCATAACCTACATCAAGGGTGTTGCTCTGTAGCTGAATATACCTTTGAATTCCACTGCTGGGTGGCAGAAACCCAGAGAAGTCAATTTCGACGAGGATTATCAGAGTAAATTAAGGATGACCATGCAAGGGTCGAAACCCCTGACAATTTAGAGGACTTTATTCAATTATGCATCCGAATTGATCAGAGACTCACAGAACGAAGATAGGAAAGACTGCAAGCATTTGGAAATACCCCTAACTACTCCTTTCCTCAATCAGCCTTAAAGCACAATAGGAAATGGAAAGTGTGGTGAACCTATGCAAATTGATGTATCCCGTAAACCTGTCTCTGTAGTAGAGAAGGAGAGGCGACGTACAGAAAATGTATGCCTCTATTGTGGGGGCATAGGACATTTTGCCATCAACTGTCCTAATAAAAGGACCATAGCTTTCACACATGGCAAACTGAAATGATTTAGACCTTTTTGAACGGCCAGATCCTGTTATGCAGACCATCGCATCTGCAATACAGGATAAAGGCAAAGAACAATCAGATCGTTTCATTTTGTCATTCACATACAAGTCATAATTGGGAGCTAAAAAATATAATGCTCTGCCATGATAGATACTGGAGCAGAAGGAAATTTTATGAACTTACAATTTATACCTGATAATAACATAGCAAGTACGACTAAATCCATGCCAATCAATATGGAAACTGTCGATTTATCACCTTTATCTTATGGACCTATTACAAGACAATTGAACTTGAAATCTGTATTGAACCAAATCATCATGAAGTTATTAGTCTCCATCTTATTTCCTCTCCCAAATTTTCATTTATTCTAGGAGTTCACTGGTTTTCAATCCATAACCCGTCTATCAACTAGGAATCGAGGACCATTCCCTTTCCCTCTGAATACTGTAAGAACAATTGCCGTGCTAATTTATCTGTTCTCAAACAAATTCAAATATCTGAGATTTCTTATCAGAATTAGGATAAACTACCACCTCAGTACCAGCAGTTCAGTGAGGTCTGCAGTAAAAAGAAAGGCGATTAACTGCCCCTTCATTGTTCTTACGACTGTCCCATTGAATTGCTTCCTGGAGCATCCATTCCATGTGGGCAAATTTATAATCTTTCTGAACCAGAACAGAAAGTACTAAAGGAATACTTAAATGAAAATTTTGAGAAAGGCTTCATTCAACCTTCTTCTTCGCCAGCTGGAGCACCCTTGTTTTTTTGTACAAAAGAAGGACTCAATCCTGCGGCCATGTATTGATAACAATGAAATACATAATATTATCATTAAAAAAATCGCTACCCACTCCTCCTAATTCCCGAGTTGCTGGAGAGACTGCGTTCTGCCTAGATTTTTATCAAACTCGATCGAAGAGGGGCTTATAATCTCATACAAATTCACCTGGGAAACGAGTGGAAAAACGCCTTTAGAACTAGATATGGACATACTGAATTCCTGATTATGCCTTTCGGCCTTGACAATTACCCTACCACCTTTCAGCACTTAATTAATGATGTTTTTTGAGATTTCTTGGATCGATTTCTTGTTGTTTATCGCAATGACATTCTTATATTTTCAGATGCCTTGGAGTAGAATCGCAGAAATGTCCAGTTAGTCATGAAACGTCTACAGGAGAATCAGCTCTATTAAACTCGAAAAATGTAAATTTGAACAAATCAGGACTCAATTTCTGGGATATATCATCTCCACAGACTGTCTGAGCATGGATCCCAGGAAAATCAGAGCGGTAGCAAACTACCCTACCCCAATAAATCTAAAAGACGTCCAGCGTTGTATAGGATTTGCAAATTTCTACAGAAGATTAATTAAAAACTTTTAAAAAATCGTTTTACCAATTACTTCACACACAAAGAAAACCAAAGTGTTTTCCTGGCCCCCAGGGGCTCATTTTACTTCAGCACCATTACTTGTCCATCCAAATCCTGCCATTTGTTATCAAAATAGATGCCTCGGACTCTGCGGTGGGAGCCGTTTTATCACAGCGAGTTGGGGACAAGATGCATCTTCATCCATGTGTATTCCTTTCTCATAACATGTCATCTGCAGAAAAGAATTATGACATTGGAAATAAAGAACTTTTAGCTACTAAAGTTGCCTTCTCTGAATGGAGACATCTTTTGGAAGGGGCCACTCATCCACTGACTGTCCTTACTGACCTCCAAAATGTAGAATTCTTTTGTACAGCTAAGTTTGTTTGCAAGACAAGCATGATGGACCTTATTTTTCTCCAGGTTTAACTTTATAATTTCTTATCAGCCTGGTTCAAGGAAAGGCAAGGCTGATTCTCTGTCCACAATATTTACTAAACCTCAGGAGAGATCTAACACATTGTAACTCCAAAAAATGTTTGGAAATACTGGACTCCAAAGAAATTTTAACAAAGATTAAAGATGGATACAAAAAAAATGACTTTTTTCTTAACCATCCTTCTAAAGATATTGATCTTTCATTTAAGGGTTTAGGATGCAGAAGCATAAAATATACGTCCCTAAATCTGCTCGATTTGAATTTCTCAAACTTGTCCATGATTCCAAGCTTGTAGGACACCCTGGAGTCATGAAAACGCAAGAACTACTGCTTCCTTCTTTTTGGTAGCCTAATTGTAGGAAGGATGTGAAAATATGTTTTTTTCTGTGTAATATGTGCATGGAACAAGACACCATGATCTTCTTCTCCTCTAGGACTCATTCAACCACTTCCAGTTCCATTCAGGCCTTGGGAATCAATCTCAACGGATTTTATCTTGGACCTACCTCCAGCTAAAGAAATGACTGTTATCCTTGTTGTGGTGGATTGGCTCACAAAGATTGCCCATTTTATTCAAAGTAAACAGATTAGTAACACTAAATAAACAGCATAATGAGTGGTCAAAGATAAATTTAGGCTGCATGGAATTCCTGACAATGTAATTTCTGATAGAAGCATTCAATTTACATAAAAATGTTAAAAAAGTTTCTGTACAACTTTAGGAGATTCTGTCAATTTGTCTATTGCCTTCCACCCACAATCCAATAGTCAGACTGAAAGAACTAACCAAACTCTCCCTGGATCCTGAATGTCTCTGTATATTGCATTGATTTTCTATGGTATGCACTGACTTTTCCCAACTCTCCCTGGATCCTGAAAATCTCGATGTTGCATTGATTTTCTATGGTATGCACTGACTTTTCCCAACTCTCCCTGGATCCTGAATGTCTCTGTATATTGCATTGATTTTCTATAGTTTCCCTGGCATCCGAGTGTCTATGTACAGCGCATATAATCTTTTTCTGGTATGCTTTCTTACCTATCATCTTGTTTCCATGACCTGTTTCATGTCTCTCATTATGTTATTCTGGCATATCTTTGAGTGGTCACTCCAACCTCTCCCTCTTTATGACCTTTGCTTCTCTACATCTGGTCTTCCATACCCACCCACCTCCTCACTCACAAATGACTGCTCTTAGCTGGGGATATATTCAGATCCAGGAGTCTGATCAAGACATTAGTCTGATTTATGTATCTTTCAAATTCCATCTTTCAAATTACAGATTTCTAATTACTATACTTTACTATACTTTGAATTAGACTTGAATTGGACTGGAATTTGACAGAAAAGGTAACGGAATATCAAACCACTACCATGTTTCGGTTTCTTTTCTCTTTCACACCTATACTACTCTATTTTTCCTTACCTCCTGTAATCCCCCCACCTAGTAAGGAATTAGTAATTTCACCCTCCATCCTCCCCAGCCATCTCACCTCCTCATCACAGCTGTTCCTCCACATACAATCCTCTTTCTCCAGACACACACAGCCCTATCATATCCTATCCAGCTCCCACCTTCTAACGCTCTGTCTGCTATTGCTTAGCGCTGGTGAGGAATCCCCAAATCCTGGCCCTCCTCAACACATTCCCACAATCATTACTAACTCCCTGCCACGATCCTCTACACGTGTTCCCAACCATGATAACCTCATATCCATTCATGCAACCCCCACTCCCCCAGTCACCTTACCTGGAGCACTATGGAATGCACGCTCCATCTGCAACAAACTGCCATTTATCCATGACCTCTTCATCACTAACAAACTCTCCTTCGTCGGCATCACTAAAACCTGGCTCACCCTCTATGACTCAGCCTCTCCAGCTGCACTTTCCTATGACGGATTCCACCTCTCTCACACCCCTTGCCCCAGCAACAAACGTGGTGGAGGAGTTGGCTTGATCCTGTCCACCACCTGCTCCTTTACGCCAATCCCACTACCACCCTTCCGCTACTCTTCCCTCGTTTGAGGTGCACTCCGTCTGCATCTATTAACCCTCCAACCTCCAGCTGGCTGTCATCTACTGCCCCCCAGAACTAGCCATCTCTACCTTTCTCGACCACTTTACCACCTGACTACTTCCCCACTATCATCATGGGTGACTTCAATATCCCCATTGACACTTCCACCTCAGCTGCCTCTAAACTTTTATCGCTTACTGGCTCCTTCGGCCTCACTCAATGGCCTTCTGGGGCCACTCACAAAGATGGTCACACACTAGACCTTATCTTTACCCGATTCTATTCCCTTAGTAATCTCACTAACTCACCCCTTCCCCTGTCTGCCCACAACCTACTGACATTCTCTTACCTCTCCTCTCCTAGTGCGCAACCCCCACTCCACAAACTCACTTACTCTAGCAGAAATCTCAAACACCTCAATTTACAATCACGCTCTGAGTTCCTTCTCCCTCTTACAGACAGTTTCCCTTCATGACACAGATGCTGCTGCCACTTTTTATAACGCCATAATAACTAGCTACACTATAAATAAATAGCTACACTAGATTCGGCCGCCCCTCCTCACGCATAGCAAAACTCGTACAATCAACAGACAGCCCTGGCTGACCAGAGAACTGAGACGGGCTTCCAGGGTCTCTGAGCGGAGATTAAAGAAATCCCACTCTGCCGAGCATTTCATTGCATACAAGCAGTGCCTCGCCATCTTCAAGTCCACGCTCACTGCTGCAAAACAAACTTATTTTTCATCACTCATATCCTCCCTGTCTCACAACCCTAAACAGCTTTTCAACACTTTCAATTCTCTACTCCTTCCCCCAGCAACTCCTCCCTCATTTCTGCTGAAGACTTTGCCTCTTTCTTTAAACAGAAGATCAATACGATCAGAGAAAGCTTCGGCCCGCAGCGCCCAATGCCCCTCTTCGCTGCTCAACCCTGATCCTCCAAAACCAGCTTCTCCAGCATGACAGAAGATCATCTCTCCACCCTCCTGTCTAGATCACATCTCACCACTTGCATGCTATATCCGCTCCCGTCCCACCTCTTCCCTAACCTCACCAGTCTTCAACCCAACCCTAACACACCTCTTCATCCTCTCACTCACAACTGGTGTCTTCCCTCATCCTTCAAACATGCTAAGATCACACCCATCCTCAAAAAGCCCTCCCTCGACCCATCCTCTGTGTCTAGCTATTGCCCGATATCTCTTCTCCCTTATGCCTCAAAACTACTGGAAAAGCATGTCCATCTTGAACTGTCCCCCTACATCTCCTCCTGCTCCCTCTTTGACCGGTTACAATCTGGCTTCCGACCCCATCACTCAACTGAAACTGCCCTAAGTAAAGTCACCAATGACCTAATAACCGCGAAGAACAAGCGACACTACTCTGTCCTCCTTCTCCTGGACCTGTCTTCTGCCTTTGACACTGTGGACCATTCCCTCCTGCTACAGATTCTATCATCTCTTGGCATCACAGACCTGGCCCCATCCTGGATCTCGTCATATCTAACAGACCGAAGTTTCACTGTCTCCCTCTCCCACACCACCTCCTCACCTCGCCCCTTGTCTGTCGGTGTCCCTCAGGGCTCAGTTCTGGGACCCTTACAATTCTCCATCTACACCTTCGGCCTGGGACAGCTCATTAATTCCCATGGTTTGCAGTATCATCTCTACGCCGATGACACGCAGATCTACCTATCCGGACCTGACCTCGCCTCCTTACTCACCAAAATCCCACACTGTCTGTCTGCTATCTCGGCCTTCTATTTTGATCGTTTTCTAAAACTGAACATGGACAACACAGAATTCATCATCTTTCCCCCATCTCACTCTACCCCTCCACCAGACCTATCCATCAATGTCAATGGCTGCTCCCAGTCCCGCATGCTCGGTGCCTTGGGGTGATCCTCGACTCAGCCCTCTCTTTCAAGCCACATATCCAAGCCCTTGCTGCCTCCTCATGTTGTCTCAAACTCAAAAATATTTCCCGGATCCGCGCATTCCTCGACAACAAAATGACAAAAACACTAGTACACTCCCTTATCATCTCCCGCCTTGACTACTGCAACCTCCTACTCTCTGGCTTCCCCTCTAGCACTCTGACACAACTCCAATCCATCCTACACTCTGCTACCCGAATAATCTACCTGTCTCCCCACTATTCCACAGCCTCTACCCTATGCCAAGTTCAAAACCCTTACTATGACATACAAAGCCATCCACAACCAGTCTCCTCCATATGTCTGCGACATGGTCTTCCGGTACATACCTACACGCAACCTTTGATCCTCACAAGATCTCCTTCTCTTCTCCCCTTTTATCTCTTCTTCCCACAACCGCATCCAAGACTTCTCCCGAGCTAACCCCATTCTCTTAAACTGTCTACCCCAACACATCAGACTCTCGCCTATCATAGAAACCTTCAAAAAGAACCTGAAGACTCACCTCTTCCGACAAGCCTACAGCCTGCAGTGATCCTCAACCTATTGAACTACCATATGACCAGCTCTACCCTCTCCTAGAGTATCCTCACCCATCCCCTGCAGACTGTGAGCCCTCGCGGGCAGAGTCCTCCCTCCTTCTGTACCTGTTAGAGCCTTGTTTTTTGCTCATATTTATTGTATTTGTCTATATTTACCCCCTTTTCACATGTAAAGCGCCATGGAATAAATGGCGCTATAAAAATGTATAATAATAATAATAATAATAATAATAAACTCTTGAACAATACCTGGGCTGTTTTATTTCTTACCTATATGAGGACTGGGTGGACTATTTACCAACAGCAGAATTTGCCTATAATAACTCCAAGCACATTTCTACATCCCAAAGCCCATTTTTTGCTAAGCACGAAAATCTCATTAACTGAAAACTACAAGTCAAATTAAACAGCACCCACAAGATGGATTTAATCAACCAAATCATCATTTTAATTAAGTATAACAGTGCCAACATGACAATGTCTGTAGCTTACTAAGCAAAATCTTGCTGACAGGTTCACTTTAAGTAATTAAATTCAACTTGTATCCAAACATGTTGATCCAGAGGAAGGAAAAACCCAAAGGCAGACACTAATGGCTCCAGATTAGGGGGAAAATTCTTCCCGATTCTACATATGGCAATCAGACTAGTTCCTTGGATTAACATCCCATCATAGAATCTAGTACCCATAACCTTTAATATTATATTATTCAAGAAAGGCTTCCAGAGCATTCTTGAATTTTAGCAGTGAATCAAACATTACAATATTATATTGCAGTGAATAACAAAATCTCACAAAATCTCAGTGCTCTTACAGTAAACAATCTGTGCTTGTGATAATAATTAAACCTTCTTCCCTCAAGATATAAAGGATGCCCAATTGTCCGTGTCACTATGCTAGGTGTGAAAAGATGATTAGAAAGATCTCTTTACTACCCACTCATACATTTATACATTGTAATTAGTGATGGGCAAGCACTAAAATGCTCGAGTGCATGTTGATCAGGTAGAAAAAATTGGAATGCTCAGATGCTCGACCAGAGCAACAAGCCCAATGTAAGTCTATGGGAAACTCAAGCATTTTTCCGGCGGTCCCCCCGGTGGTCTGCAGAGGGACTAGAAATTGCGGAAATCTATGGAAACGGTGCTCAAATGGGAACAGCATGGGGAAGACCCCTGGAAGTATTTCAGACTTCCAGGTCACTGCTGTTAGCAATGTTCTCAGAGTCTTACGCCACTTTTACAGACTCACAATAAAACATACAAGAATTAAACCAAAATTGATTTTTCTGGGAAATATGTTAAGGAACATCCTTTCCAGGATAATGACTTCTATACAAGGCAAAATAAATAACCAAAAACAAAAATGCTCCTCCACACCTTGGGCTATGTTCACAAGTAGCGTTTTGGATGTGTTTTTGAAGTTTAGCATTGCTTTCAACCAAGACAAATGCATTCACTGGGAAGTGTAATTTTAACATTTTACAGCCTTATCTGGCCATGTGGTGTGTGACACATAAGGAGACACATCCTGTTTCATTTATGAAGGAGGGACTCTGAAAGTCACAAAGCCTATTTTTATAGGGCCATCAGGTGGCCTTTACTATTCTTAAAGGGCCAGCAGTCGGCCCTCACTTTCTTAGAGAGCCATCAGCCGGCTATGCTTTGTTGTTCCCATTATTAAACAATGGGTCTCCTATACCAGTGATTTTCAACCTTTTTTGAGCCGCGGCACACTTTTTATACTTAAAAAATCCCGGGGCACACCACCAACCAAAATGGCACAAAATGGTGCGTCCAGGTTTGAGATGAAAGTCTGCAGTCATTCTATGTGACTGCAGGCTTCTGAATTCTCACAGCGCAAGCACTGCACACTTTCAGGATTCTCCCTTGCCGGTGGCCAGAGTGGACGGTCATGACAGCACAAGTATGTGATTTGGATACTTCTGGCCACATTCTAACTAGACGTGTCCGGCCTCAGTCAATTCATTTTCATTGAATGAGGCCACACATGTCTAGTCAGCACGTGACCACATGTATGTAAATCACCAACATCAGAGAATTATGATAGCAATGCGCACTGTGAGAATTCAGAAGTCTGCAGTCACATAGTATGACTGCAGACTCATCACAACCTTGGACATCCCCTTTAATGTTCCTAACATAAATAAAAATATGAGAATTAGTATCACAAAAAAAACACATTTACATCCAGGTACCTGATAGATGACGTTGTTTGTGGAGTCGCCTCTTTCTTTTCATCTTCACCTTGTCCAGATGCCATGATGACTCTTCTCATCCACCGGCAGAGCTCGTTTCTGCAGACTTCCATCTTCTCCTGTCTTCTGCAGCACATCCCAACACAACACCCTTAAAGATAGCAGTGTTATTATAATGCTCCGGAATAAAAATATCTGCCCTAGGCTGAGCCCCTGAGTAAATAATTGCCCCTCACTTTATTCCCAGCACATAATATGACCCTCACTGTCCCTCTTATGGTACATGCCATCCACACTACCCTCTCTCTCTTTTCTATACTTCACACTGCCTTCTCATACTGTGTCCCTCATAGAGAGCCCAGTCTCTCTACTGTGCCTACTTGGCATACTGTCTCCTCCTGGCTGTTACCCTCACACTACTCAGTATCTATTCTGTATCCACTCACACTTTCATCCCCCCATACTGTCTGCACACATTTCTAATAGCCTCCTCATGTACATCCCCCCCCTGCTAAAATACCCCTTTGCTCTCTCCATATTTCCTCCTCACACATCCCCCCTCACACATTCCCCCGACTCCCCATACTGTCCTCACACATCCCATCACCGTTGCTCCCAATACTGTGTCAGCACACATTTTTCCCCTCGCTACTGTGTCCACCCACATCTCCCCACTCACCCCCACAGAATATATCCACTCCCCTTCCGATAGAATAAATCCATCCCCTTCCACACAGAATAAATGCACCCTGCCCCACACATGCTAAATAAATTCCAGCCCCCCCACGTACACACTGAATAAATCCCCCCACACACACTGAATAAATCCCCACACACACTTAATAAATCCCCCCACACACACTGAATAAATCCCCCCACACACACTGAATAAATCCCCCCACACACGCTGAATAAATCCCCCCACACTTAATAAATCCCCACACACACTTAATAAATCCCCCCACACACTTAATAAATCCCCCCCACACTCTGAATAAATCCACCCCCACACACACTGAATAAATCCCCCCCACACTTAATAAATCCCCCCACACACTTAATAAATTCCCCCACACACACTGAATCTCCCCAACACACTTAATAAATCCCACACACACTTAATAAATACCCCCACACACACTGAATAAATCCCCCCAACACACTGATTAAATCCTGACTCCCCCAAACACTGAATAAATATTCCCCATAAACCCGCCCCACGCTGAATCTTCGGTGTCTTCAGCTCCACAACTACAGGAGCACTTACCACCAAGTCTCTTCTTTCTCCTGCGCGCCGGATAGTGACGTCAGCAGCGTGATCACATGACTTGATCACGCTGCTGGCGTCGCTCTGACCCAGCGGTCAGAGCCTCAATTGTACTCGCAGCTGGTAGATGTCTGTGAGTACAATTGATCTCCGGGAGCCGGCGCGCTGCAGCTTCTCTGTGCCGGCTGTCAGCTTGACAGTCGGCACAGAGAACAGCTGACTCCCAGTGCGGGGGCGGCAGAATGCAGCCGCCGGGGGAGACACTTTGGACCGCCGCATTAGGCGGCGGCGTTCCCCGCGGCACACCAGACCATGTGTCGCGGCACACTAGTGTGCCGCGGAACACTGGTTGAAAATCACTGTCCTATACTGTTATGACGTATGCAGCGAGTGGCAGGGCTGCCCAAAATTTGGACACACCCCAATACCCCTTTGAAGAGACGTACAGGAGGGCCTCCTGAAAACAATGTTCTCATTATTAGGAAGTGGGTCTCCCATACTGTTTGCCTATGCAGTGAATGCAAGGGCTGCCAAAAATTTTGACCTACTACAATGCCCCTTGAAAGAGACGTAGAGGAGGGCCTCATGAAAAAAATGTTCTCATTATTAGGAAGTGGGTCTCCCATAGTATTTGCCCATGCAGTGAAGCAACGGCTGCCAAAAATTTGGAGGCACTTCAATGCCCCTTTGAAGAGACATAGAGGTCAGAGGGCCTCCTGGAAACAGTGTTCCCATTATTAGGAAGTGGGTCTCCCATAGTGCTTTCCTATTCAGTGAATGCAAGGGCTGCTAACTATTTATTTTGCTAATTATTAGGAAGTGGGTCTCCCATTGTGTTTTCCTTGGCAGTGAATGCAAAGGCTGCCAAAAATTTGGAGGAACGCCAATGCCCCTTGGAAGAGACGTAGAGGTCAGAGGGCCTCCTGAAAACAATTTTCTCATTATTAGGAAATGGGTCTCCCATAGTGTTTACCTATGCAGTGAATGCAAGGGCTGTCAAAAATTTGGAGGCACTCCAATGCCCCTTTGAAGAGACTTAGAGGAGGGCCTCACAAAAAAAAATTCCCATTAGAAAGGAGTGGGTCTCCTATACTTGTAATGCCCATGCACTAAGTGAATGGGCTGACAAACATTTACCCCTGGGGGGTATACATGAACATACTGTATAACAATTTTTTTACGGGCATCATAAATACCCTTTAAAAAATTATGTGGGTGTTGCATCACGGGCCACGTTCACTCTGGTGATATGGTGGTGGAGGGTGAGGATGAGGAGAAGGAGGAGGACAACAGCAAATAGCCAAAATCAGGAAGCATATACCCATGTGTGGGTGTGAAGAGGTGCATGGGAATAGACCTCCCAAAAAAAGACACTGGATTTGAGTTTATGTTGCGCTGCTATCATTTGGTGGTGTTGAGAAGTCTGGCACAATTCAACCCTTGTTCATTTTTATAAGAGTCAGCATTTTCAGTTGAAAATGCGCTTATCAGTTATAATTCCACCAGCGGCACTAAAAATCCACTCTGACAAAACGCTAGCGGAAGGGCAGGCCAGGACCTCCAAGGCGTAGAGAGCCAGTTCATGCCACGTGTCCAGCTTGCATAACCAATAATTATAAGGCACAGAGGAATCACGGAGGATGCTGGTTGGGTCAGCAAGGCACTCCCTCAGCATCTTCCCAAACTTTGCACTCCTTGTGAGAGTACCCTGCGCCTCAGGGCCTATGTGATTGGAGGGTCTGAAAAAACTCTCCCAGAACTTGGACAGTGTTCCCTTGCCTCTGCTGGATTGGAGTTGTGCCTCTCTCGCATGTACTCCGTGGTTGTCCAACAAACTGTGACCTCTGCTGCCGGCATTATCAGACAGGAATACTTTGTAATAATTCAGCAACAAGGGCCTTCTGGTACTGCCCTATTTTAGTAGACCTGTCCGCCTCGGGAGTAAGAGATAGAAAGTTCTCCTTGTAGCGTTGGTCTAGATGTGTCACCAACCAGTAATGACTGTCACCCAAAATTTTGAAAACGCGAGGGTCACGGGAAAGGTAGTGTAACAAACTCAGCCATGCATGCCAGACTGCTAACAGGCAAGACGTCCGTGTCCTTACCAAGAGGATGTCTAACCATGCTCTCCTCCTCCCTGTCCTCAGGCCATCCACGCTGAACAGACAGTATGACAGTTGTGCAGGTAGTACCATCTATAATGTATGAAACTAGCTCCTGTTCTTCCTCCTCCTCCTCCTCTTCCTCATTGTCACCCAATCCATGTTGGGATGAGATGAGGCTGAGCTGTGTGTAATTACCCTGCATCCTCTTTTGATTGTGAGCAGAATGCATTTCAGAACACAGAAGCGGGATGGTGATACTAATTATGGCGACATCGCTGTTCACCATCTTGGTGGAGACCTCAAAGTTTTGGAGGATGGTACATATGTCTGACATCCATGTCCACTCCTGAGGTCTTATGTGTGGAGTCTGAAAAGAATACCGACGGACTTGTTGATGCTGGTAGTCAACAACTGCCTTCTTCTGCTCACAAATCCTTTCCAACATCTGCAGTGTAGAGTTCCAACATGTTGGGACATGACACACCAGTCAGTGAGCCGGAAGCTGCAAATGCTGCTGAAACATGGCAAGGGCAGCGGAAGCTGTAGCTGACTTTTTAAAAGGTGCACACAGGCGGCATACTTTGACAAGCAGATCCGGCAGCTCCGGGTAGGTTTTGAGAAACCGCTGAACCACGAGGTTATGCACATGGGCAAGGCATGGTACGTGAGTGAGCTTGCCTCGCCTCAGAGCCGCCACCAGGTTCCGGCCATTGTCACACACAACCATGCCTGGCTGTAGGTTCAGCGGTGTCAGCCACAGATCTGCCTGCTCTTTCAGAGCTGTCCACAACTCATTGTCACCTAAGCATTTTAGCTTCAGCACAGCCTGTTGCCCCTTGACTGAGGTAGTGCTGCAGTGCTTCCAGCTTGTGACAGAGATGGTAATTTTGGAGATGGAGGCTGAAGAGGAGGGGGTGCAGGAGTTGTAGACTGTGGGGGCAACCCTGATTGACGTAAGGCCCTCAATCCTTGGCGTTGGGAGAACATGTTCCATCCCTAGGTCCAACTGGGTCCCGGCTTCCACTATGTTAATCCAGTGTGCCGTCTGCAAGATGTATCCCTGCCAACAAGCACTTGTGCATGTGTTCGTGGTTAGGTGGATTTTCCCAGTACCTACATTGATGAGGGCACAGCTAATGTTGTGGGACACGTGCATGTGTAATGCGGGGACGGCAAACTGGGAGAAATAATGGCGGCTGGGTACAGAGTACCGAGGGACAGCCGCCGCCATCAGGTTGCGGAAAGCTTCCGTCTCCACGAGCCTAAAAGGCAATATTTAGAGTGAAAGTAGTCGGTAGTCGTGAAATGTGTGAATTTAGTAGTGTGGACTGTGGGATGTTGGCTGCTTAATTGCGTTTGCCTTCTAAGAACTGGGATATGGACAACTGAACACTGCGCTGGGACAAGGACATGGACGTGTTAGTTGCTAGTTGAGTGTGTGCAATGACAGGTGCAGGGCAGGAGGCATCTTCGCATGCATCATGGACAGGGGATTGGCTTGCACACACAACAGTGGAAGAAGCAGTGGTGTCACCCACAATCACTGTTCCTGGACCCTGGGGTTTGGCCGACAAAGTCGGGTGCTTTGCTGCCATGTGCCTGATCATGCTGGTGGTGGTCAGGCTGGTAGTTTTGCTACCCTTGCTGATGCTGGCCTGGCAGGTGGTTAAAATGGCCTTTTTTCGGGTTATCGGCAGAACCTTTAAAAAACAACCAGACTCGGGAAGACCTAATAGTTGCCCTGGCAACTTCCGTCATGTTGGTGTTACGGGGAACGGCTGCCTGCCTTCTGTCTGTGGCCACCACACTGCTTCTTCCTGCCTGTTGGGGTGCTGCACCTCCCTGCCCCTGTGTGATGCTGTCCTCGCTCTACATGTCCTCCTGCCAGGTTGGGTCAATTACTATATCATTCAACAGCTCGTCTTGCACTTCCGCACCCTGGTCCTCCTCCTGACTTTCTGGCAATTGTGTCTCATCATGGTCCACCTCTTGTGACACTTTCCCACTGCTGCCTTCATGTGACCTTAGCTGCTCAAATATTTGGGCATCGCAACATGCAATCTCCTCTTGCCCTGCTTCCTTATAAATGGAAAAGTGAACAGCTCTTCGGAGTGTCCAAGTGTGGGATCAGTTCTCTCCGGGCACTCGGCATGGTGGGAGGAAGGAGGATCAGGGTATGTGGTCCAGACTCACGGCTATTGTGACTTGACCGTGTGGAAGATAGGATGGTGGTGGAGGTCGCAAAATGACTGGAAGCATTATCCGCAATCCAACTAACAACCTTTTGACACTGCTTTGGGTTCAATAGTGGTGTGCTGCAGTCCCCTACTAATTAGGACAGGAAGGTCGGGCGAGAAGATGTAGGTGTTTGTTGTGGCACAATTTCAGTAGGCCCACGGCCTCGGCCTCTGCATGCACCATCAACATCACCATCATGTCCAGTTCCTCGTCCCTTGCCACGCACCTTGCCATTTTAAATGGAGGACAATATTTTCCACATTCACTAGAATTGGCTGAATTTGGAGCGACCACACTGCAATACAATTTAAATGGAGGCCAGGAATGGCAGAATTTGAGGGCAATTATATGTGATACGTGTGATGGACAAACCACAGTTTTAAATAGCTGGCCTGTAGGTAACTATTTTTACCAGCGAACTGTTGTCAATAACTTCACTAACACACTGCAACACAATTTAAATGGATGCCAGAAATGGCAGAATTCTGAGTGCAATTATATGTGATCCGTGTGACGGACAAACCACAGTTTTAAATAGCTGGCCTGTAGGTAAGTATTTTTACCAGCAAACTGGTGTCAATAACTTCGCTAACACACTGCAACAAAATTTTAAATTTAAATGTAGGTCAAAAATGGCAGAATTTTAAGCACAATTATATGTGATCCGTTTGACAAACCACAGTTTAAAATAGATTGATTCCGGTGACTACCTCTTGAAGCTCATCAAGAGAATGCGCCAAGAGTGTGCAAAGCAGTCATCAAAGCAAAGGGTGGCTACTTTGAAGAACCTACAATTTAAGACATATTTTTAGTTGTTTCACACTTTTTTGTTAAGTATATAATTCCACGTGTTAATTTATAGTTTTGATTCCTTCAGTGTGAATGTACAATTTTCATAGTCATGAAAATACAGAAAAATCTTTAAATGAGGTGTGTTCAAACTTTTGGTCTGTACTGTATGCAGCTGGATTAGTCCTCAGATGGACTGTTAGTTGACATGGATATGTGTATAATTGTGGTAACTAAGACACAAGCAAATGTTACCCTAGCTCAGCAGCAACTCTCCCTACATTGCCTGATTCTGGAGTAGACTGTGACAAGCATGGCAGTGCCGGGTCTTATATAGACCTGACGACGCTTTGCAGCCATTCAATCACTGTAATGCCACGACCAGCATGGCTGCAGCATTACAGTGTGTGGCAGACAATCCCTTCATGTTCATTGGCTCTCTAAAGAGCGACAAACATGCAGGGCAGGGATCCGAGCTCCCGCCGTGCAACCACGGAAATACTCGGAAAGCTCCAGGCATCTCGAGCAGTGAGATGCTGGGGCGAGTACTGCGAAGTGGTGAGCATGCTCGCTCATCACTAATTGTAATATGATCGCCCCTAATACTTAGTTTCTCCAAACTGAATATCCACAAGTCTGATAACCTGCCTTGTTATTGCAGTTCACCCATTACTGTTTATGACCTTGGTTAGTCTTCTCTGTACCCGCTCTGATTCAGCTATATCCTTCTTATACACTGGAGCCCAAAATTGTATTTCAAATAAAATAACACAAACTTAAAAAGATAATGGCAGAATCTATGGTGTTTGACTAAAATCTATGATTAAATTTAGTGCAAATGTGCAGCTGGATAACTGCATAATACACACTTTAAATGAATGTGCACATGATCAGTAAACGCTGCCGGTTGGATGCTGCATACTTGTCTAGCGTCCAACCCGCAGCGTTGAGTTGTTATAGCATAGTGGATTGTGTCCGAAGAAGCCCGAGGCTCACCCACAAAGATAGACATGCGGCGCATCTTTCCAGACTGCAGCATGCCAATTTCTCTTGCTGAGACGCTAGTTTTCGCAAGAGAAATTTCACCCATAGAATGTATTGCACGCGGTTAATCTGCACTGGCAGAACATAGCTGTTAAATAGTATCATTTCAATTACTTTAAGCACATGCCACACAAGGCTAGAAAGACTTGTCCTGCCTTAGCTATCACTTCTGAAGTTATACTATCCTGTTCTTGAAAGTGCAGAGATTATATATATATATATATATATATATATATATATATATATATATATATATACACACACATAACCTATAACAAGGGTGCAGTAACATGTTCCCAAATTTACACGGTATAAACGGTTAGCTCTTGAAGAGACCTGACTAAGTGTGCTGTAAAAACTTTATATGGCTTACCAAATGTTTGAAGTTGAGAAATTCTATAAACGTGGCTGGCGGTTTTTGCATTTTCTAAAAAGGAAATGGAAAGACAAAATTTAGGTAAAATAATAAATAGAATAAATTAAGATTCCAGTAAAAAATGGGGGTGGAAAGTCTATCATATACTATTAGGGTATGTGCACACGTTGCGGATTTTCCTGCGGATTTTTCCGCAGCAGATTTGAAAAATCCGCAGTGCAAAACCACTGCAGTTTTCACTGCGGATTTTCACGCGGCTTCCTCTGCGGGTTTTCAACTGCACTTTCCTATTGGTGCAGGTTGAAAACCGCTGCGGAATCCGCAGAAAGTGACATGCTACTTCTTTTTTTCCGCAGCGTTTCCGCGCGGAATTTTCCGCAGCATGTGCACTGCGGTTTTTGTTTTCCACAGGTTAACATTGTACTGTACACCGCATGGAAAACTGCTGTGGATCCGCAGCGTCAAATCCGCTGCGTATCCGCAGCAAAAACCGCAACGTGTGCACAAAGCCTTAGTATGTGTTTTCTGTTTCATGAACCGACTTTATTCACAAAACATACCCTACATTGCCTTTAATAACACAAACAGATGTGTCCATGTCACTAATAGAGAACTTGTGTTAAAGGGGTAATCTGGGACAACATTTATGGCCTACACTTAGAATATGCCATTAATATCATATACGTATAGATACCTCAACCAGATTACCCACTGATCTGCTGAATTAAGAGGATCATATAACGCGCAGCTTTGTACATTTGGTAGTGAGTGTCTGTTGTTTGCAGCTCATTGCTATTACGGTAATATTAAAACTTAGCAGAAAAAATATCTTTCCCATGGAGTTTGAAATGTAATATATTGCCACTTACTAAAACAATGTATTGTTGGCATGTGTCGATGTCTCAACGTCCTCCTGTCAGCCCTGGTTCTTGATTCTGGCACTTCCAATTTTGTTCTCCTCTTTGTAAACTCCTTCTCTGTCTAAACTTCAGATGTAACAGAAAAGATGATTGGTTTAGCTACTGAAGTAATCAGTTTTTTGTTTTGAATGTGTTCATTTAGGAGATTGAGTTGACAAGGAGTTAAATAGACTGTTAATTGCTGCCTCATCTGAAAGCAGAATAAAAGCAGGGGCAGAGATCCTAATTAAACATTGGCCACTTTGTGGTTTCTTGATAAAACACTGTTATATCTGCTGCAGCTCTGCTACTTCTCTCTGTATAGGCAAGAAAGTCAACAGCAGTTCTTATTGAGAGGACTAGCAGAACTGCAGCAGATAAAGCAGTGATTTTGTCACAACTACTAGTCTAGTAAATGATATATTGCTGGAATAAAGGTACCGTCACACTAGACGATATCGCTAGCGATCCGTGACGTTGCAGCGTCCTCGCTAGCGATATCGTCCAGTGTGACAGGCAGCAGCGATCAGGCCCCTGCTGTGCTGTCGCTGGTCGGGGAAGAAAGTCCAGAACTTTATTTGGTCGCTGGACTCCCCGCAGACATCGCTGAATCGGCGTGTGTGACACCGATTCAGCGATGTCTTCACTGGTAACCAGGGTAAACATCGGGTAACTAAGCGCAGGGCCGCGCTTAGTAACCCGATGTTTACCATGGTTACCATCCTAAAAGTAAAAAAAAACAAACACTACATACTTACCTACAGCCGTCTGTCCTCCAGCGCTGTGCTCTGCACTCCTCCTGTACTGGCTGTGAGCGTCGGTCAGCCGGAAAGCAGAGCGGTGACGTCACCGCTCTGCTTTCCGGCCGCTGTGCTCACACAGCCAGTACAGGAGGAGTGCAGAGCACAGCGCTGGAGGACAGATGGCTGTAGGTAAGTATGTAGTGTTTGTTTTTTTTTACTTTTAGGATGGTAACCAGGGTAAACATCGGGTTACTAAGCGCGGCCCTGCGCTTAGTTACCCGATGTTTACCCTGGTTACCGGCATCGTTGGTCGCTGGAGAGCGGTCTGTGTGACAGCTCTCCAGCGACCAAACAGCGACGCTGCAGCGATCCGGATCGTTGTCGGTATCGCTGCAGCGTCGCTAAGTGTGACGGTACCTTTAGGGTCTCTGTCTCTATTTAGTGCTGCTTGGAAAGCATACAAATTGTGACAGATTCTCTTTAAAGTCATGTTAAATCTAAACTAAGAAGGATTATAAAAAAAATAGCAGCAGGAAATAATTTTGCATGTTACTTCAACTACATAAAAGTTCAACTAAAATAAAAAAATAAAAAAAAAAAACAGAAAAATTTGGCATTTACATTGTACAGGTACCAAGCTTTTTTTCATTTACAAAGAGAAGAAAAAACATTACATTCTCATAGGGATATATACAACTTCTACAATATTATAAAATAGTAAAGTGTACTATCACTTGCTTCAAAAAATGTATTAAAAATTCCTGAGCTCCCGATTTTGTCACTCTTTTCCATTTTTGCTGCTTCTTTCCATTGCAGAGATATTCACATTTTGCTTCTTCTAGAGGAGTGCACTATGTGAAATCCATTATTTGCAGTCCAACTATTTCTTCTCAGCCTTCTCTGGTGGGTAGGCAATTTCACCTCTCCCTCTAAGTTGCTGCCAATCACAGGTCAGCAGCGTCTGAGACGTCTAGATCAACTCCCAAGCTGTGGTTGACAGCATCTGGTAGGGAGGGTTGGAAGTATAGACCTCCAGGGAAGACTCTGCAGAAACGCCCAGTTGGACTGCAAACAGAGATTTCACATGTGATCCAGAAGAAGAAAATGTGAATACAACAGAGCGACAAAGGGCAAAGCAAGATAAAGTTTGCATATAGCAAAATTGCTAAATTTAAGGCACAAAATGCATATGTCCTATGTCAGGTGCATGTATATAGAGAGGGCTCAGAAGAGGAGCCAACAACTTAAGTAGGAGATGCAGGATTTGTTACACAGCCGACATCTGCCTGTACCAGCAGTTACTGGAGCCAAGCTCATACCAGTGTTGTTAAACCATTAAATGCTACTGTCAATTTCTGACTACAGCATTTAAAGCTCATGGTTAGTTAGATGTACCCATCATCCCCCCCCCCCCCCTCTCCCCACAACATCACCCCAGCCTCAGATCTCGATCATGGTAGCCATGATGTGAGTACTCCAGTAAGGTCTGACCATAGGTTGGGCTCCATACGAGACCATGGTTTTAGTGATATACTACCATAATGTAGTATGGAACTATGTACAATAAGCAGTCACAGGTACAATTCCTTAAGGGGACTAAAAAAATAGAGAAAAAAAATCAAATTAGCTCCTTTTTCCCCTTTAAAATTAAATAAAAAAAATGAACATATTTGTGATCCTAATGTCGGAGTAGTCCAATCTACCAAAATATAAAATTAACTAGTGAAGTAAAAAACAAAAAATAGTGAATAGAATTTCATTTTTTTCAACTCCACAAAAGAATGCAATAAGCAAAATATTATTTGCACCAAAAAAAGGTGCAAAAGACAAGATGCAGATCTATTGATAAAAAAAGAAAGATAACTCTTCTCAAAAATTCATGTCAGAAACTATTTTTATTTTATTTTTACAAATAACCAATTAATAATGGTTAAGAAAATAATAATTTTCACCATTAAAATAATATTTTTTTTACAAGTTTGCAATTGCTGTAATCATAATAACACGAGGAATCATGTTTTTCATGTTTCCAGGTCATTTTTACCACTCAATAAATGCCGTATTACAAAGCCCCAAAAACAATAGTAAAACTGTTCTACAGTATAGTTGTATGTTGTATGGTAATATAAATGATCTAATTCAAAACTACAACTGGGAAAAAAACAAAGCCTCATACAGGTATGTCTACAGAAAAATAAAAAAGTTATTGCTGATATTCAAGTGATAGTTGTCCAGGAAAGTTGCTGTGCAGGGAAAATCATTGAAGCAGACCAACTGCTCTTCCTTTATTCTGAGCTTTGATGGTGATCCCAGCATCAAGTTGCTATCAGTTAATATTATGGCCAAAATAT
Source organism: Ranitomeya imitator (assembly GCF_032444005.1). Classification (NCBI taxonomy): domain Eukaryota; kingdom Metazoa; phylum Chordata; class Amphibia; order Anura; family Dendrobatidae; genus Ranitomeya; species Ranitomeya imitator. The sequence continues at coordinate 507,635,938 of NC_091285.1, forward strand.
GGAAGCTCACAACCCACGTCAAGGGTCCTCACACATGCAAGTCCTATTAATAAACAGCAAAACAACAAAAAGTGGACTTAGAATTCCTCCAAAAATTATTCAAAAAACAACAGAAAAAAGGCAGAGATGATTACCTGCCCAGGCCTCCAAACAAATGCACTATCATGGTGTGGTGGACCCAATTAAAGATGGCGGCAACACAAGTGCAACAATACCGATAAAACAACCACTCTCAACCTACCAATCCATGGAGGGGGTGGCTGTTTGGTATATTAGTGCACAAAAAATAATCTGTATGTGGTCCTGTTCACGTACAGGTAAAGCAAAGCATCTGGCTTACAGCCTATTAGTGGCGCCCATACTTTTAGATCAGGCGAGTTTCAATTGGGTCCACTGCATCCTGCATTTGTTTGGAGGCCTGGGCAGGTAAGCATCTGTCTTTTTCTGGTGTTTTTTTAAATCATTTTTGGAGGATTTCTTAGTCCTTTTTGTGGTTTTGCTGTTTTTAGTGTTAGGACTCGCAAGTGTCAGGACGTGGGTTGTGAGCTTCCATATTTTGGCCATAATATCAACCAATACGTCACATATATTTATATGTGTTTTTTGCACTTCATCTTTCAGGGTGCAGTAGGGCCCACATGGCTCTGTAAATTGTGGCGTCTGTTCACACAGGATGCCTGTATAGTATAGGCGTCACTAATAGGCTATAAGCCAGATGCTCTGCATTACCTGTACGTGAACAGCGCCACATACAGATTATTTTTTGTGCACTAATATACCAAACAGCCACCTCCTCCATTGGTAGGTTGAGAGTGGTTGTTTCATCAGTATTGTTGCACCTGTGTTCCCACCATCTTTAATTGGGTCCACTGCACCCTGATAGTGCATTTGTTTGGAAGCCTGGGCAGGTTAGCATCTCTGCATTACTTCTGGTGTTTTTTGAATAATATTTGGAGTATTTCTAAGTCCTCTTTTTGTGGTTTTACAGTTAATATTGTGGGTAAACCCTTATAATTAACCTTTTCATTATAGATTAGAAACTAGTCTATAGGAAGGACTTGTATCACTGGTTACATGGTATATCAACCAGACTAAACTGAAGAGCCACTGTTTGAGAGAGTTTGTACTCTAACAAAATGTTATCCCATTTGTTCTGGCATATTGATACATGCCTCATTTACTTCTACATAGAGATAATTATTAAAAGGTTCTTAAAAGCATTAGAAGGCTTGAGAATTGTCCATATGTTTACATCCACTTAAATAGACCTTCTGTGTTTATTTAACATTTAAATCCCAGTTGATTTATTCTTTCCACTTGCATGTGTTTTACAGTAAGGCACTGAAAACGTGCCAAGAGGTACAAAAAATATGAATATAGTTTATAATGGGCAGTATAAAGTGCTGCATGTGGATATAAAAAAAGATAAACATTTAATACTTTAACTTTTATTTTACCTTGGATTACATAACTTTGTGTTACATAACTGTCATGATTCGTTTTTAAAGGGAATGAGTTACAGCATGGGTGAAAAATAGGAGATCAGTGGGGGTTCAACAGCTTAGACCCCCACCAATCACAAGAATTGGGGTCTGTCATTGCCCAGGAGAGAATTATGACAGGATTTTTACTATAAAATCCAACATAAAAAATATTATTTCATTCCATTAAAACTTTTAGCCAACTGTTTGTGACTATGAAGACTGATGAAAAACCTTTGTGGTAAAGCGAAGTCTCAACTGACATATTAATACTCACAACCCCGGAGAAGGAAGAGATGATAAAACCACCACAACCTATAAGAAGTCTCATTTATCTCTGGCAGTCTCATAGTGAGTGAGTGAATCGAAACGCAACACATATAAACTTCTGCCACTTAAATTAAATAGTGAGCACAAGTGATCAATTCACTGAAAAAAGATCAAAAGGAAATCCTCAAAACTAAGTTTACAAATTAATTAATTGCTTCAACCCCTTCACGCCGCAGCCCTTTTTCGTTTTTGCGTTTCTGTTTTTCGCTCCCCTTCTTCCCAGAGCCATAGCTTTTTTACTTTTCTGTTAATATGGCCATGTGAGAACTTGCTTTTTGCGGGATGAGTTGTACTTTTAAACAAGACCATTGATTTTACCATGTCGTATACTCGAAAACGGGAAACAAATTCCAAGTGTGGTAACACTGCAAAAAAAGTGCAATTTCACAACTGTTTTTTGGATTTTATTTTTACGATGTTCACCAAATGCTAAAACTGACCTGCCATTATGATTCTCCAGGTCATTATGAGTTCGTTGACACCAAACATGTATCGGTTGTTTTTTTATTTAAATGGTGAAAAAAAATCTAAAGTTTGTTAAAAAAAAATTGAGTTATTTTCCGAGACCTCTAGGGTCTCCATTTGATCTGGGGCTAGGTTAAGGGCTTATTTTTTGCATGCTGAGCAGATGTTTTTAATTATCCCAATTTGTTGTGGATACGATCTTTTGGTCAATAGCCCGTTATTGCATTTTAATGTAATGTTGCGGAAACTAAAAAAACGTAATTCTGGCATTTTGACTTTTTTTTCGCTATGCTGTTTACCGATCGAATTAATTCTTTTTATATATTGATAGATCGGGCGATTCTGAATGCAGTGATACCAAATACCGTATATACTCAAGTATAAGCCGACCCGAGTATAAGCCGACCCCCCCTAATTTTGCCACAAAAAACTGGGAAAACTTATTGACTCGAGTATAAGCCTAGGGTGGAAAATGCAGCAGCTACTCGTAAATTTCAAAAATAAAAATAGATGCTCCATACCGTTCATTATTGCCCCATAGATGCTCCATGTACAACTGTGCCACATATAATGCTCTGCACCGTTGATTATGGCCCCATAGATGCTCCTTATAAAGCTGTGCCCCATATATATTGCTCTGCACCATTGATTATGGCCCCATAGATGCTCCTTATAAAGCTGTGCCCCATATATATTGCTCTGCACCATTGATTATGGCCCCATAGATGCTCCTAATAAAGCTGTGCCCCATATATATATATATATATATATATATATATATATATGCTCTCCACCGTTCATTATTTCCCCATAGATGCTCCTTATAAAGCTGTGCCATATATAATGCTCTGCACCGTTCATTATGGCCCCATAGATGCTCCTTATAAAGCTGTGCCATATATAATGCTCTGCACCGTTCATTATGGCCCCATAGATGTGCCATATAAAGCTGTGCCATATATAATGCTCTGCACCGTACTTTTTGGCCCCATAAATGCTCCTTATATAATGCTGTGCCATATATAATGCTCTGCACCGTTCTTTATGGCCCCATAGATGCTCCTTATATAATGCTGTGCCATATAGAATGCTGCTGGTGCTGCCATAAAAAAAAAATCACATACTCACCTCTCTTGCTCAGGATGCCAGCGCTTTCAATATTTACCTGCTCCTCGTGCGGCTCCGTCTCCAGCACTGACGCTCAGCAGAGGGCGTGCACTGACTACGTCACAGCGCCCTCTAACCTGAGCGTCACTGCCAGAGGACGCTGCAGACGGAGCCGCACCGAAGCGAGGAGCAGGTAAATATCGCGCAGCGCTCCCCTCCCCGTATACTTACCTGCTCCTGGCGCGGTCCCTGCAGTCCCTGGCTTCCCCGGCGCTGCAGCTTTTTCCTGTAATTGAGCGGTCACAGTTACCGATCATTTACAGCAATGAATATGCGGCTCCTCCCCTATGGGAGGTGGAGCCACCTATTCATTTCTGTAATGAGCGGTGCCATGTGACCGCTCAGTACAGGAAGAATCTGCAGCGCCGGGGAAGCCAGGGACTGCAGGGACCGCGCCGCAGCAGGTAAGTATAACTACACAGCCCCCGCTCCCCCTCCCCTGCCGACCCCCGGGTATATGACTCGAGTATAAGCCGAGAGGGGGACTTTCAGCCCAAAAAAGTTGGAAATCTCGGCTTATACTCGAGTATATACGGTATGTGTATATTTTGCTTTATTTTGAATGGGGCAAATGGGGAGTGATTTGAACTTTTTTTTTTAAATATTTTCCAAAACTTTATTTTTTACTTTTTGCATGCTTCAATAGTCTCCATGGGACAATACAAGCTGCGATAACCCAATCGCCTATGCTACACACAGGCGATGATCAGATTGCCTGTATGTAGCAGAAATGCTCACTTGCTATGAGCACTGACCACCGGGCAGCGCTCATAGCAATCCGGCAATGACAACCATAGAAGTCTGCTGGAGATCTCTGGTTGTCATGCCGACGCATCAGTGACCCGCTATCATGACTGGGTGACCGATGGATGACATTAGTAACGAGATTCCGGCACGATCACATTAAATGCTGCTGTCAGCAAATGACAGCGGCATTTAACGAGTTAACAGCGCTGGTGGATCGCGATTCCATCCACAGCTGTTAGTGGTACCTGTCAGCTGTTCAAAACAGCTGACATAGTTATTATTAAGGTTGAAGGAAGACTTTAAATCCATCTAGTTCAACCCATAGCCTACCCTAACATGCCCTAACATGTTGATCCAGAGGAAGGCAAAGAAAACCCATGTGGCAAATAGTAAGCTCCACTTTGGGGAAAAAAATTCCTTCCCGACTCCACATACGGCAATCAGACTAGTTCCCTGGATCAACGCCCTATCAAAGAATCTAGTGTATATACCCTGCAACATTATAATTTTTCAAGAAAGGTATCCAATCTCCTCTTAAATTTAAGTAATGAATCACTCATTACAACATCATACGGCAGAGAGCTCCATAGTCTCACTGCTCTTACAGTAAAGAACCCGCATCTGTTATTATGCCTAAACCTTCTTTCCTCCAGACGTAGAGGCTGCCCCCTTGTCCCTGTCTCAGGTCTATGATTAAAAGGATCATCAGAAAGGTCTTTGTACTGTCCCCTCATATATTTATACATTAAAATAAGATCATCCCTTAGTCTTCGTTTTTCCAATCTAAATTGCCCCAAGTGTAATAACCTATCTTGGTATTGCAGACCCCCCAGTCCTATAATAACCTTGGTCACTCTTCTCTGTACCCGCTCTAGTTCAGCTATGTTTTTCTTATACACCGGAGACCAGAACTGTGCACAGTATTCTAAGTGTGGTCGAACTAGTGACTTGTATAGAGGTAAAATTATGTTCTCCTCATGTGCATCTGTTGAGGAGAGCCATAAGATCAAATACTTAATTAACCCCAAGACATAAGAGGTTGAGAGAAGCAACCCATAGCGTGTATTGTTTGATCTTACATAAGTTTTTTTAGATGAAAGTAAGACACTAAAGATGGCTGCCATTTCCTGTATCAGAGAGCCATGTGGCTGCCTGGCTGGTATCCAAGATGACGCCCACCCTGATGACCTCATGGATCCACCCACAGTGACGCCCACCTTGATGACCTCATGGACCAACCCACCCTGATGACCTCATGGATCCACCCATGGACTTGCTCATTGCCCAACCCACTAACCAATGGAATGCATCCGATCACTCCCATTCTAGAGCTAACCGAGCCCCCTTACAGGGGATATATAAATCTGTGTCTTGCCTGAATAAAGTCTCTTTTTCCCTTGCAGCTGGGCCATAGATTGATCATGGAGAGTTTACATATGACTGTGTGTTGTTATATGTTTATTTCTTTGGTGCGCACCTGATCAATATCCACTAGGCCAGGAGTAGGCAACTTAAGTGAAGTGAACATTTTATTAAATTGTTCAACCTAACAATTTGGCTGCCCAACGTGGGGCCAGCAGAGGAAGAGCCCTGAACCCTGAGGACCGGCGACTGGAAAGGCAGAACGCGCTGAATACCCCGAACGTGGAGACTGATCACCTCCTTATCAGAACACGGTAAGTCTGCTGATTTTTATAATCTGTAGTCTTTACCTGTGTCCTTCGGGGTATCCTGTGCAGATTGCCTGACCGTGTCTGGTCTTCGTGGTATCTGTAAGACGGCAGAAGGGTCTCTCCGCTGCTGGTCATTTAATTGCAAGAACCGTCACATGTTTTAGTTGCCTACTGCCTGTTATGTGTTGTGAGGAGGGGAGGTGACTGGTAGTTAAAACAGGAAAAGCAAGTTTTTTTTTTAGAGAAGGAAAAGCAAGTTTTTAGAAAAGAAAAGCAAGCAAGTGTAAGAAAAAAAAAAATAATAATTTTGTCTGTGGTACAGTACATGGTTGTCGCCTGTGATAAGATTTTCAGTTCTGTATAAGAGAGACTAGGACCTTGAGTGATTGACTCGGCCTAGGGGGGCCCGGTAAAACTTGGAGTGAGATGACTTAGTTCGGCGCCTAATAAATTGTGTAGCGGCTCATTAAAACTTGGAGTGAGATGACTCAGTTCGAGCCAAATAAATAAATTTATAGTTTTTTTTGCCCCGTGGCATCGAGTGAGTTGACTCTGCACGGGGACTGGTAAGTTAGGGAGCAATTTGACTAAGTAGGGAATAATTGGTTTGTAAAGTACGGAACTCAGACAGGGACCACGTGACAAGAAGGAATAGGAACTGAGTACTGCAGACTCAGTTCCCTTTAGAATCTCAGGGTTGAGTCATCTCCCCCGTCTTATTGTTTGTTTGGTGTTTGTTATCTTGATAGAGATATAGATATCTATAGAAAGATGGAGAAATTAATGCAGTTCTGCCGTATTGGCACTAAGCCAAATTCAGATGGCAAGATAGACTCGTGCACATTAGTAGCGACTCGTGAAGGGAAGAGTCATGTTAAACAATGTAAAAAGCTTATGAAGTTGTGTGGAATGCCAGAAGGGGAAGGTTACAGCCCCTGGAGTGGAAGATTGTCTTGAAAGAAAGAAAGGGTATCCTAGAAGATAATGGATTTTTGTCTACTGCTAGGGCATTGGAGAGAGTCTCTGAAAGTCTGTATAGAGAAAATTGGGTAGAAGAGGAAAGGAATAAAAAGGGCAGAGTTTTGAATTATGTGTATTACAAAAATATATCCTGTGAGCGGCCACCACCTTATAATGGTGGCCCAGAGCCATGTGCTAACCCTGGCAGCGGCCATTTTGTGAATGGTAAATTTGTTAATGCTGGTAGTAGCCATTTTGTGGATGGTAAATTTGTTAATGCTGGTAGTAGCCATTTTGTGAATGGTAAATTTGTTAATGCTGGTAGTAGCCATTTTGTGAATGGTAAATTTGTTAATGCTGGTAGTAGCCATTTTGTGGATGGCAAAAGTGTTAATTCTAATGGTGGCCATTTTGTGGATGGTAAATGTAATTCTGACGGTGGCCATTTTGTGGATGGCAAATGTAATTCTGACGGCGGCCATTTTGTGGATGGCAAATGTAATTCTGACGGTGGCCATTTTGTGGATGGCAAATGTAATTCTGATGGCGGCCATTTTGTGGATGGCAAATGTAATTCTGACGGCGGCCATTTTGTGGATGGCAAAAGTGTTAATTCTAATGGTGGCCATTTTGTGGATAACAAATGTAATTCTGTTGGTAGCCATTTTCTGGATGGCAAATGTGCTGCTCCTGGTGGTGAAAATCTTAGACTAAGGCTACACACCACATCACCAAATCCTTGTTACCCAGCAATGACCACTAACGGTCAATACTATTTTCCTTTGGGAAGTGAACAAGCTTTACCCATGTATCCTGTCTCAGTGGTTTCCAATGGGGCACCGAACCTTTCCCCTATCTAGCAATCCTCCCGCCTGGATCGTCCTCGGCACCGACCCTTTCTACTGTCACTTCCACTGCCAATTTAGCCGCACACCCACACAAGATGCTCCAAGCAATGGCCTCTCCTCCCAACACTTCCACTACAATAGCACTCTCACACAGTCTACCTAACCCTATACCCGGTACCTCACAGGCTCTCTTGCAGCCAAGTGCACACCTGTATGGGACGGTGGCAACTGTATCAAGGGGGGGCTCAATCTGGGAGGGGGATGTCAATAGCACAGGAAGCACAAAGGGGAGGGAATGTTGGCAACCTGTTTTCGAAAAAGAACTTCCTGAGGGACCCTTGTTAGTGGTGGGAAAGGGTGACATAATGACAATGGAAACAGACGCTATTGTTAAAGCTGCCAATTCTCGGTTAGAGCATAATGGAGGTGTAGCTAGAGCTATAGTGTAATCAGGAGGGGCGACTATTCCAGCTGACAGTCAAATCATTGTTGAGTCACGTGGTCAGATAGCTGTTGGGGACATAGTGGTGACTAAAGCTGGCAATCTTCCATGTAGAATGATCATACACGCTGTGACCCCTACTTTTGACCCTATTCATCCAGACGTTAGTGCTCAACAACTTCATGCAGCAATAACTCGCATTTTAGAGTATGCGAATATTAGTGAGCAAATTGAGACCTTGACAATTCCGGTGCCATCTCTACTCCCGCCTCAGGTGTCACCACCAACAGTGCCAATGCTCATGTCTGAGAAGCCCACCCTCTACGTCAAGTTTACACCCCAGCAAGCTGCTACTCTGTTGTACCAAGCTCCAGATCCAAAGTACTTACCCAGCTACGTGGCAAGATCTAATTTCCCTGGCAAATCTTAAAGCAGTCGATGCATATTGGCCTGTTATGGATATCGTGTTCAATGATGACTCACTTGCCAGTGACAAGACATGGGACTCTGGTGTTGAGTTCTGCCAAGAACCCAAGACATGGGCCTCGGATGAGCTGGCTGACCTATCACTTATTGTCGCCAAAGGATTCCAGATGCCTCAAAGCTGATGCAGCCATTGTACGAAGACCTCAAGACATCAGCGTTTCCACTATGTACCAAATCCGTGGAAGCTTTCTACGCTCTTAAACAGGCCATACAGTCTGCACCAGCTTTTGGAATCCCAAATTCTGATATCATCTGAGGACATCCAGTTCTCTTAATGGCTCCACACAACATAATTGCTATTCCTGCAACCCTAAACATCTGTTGGTGCAGCGTCATATCAGACTACAATATTCGCTGTTGGTTCCGGATAATGTCACTCTTGTCCGCTGCAGCATCTTCAAACTGTCCATGCTGCTTCCTCTTTCCAGGGGGGATGTGGATGATGATGCTGATGCTCTCGGAGATGCCTCTACACACTCAAAGGAGGATTATGACTGTCTTGAACAAATGCAGAAAGAAGTAGCCTCCAAGAAAAACGTGTCTGAAGACCCATTCCCACATGCTGACCTGACGTTCCTCACTGATGGTTCCAGATTTGCAGATGAAACAGGAAGGTTCCATACGGGATATGCCGTGGTTACACATGACCAGGTCATCTCAGCTGGATCACTACCACAGCACATGTCTGCACAAGAAGCGGAACTTAAAGCTTTGACGTTGGCTTGTCAGGAAGCAACGGAGAAGGTGGTCAACCTCTACACGGATTCAAGATATGCTTTCGGAGTGGCTCATGACTTCGGCAGTATCTGGGCAGCCAGAGGATACCTAACGTCCAGTGGAACTCCTGTAAAACATGCTGCTACCATACAAGAACTTGTGGCCGCTCTTGATCTACGTTCGGAGGTTGCAGTGATCAAGATCAAAGCTCATGGAAGATTGGATTCTCCAGAAGCAAGGAGGAACTTCTTTGCTGACAAAACAGTAAAAACCTAAGCTGCTGATCCATTTGGGAAAGAGAAAGCAGCGGTGTACGTGTCACAAAACACTGAAGGGACTAAAGGCTCTCTTATGAGGATTATCCATCTACATCAAGACGTCGGATGATGAAAAGAAGCCATGGCAAGGAGGAGCTAAAAAAGGATGAAGATGGAGTCTGGAGGGTGAACAAAAAGTTCTGTCTACCCCGTAATCTGTATTCCTTGGAGACAGAATGGGCACACGGTATCGCCCAGAGGCAGGAATCAGATGATTGACCTGATTTGGAAGACTTACATGGCACTTGGGATCTCTACTGTCACCCCAAAAATACTGCAATTCCTGCCTTGTGTGTGCAACATGCAATCCAGCACCGCCCCAGAAAGTTACTCAGAAACATTGGCTAAACCACTCTATCCCTTTCGGAGGATTCAGATTGATCACATTCAAATGCCAAAAGTAGGGAAGTACGAGTATGTACTGGTAGTGACTGACATGTTCTCAGGATGGCCCGAAGCCTATCCAGTAACCAACATGACTGCCAGAGTGACTGTTAAGAGACTGATGACTGAAGTAGTATGCAGATATGGGGTCCCAGAGGTAATTGAGAGTGACCAAGTACCCGCATTCATTGCAGCACTGACTAAGGAACTATGGACATTGGTGGGAGCTGATTTGGGTTTACATACTCCATATCACCCACAGAGCAGTGGGAAAGTAGAAACACTGAATGGCACCTTGAAAAATGAAATACTGAAAGCCAGTTAGGAGGTCAGACTAGGACAGACATTTTGCCCATTGCCCTATACTCCGTTAGAAACACTCCAAGGGGTCCCACCAAACACACCACACGAGATTCTTTTTGGGGGGAGCCTCCAAGGTTGGGTCAATATTTTCCACAACAACTAGCTTTAGGAAGTGATACTCTTGTAAATTATGTAATTGTCCTTACTAAAAGAACTGTCAGTAACACATGTACAAGTTTTATCATCCATTCCAGATCCAGATTCCAGTGAAGGTACCCATGCTTTCCAACCTGGTGACTACATGCTGGTAAAGAAGTTCATCAGAAAGACATCCCTGGAGTCGAGATTTGAGGGTTCTTACCAAGTGCTCCTGACTACTCCTACTTCAGTCAGGATTGCTGAGCGTCTCCTGGATCCATATTATTATTATTATTTATTGTTATAGCGCCATTTAATCCATCTCTCACATTATAAACTTGTTAGACAGTTAGGGACAGAGTAGGATCTGACCTGCTTGTCAAAGTTCAGCTACAAAGGGAGGTTTTCCACAAGGGAAAACTTGTCTCAAACTGGTGAAAACTCCAATTCCCCCCTCCCGGGCGAGACGGTCAGATATAGGATGTGTTACATCAGGGTGAGTGACATATGTATTTTATGTAACCATGGAGATGGGAGATTGGAGAGTAATAGATCCAGCAGGTAGAAAAGTCCCGAGGACGCTGGTAGCGCGCTCCGAGATACCTCCTGATATATCCATGATTGGTCACACATTCTCTGGTGTCTATAGCATCTGTATTGTCATGAAGCCTCTGATGTCATAGTGACACTTAACACTGGTGGGTTAGGGAACCACGGTGGGATCAAGATAAAAAAAAGGGTTAATAAAGTATTTAGGGGGGACTGTTGAGGAGAGCCATAAGATCAAATACTTAATTAACCCCAAGACATAAGAGGTTGAGAGAAGCAACCCATAGCGTGTATTGTTTGATCTTACATAAGTTTTTTTAGATGAAAGTAAGACACTAAAGATGGCTGCCATTTCCTGTATCAGAGAGCCATGTGGCTGCCTGGCTGGTATCCAAGATGACGCCCACCCTGATGACCTCATGGATCCACCCACAGTGACGCCCACCTTGATGACCTCATGGACCAACCCACCCTGATGACCTCATGGATCCACCCATGGACTTGCTCATTGCCCAACCCACTAACCAATGGAATGCATCTGATCACTCCCATTCTAGAGCTAACCGAGCCCCCTTACAGGGGATATATAAATCTGTGTCTTGCCTGAATAAAGTCTCTTTTTCCCTTGCAGCTGGGCCATAGATTGATCATAGAGAGTTTACATATGACTGTGTGTTGTTATATGTTTATTTCTTTGGTGCGCACCTGATCAATATCCATTAGGCCAGGAGTAGGCAACTTAAGTGAAGTGAACATTTTATTAAATTGTTCAACCTAACACATCTATGCCTCTTTTAATGCATCCCATTATTTTATTTGCCTTTGTAGTAGCTTCCTGACACTGGCCACTGAACATGAGTTTGTCAGCCACCCATACACCCAGGTCTTTTTCATTGATGGTTTTGCCCAGAGTTTTAGAATTAAGCGCATAGTTATACATCTTATTACTTCTACCCAAGTGCATGACCTCACATTTATCCCCATTAAAGCTCATTTGCCATTTATCAGCCCAAGCTTCTAGTTTACATAAATCATCCTGTCATATAAAACTGTCCTCCTCTGTATTGATTACCCTGCAGAGTTTAGTGTCATCTGCAAATATTGAAATTCTGCTCTGAATGCCCCCTACAAGGTCATTGATAAATAGGTTAAAAAGAAGAAGGCCCAATACTGACCCCTGTGGTACCCCACTGCTACCCGCGACCCAGTCCGAGTGTGCTCCATTAATAACCACCCTTTGTTTCCTATCCCTGAGCCAGCTCTTAACCCACTTACACATATTTTCCCCTATCCCCATTATTCTCATTTTATGTATCAACCTTTTGTGTGGCACCTTATCAAAAGTTTTTGAAAAGTACATACACAATACGTCCACTGTGTCCCCTGTTATGACCTGGTGGTTAGGACAATAATGGACCTGGTGGTTAAGAGCACACGGAAAGACCTGATAGTTACTGATAATAAGGACGAGCTCTGGGACGTGGGAACTCTGCTGACCGCAATCCCTAAACCTATCAAACACACTAGAAATAGCCGTGGATTGCGCCTAACGCTCCCTATGCAACTCGGCACAGCCTAAGAAACTAGCTAGCCCTGAAGATAGAAAAATAAAGCCTACCTTGCCTCAGAGAAATTCCCCAAGGAAAAGGCAGCCCCCCACATATAATGACTGTGAGTAAAGATGAAAATACAAACACAGAGATGAAATAGATTTAGCAAAGTGAGGCCCGACTTACTGAACAGACCGAGGATAAGAAAGGTTACTTTGCGGTCAGCACAAAAACCTACAAAAAGACCACGCAGAGGGCGCAAAAAGACCCTCCGCAACGACTCACGGTGCAGAGGCACTCCCTCTGCGTCCCAGAGCTTCCAGCAAGCAAGACAACAAATTAAATAGCAAGCTGGACAGAAAAATAGCAAACCAAAGAAATACAAGCTGGAACTTAGCTTCTGATGGGAAGACAGGTCACAAAAACGATCCAGGAGTGAACTAGACCAATACTGGAACATTGACAGGTGGCATGGAGCAAAGATCTAAGTGGAGTTAAATAGAGCAGCAGCTAACGAATTAACCTCGTCACCTGTGAAACTCAGAAACACCCACCAGAGGAAGTCCATGGACAGAACCAGCCGAAGTACCATTCATGACCACAGGAGGGAGCCCAACAACAGAATTCACAACAGTCCCCTTTGTCCAGTCCAAAACTTACCTCTTCATAGAAGCTGATCATATTAGTCTGACATGAACGGTCCCTAGTAAACCCGTGCTGATACTGGGTCATGAGGTTATTCCTCTTCAGATACCCCAGTATAGCATCCCTTAGAATGCTCTCCAGGATTTTACCCACAGCAGAGGTTAAGCTTACTGGCCTATAATTACCGAGTTCAGTTTTTGTCCCCTTTTTGAATATTGGCACCACATTTGCTATACGCCAGTCCTGTGGTACAGACCCTGTTATTATGGAGTCTTTAAAGATTAAAAATAATGGTCTATCAATGACTGTACTTAATTCCTGCAGTACTCGGGGGTGTATCCCATCCGGGCCCGGAGATTTGTCAATTTTAGTGACTTTTAGACGCCGATGTACTTCCTGCAGGGTTAAGCAGGTGACATTTAGCATATTGGCTTTTTTTTCATTCTCATCCACCATTTCACCCAGACTATTTTTAAGGGGCCAACACTATCATTTTTTAGTTTCTTACTATTTACATAGTTAAAGAATATTTTGGGATTATTTTTACTCTCTCTGGCAATGAGTCTCTCTGTCTCAATCTTTGCTGCCTTGATTTGCTTTTTACAGAATTTATTTTTTGTATTTATTTAATGCCTCATCACTACCTACTTCTTTTAATTCTCTAAATGCTTTCTTTTTGTCACTTATTGCGCCCCTTACAGCTCTATTTAGCCATATTGGTTTCCTCCTATTTCTAGTATGTTTATTCCCATACGGTATATACTGTGCACAGGTCCTATCCAGGATGCTAATAAATGTCTCCCATTTTCTTTGTGTATTTTTATGTCTCAGGATATTGTCCCAGTTAATTGCACCAAGATCCTCTCTCATCCGTTGGAAATTTGCCCTCCTGAAGTTTAGTGTCCTTGTAACCCCTCAACTACACATCTTATTAAAGGATACATGAAAACTTATTATTCTGTGATCACTATTCCCCAAGTGACCCCCAACCCTTATATTTGATATGCGGTCTGGCCTGTTGGTTAATATTATGTCTAGCAGTGCCCCCCTTCTTGTTGGGTCCTGAACCAGTTGTGAAAGGTAATTGTCTCTAATAGTTGTCAAAAACCGATTACCTTTGCTGGAACTGCAGGTTTCCGTTCCCCAATCTATTTCAGGGTAGTTGAAGTCCCCCATAATGACTTCCCCTTGAGTCACAGCTTCATCTATTTGCTTTACAAGGATATTCTCCATTGCTTCCATTATTTTGGAGATTTATAACAAACCCCAATCAGTAATTTATTATTTTTTCCCCCTCCCCTTATCTCCACCCACAGGGACTCTACATTTTCATTAGATTCACCTATATTATCACGCCGGATGGGTTTTAAGGACGATTTTACATATAGACACACCCCTCCCCCTCGCCTATCCATTCGGTCATTTCTAAACAGACTATAACATGTGTCGGGAAAGATGTGAGTTCAGCGCCGCTGCCCACATCAAAGGGAGGGACATGCGCAGTACTAGTATGGTGCATATCGTAAAGGGGTTAAAATTAGGGGTCTGTTAAAATATAACGTTTACTGGATATCCTTAAAAAAGAGGCACTACGAAAGCAAAAAATATACCAAACATAAATGTGTACAAACAGGTGAGAATCAGACTATGTGGTAATTGGTTTCCTAAACAATTAAATTCTTGCATGTAAAAAATGAACCTATCTTACCCCCAGATGGTGAGGAGCCTTAGTGTGAGTTCCTCTCAGGGAAATAAAATTATCTCCCATAAAGGTATTATGAACATAGCTGTATTCAATAAGCAAATTTATTTGCATAGATGTGAAAATAAAACTATAGAAGACCATAGAGATGCACTTAGTGGTACACTGCTAATTATAATGTTATTGCACAGGTCTTAGGTGCAACATATAATGTTATAACCAGAGCTGTGGAGTCAGTAAGCCAAACCTCCGACTCCAACTCTTCAATATCCCCAACTCTGATTCCCTTATTCATGGCTCATGTTTAAGTGATAAATTTACTGTAGTAAAATGGTAACGTCAGGCTTTTCATCACCATTATGATACAATAATCACATCATTTACTTGCTTTAATCCTGTTTTACTGTTCACTCTAGCAGTTCTGAGATGAGTGAAGGCATTCCTTCCCAGTGCTTTTTTTCCTCTGATCTGTAGAGGAGGAGGT
This sequence comes from Ranitomeya imitator, assembly GCF_032444005.1. NCBI lineage: Eukaryota > Metazoa > Chordata > Amphibia > Anura > Dendrobatidae > Ranitomeya > Ranitomeya imitator. The sequence continues at coordinate 507,651,326 of NC_091285.1, forward strand.
CACAACGGAGCATGTACATAAAGTACAGCACATATTCATCTCAACTAAAAGCAGAGATCCTTAGATCAGGAACATAACAGACATTTATAGGACATTTCATAACTTTCTCAATTCTTATGAAAACAATACAGCACATACCGAATTGCACTACTGTACACAATTTATTATAGATTTTAGGAGTTGCTCCACTATATACCAACTCCAACTCTGACTTCATCTCCACAGAACTGGCTATAACTCAAGCCCTAAGTGCAGGACATTTTATTGCACAAACCCTGAGAGTGCCACAAGTTAGGGATTCTTCAATAACATATCCTAAGTACAGGACGTTATTGCACAAACCCAGAGAGTGCCACTGGGTAGAATTGGTTATTGCAGAAGCCCTAAGTACAGATTGGCATAAAGCTGTCAATCTGTGGTGTGGGTGGGGTCATACAGAACTCATGAATATGAAGGACTACATGTCATCAGGTTAGCAAATGTATTAGTTATTAGTCCTCTACTAGTCTTGACTTTATCGAAACTATAGTAAAGAGTCCAGTAAGTGACACATAGCGGGAATCAGGGTCTTTATCTCTACACTATGCTGACCGATTCCCTTTAATAAAACTTTTCTGGGGGCAGCAATGAAATAAACAGTTTTTAATATATTAGGTTTTAGAACAGTTATATGATGAACACAAATACTAAATAGTTTAGGGTGTAAGCCAATGAAGAGTTTTCGGGGAAATTTTGGTGCTGCGCATTTTTGCTGCACAAAAAAACACAGCGTCTTACAGTTACAGAAAAGTGGATGGGATTTTAAGAAATCTCAAGCCAACTATGCTTTTTTTTTACTCAGCGCAAACTGACATGTGTTTCAAATCCACAACATGTCAATTTCTCTGATTTTTATGTATGGATTATCCCCATAGAATTGCATTAATTGAGAAAAATCCACAAGTAAAAAAAAACGTGTTTTTAGTTTGTTTCCATTACAGAAACACACTAAAAACGCATTTAATCTGCATATGAATTATCAAATCTGACAAATAAATCTTTGGCCAGGTGTGTCTGGAGGTAGATATACAGCATTTGCATTTTAAAATGTATTTTTTTGAGGGAGCAAATGAGATAACTCCTTTAACAGTTAGACAGGATGCAGGCAGGTTGTCTCATGGCCTTGAAATACGAGGTATATTATAATAAGTTTTCTAAAAAAATATCTATAACATAACGCTGGGAGCGTCCCTCTGTCCAAAGCCTCTATAGACTGCGCAAGCGCAAGCGCCGGCGCAGTCTGGGCCTCACAGAGCGACGCTCCCGGGAGATCGCGGTGTGCGTTCACACTGAACACACACCGCGATCTCCACCGCAGAAGCAGGGACCGCCAGGAGGGTGAGTATCGGCCTATATTCACCTGTCCCCGTTCCATCGCTGAGCGGCGCCATCTTCCCGGTCTTCGGTCTGTGGCCTTCAGTTCAGAGGGCGCGATGACGCGCTTAATGCGCGCCGGCGCCGCCCTCTGACTGAACAGTCACGGCCAGGAGACCGGGAAGATGGCGGCGCTCAGCGATGGAACGCCGGACAGGTGAGTATAGTAAGTGCTGGGGGGCCTGAGCTGGCGGCGATACCGGCACCTGACCCCCACAGCGCGCCGGTGTCCCCGCCTGCTCAGGCCCCCCAGCACTCGGCGCCGAGCGGGTCAGAGGCAGTATGGGGACGCAGGATGGAGCAGCACATAAGGATGGGGACGCAGGATGGAGCAGCACATAAGGATGGGGACGCAGGATGGAGCAGCACATAACAGTATGGGGACGCAGGATGCAGCAGCACATAAGGATGGGGACGCAGGATGCAGCAGCACATAAGGATGGGGACGCAGGATGCAGCAGCACATAAGGATGGGGACGCAGGATGCAGCAGCGCATGACAGGATGGGGACGCAGGATGCAGCAGCACATAAGGATGGGGACGCAGGATGCAGCAGCGCATGACAGGATGGGGACGCATGATGGAGCAGCGCATGACAGGATGGGGACGCAGGATGGAGCAGCACATGACAGGATGGGGACGCAGGATGGGAGCAGCGCATCACAGGATGGGAGCAGCGCATCACAGGATGGGGACGCAGGATGGGAGCAGCGCATGACAGGATGGGGACGCAGGATGGGAGCAGCGCATGACAGGAAAGGGAACGCAGGATGGAGCAGCGAATGACAGGATGGGGACGCAGGATGGAGCAGCGCATGACAGGATGGGGACGCAGGATGGAGCAGCACATGCCAGGATGGGGACGCAGGATGGAGCAGCACATACCATGATGGAGACAATATACCAATATAAATGCTCGCCACCCGGGCGTAGAACGGGTTCAATAGCTAGTTATTTAATATTCAGATTTGGTGAAAGTCTCTTAAAAAAAGAGCGGAGGAAAACGTGTACGCTACTTAATAAAGTAAATTAAAATGTTATCAAAATTTTCCTCATGCAACTTAAAGGTTTCTTGCAGCTATGGTGATGTTAAGGAGAAATCAATCAGGGAGAAGGTTAATGTAAAAAAATAAGTGTGCTGCCAAGGTTCTGTAAAGATGTTGCTGAAGGAAAGTAGGAAACATTCAAATTGTAGCACCCGTATGGATTGTATCCTCTTCAAACATCAAAGGGCAACTCAATTTCCATCCATTATGTCCATTTTAAACTGGCATCTGGATCAACTTAAAGCAGAGGTAAAGCTGTCTAGCTCCCATGTCATCACCCATGGAGATGGGAGGATAGTTTACTTAGGTCATTCTACAGTTTGGCAGATCATCTGTATTTGACTTGTCACGCAGAATTAACTCTTTGCACTCATTTTTGCACCTCAAATTATTTTATATGGCAAAAGGTTTTAGTTTTGTTTTTACAAATTTATTACTATTGGGTAGGCTGGTACTCAATCCAATTAAATTTAAGTTGAAATGTGATTTGGCTTAAATAAATGCAATGAGGTTTGACATCAAGATGCTAATTAGGAAAATGTCCAAATTAGATATTACAGTCCCTTGTTACAACTCCAAGCAGTAAGCTGCATTCACATATAAGCGTCGTGTCACAATAGTATGGACATTGATTTGTAGACCAGAGGTGGGTCTTCTGACCCGAACTTGACAACCTCATAGGCATACATGAGGCTGTCAAGTTCAGGACAGGAAACCCACAGCCAGTCTGTAACTCATGGTTCATACTCAGATTGGGACAAACAGATTTGTGAATGCGGCCTTAGTGTGAGAATAATGATAAGTTTAATAATTTTTAAGGTTCAAAGCTAAACATAAAACCATCGAGTTCAATCTCTTAGGTTATAGTTTGGGTTATTTAGTGTATTTTGGCCAGCCAGACAAAAGAGCTCAACTTTGATGTGCTGAGCTAGCGCTCCGCATCTTTCTTAAAATTGTGGTGGTATGGTTCCCTACACTGACTTTGGAGTTGGCTGTCCGATCAATGTCTGATTTTCAATAGTTGATATTAGTTAATAAAACTTGAAAAATTACTTTTGTCAGATTCTAGTTATTTTTCAGTGGCCATGGTGGGTTTTTCTTTCATTGACAGAAGGATACCAACAATTTTATCAATGTCTGTATAAAGTGGCATGTAAAAGTTTGGGTACCCCTGGTCAAAATTACTGTTATTGTGAACATTTAAGCAAGTTGAAGATGTAATGATCTATAAAAAGCCAAAAGTTAAAGAGGATATCCGGGACTTAAGAATAAAAGGCATGTAGTTGCTAACAGAAGCAACTATGTGTCTGTTGTACCTGACGCTGGTCATTGACCGCTCTGGCCAGACATTCAGCTACTCCCTGTCAACAGAGTAGCAGTGTCATGCTGATTGACAGCTTACGTGAGGGAAGCGACTATCAATCAGCATGACGCCAGTAGTCCCACCATCAACAAGAAGAGAAACTGCTGCTCTAATGACAGGGACTAGCTGAATCTCTGGCAGGAGCGGTCAATGACCAGCACTGGGTACAACAGGCAGATAGTTGCCTTGGTTAGCAACTACATGCCTTTTTTTAAAAGATCCAGATAACCACTTTAACCCCTTACCGGCATCGGGCGTACTATAACGTCCGATGCCGGCTCCCCTGCTTTGATGCAGGGCTCCGCGTTGAGCCCACATCAAAGCCGGGACATGTCAGCTGTTTTGAACAGCTGACATGTGCCCGTAATAGGCGCGGGCAGAAACGCGATCTGCCCGCACCTATTAACTAGTTAAATGCCGCTGTCAAACGCAGACAGCGGCATTTAACTACCGCTTCCGGCCGGGCGGCCGGAAATGACGTCATCGCCGACCCCCGTCACATGATCGGGGGTCGGCGATGCTTGTATATTGTAACCATAGAGGTCCCAGAGACCTCTATGGTTACTGATGACCGGTGGCTGTGAGCGCCACCCTGTGGTCGGCGCTCACAGCACACCTCCATTTCTGCTACATAGCAGCGATCAGCAGATCGCTGCTATGTAGCAGAGGTGATCGAGTTGTGCCTGCTTCTAGCCTCCCATGGAGGCTATTGAAGCATGGCAAAAGTTAAAAAAAAAAAGTTTAAAAAAGTGAAAAAAATAAAAAAAAACATAAAAGTTTAAATCACCCCCCTTTCGCCCCAATCAAAATAAATCAATAAAAAAAAATCAAATCTACGCATATTTGGTATCGCCGCGCTCAGAATCGCCCGATCTATCAATTAAAAAAAAAAGTATTAACCTGATCGCTAAACAGCGTAGCGGGAAAAAAATTCGAAACGCCAGAATTACGTTTTTTTGGTCGCCGCGACATTGCATTAAAATGCAATAACGGGCGATCAAAAGAACGTATCTGCACCAAAATGCTATCATTAAAAACGTCATCTCGGCACGCAAAAAATAAGCCCTCAACCGACCCCAGATCATGAAAAATGGAGACGCTACGAGTATCAGAAAATGGCGCAATTTTTTTTTTTTTTAGCAAAGTTTGGAATTTTTTTTCACCACTTAGATAAAAAATAACCTAGTCATGTTAGGTGTCTATGAACTCGTACTGACCTGGAGAATCATAATGGCAGGTCATTTTTAGCATTTAGTGAACCTAGCAAAAAAGTCAAACAAAAAACCAATGTGGGATTGCACTTTTTTTGCAATTTCACAGAACTTGGAATTTTTTTCCCGTTTTCTAGTACACGACATGCTAAAACCAATGATGTCGTTCAAAAGTACAACTCGTCCCGCAAAAAATAAGCCCTCACATGGCCAAATTGACGGAAAAATAAAAAAGTTATGGCTCTGGGAAGGAGGGGAGCGAAAAACGAACACGGAAAAACGAAAAATCCCCCGGTCATGAAGGGGTTAAAGATGACACACTTCCTTTGTATTGTATGCAATACATATATTGTAAGATGGCCACCAGACAGGTCCTTGAGGGGATATATGTATCCTGTGGTGATATGAGCTCGGAAGCATGCTCCAGCACATATGGTGCTGAGAGACTTCTTAGGCCAATCCAAGGCCAGATTTTATGAGCAGTCATAAGAGATGGGTGGGAATGACTGCTCACATATACCTTCCCCAGGGGAGTGATTTGACAGATAAAATCGAGACCAAGTGTCTCATTCCGTGTCTGTGACTGGAGGTGTGGAGGCCTCCAGCGTGTTTGCTAAAGACACCGACCTGAGCGGGCGGCTCCGCAGTGCTATATGGACTGTTTATTTTCTGATTGTTTTCACTTTGTTCCTTTATTTGCTTGCGCTAAAGCAGGTTTATGGAGTTTTAATAAATCTGACTGGACGTTTTTGTGAAAACAATTTCCTGTGCCTACCTCAACCACAGCTGAGCGAGTACAAATCTTTACAATTGGTGTTTCGAATGCGGGCAGCGATCCAGGAAAACACTTAGTGGCTGTGGACAAACCACATATCTTGGGTAAAATTCGCCATCCAGCATGAGACGTCCAGAAGCATGAAGGAGATTGTGAAGCATTTGGTCCAGGTGCAACAGCATCACCATCTTGCAAGTCAACACCAGCAAATGGCTCAACAGGAAATGAATAAGCTGTTGGCACAGCAGCTTCAACACCAGCAGCAACATGAGGCGCTAACGCGACAAATGGAACTCCTAGCAGAAGCGGTTCGTGGAAGGCCGGAAATCTCCTCCCCAAATCCAGGTGATGACTTGTACGCCAGGAAGATGGTAAGAATAGCGTTGCAAAAGATGACCCCAAGGGAATGACGTTGAGATGTTCCTGATGGTGTTCGAGAGGGTGGCGAAAAGGGAGAAATCGCCTCTAGAGCTGTGGGCGGAGGTTCTGGCACCATATTTAACAGGTGAACCGCAGAAGGCCCATTATGGTCTAGTATTGCAGGATGCAAAGGAGTATGCTAAGTTGAAGACTGAGATCGTGGCATGCTTAGGAGTAATTCTGACTGTCCTGGCGCAGCGGGTGCACCACTGGGGGTGCAGTGGGTTTACCACTGGGCCTATTGCAGTGACAAACCTCAGTGGTCCCAAATGTTTGACCTCCTACACCTGGTCCAAAAATAGATACAACCTGAATCTTCCTCCCCAGCACAGATGGCGGAGAGGGTTGTCATGGACAGGTTAATACAACTGGCTACGCCGATGGTGCCATCAGCAAGGATTTGGATTTCTGGATCACGGAGCGAATTACCTATACGATGGACTGCTTGCTAGAGATGTGGTGCACCTTACGAAGACTGGAAAACATGTATTTGGAAGTCGCCTTGCTACACTCATCAGGAGAGCTTTAAACTTGAACAATGTGGGAAGGGAAGCAAACGGCCAGAAAAAGCCATACACCTGACTACTATTGAGAACTCTGCTATTAGAAGTGGAAAGAAAGAACAAAGACAAAACAACCTAAATAATAAAAATATTGGAGGAAGAGAAACCAATCACAAACTAAAATGTTTCTATAAAAATGCACAAAGCATGGGCAACAAACAAGGAGAATTGGAACTACTAACACAGCAGAAGAAATATGATGTTATTGGAATCACTGAAACTTGGTGGGACAATACACATGATTGGAATACAAAACTAGAAGGATACAACTTATTTGCAAGAAACAGACTTGATAAACGAGGAGAAGGTGTCGCATTGTATGTAAGAAAAGCGTATATATGCACAGAGATTGAAGCTCCAGAGACTGGGAGTTCTGTGGAAACTGTTTGGGTAAGAATACAAGGAGAGAACAACAGAAAGCACACCATTGCAGGCATTTACTACAGGCTACCTGTGCAAGCTGAAGATATGGATGAATTCTTTATGCATCAAATGGCTAAGTTCTCCAAACAATATGACATAGTGGTCATGGGAGATTTCAACTATCCAGACATTTGTTGGGAATCTCTCTCAGGTAAAACTAACAGGTCAAGCAAATTCTTATCTTCTCTTGTGACTTTATCTTCCAAAAGGTAGGGGAGAAAACATGGGGATCTGCTACCTTGGATCTAATCCTTATAAATAAGGAGGAAATGGTTGAGGAGTTAAGAGTGGCTGGGACCCAAGGAGGTAGCGACCATGCTATTTTAGAATTTTGGATAACTAGAGGAGGAAGACCTGTGAAGACTCAGACTTCTAGGTTAGATTTCAGAAAGGCAGATTTTAAGGGACTCAGAAAGAGAATCGGACTGATCCAATGGCTGGATATCCTTAAGGACACATGTCCAGGAAGGTTGGGAAAACCTTCAATTCCAAAAAGAGGGAAGAATACAAAGCAGTTAAGGAAACCAGGATGGATGAACAGAGAACTTAAACACATGCTAAAGAGGAAGAAACAAAATGTTTATCAAATGGAAAGAAGTAGGCATATCTAAAGTAAAATATAATGCTGTCTGCAGAACCTGCAGGGCACGAATCAGATTATCTAAAGCTGACAATGAATTAGGGCTTGCAAGAGACATCAAAAGCCGTAAAAAGGATTTTGGGGATATGTCAAAAGTAAAAGTCAAAGATGCTATAGGATTTTCAAAGGATGAAAATGATGAAGTGGTAAGAAAGGATGTTGAGAAGGCCGAACTTTTAAATTCCTATTTTGTATCTGTTTTCTCTCAGAAAGGAAATGTAACATCAACTGATCTTCACTGTCCTATTAAAGGATTAGAAGAATCCAGGATATCTATAGACAAAAAGATAGTGAGGAAACACTTAGCTAACATAAATGAATTCAAGTCTCCAGGTCGAAATGAATTACACCCCAGAGTACTGAAGGAGATAGCCGAAGAAATTTTTGAACCACTCTCCATAATCTTTGAAAATTTTTGGAGAACAGGAGAAGTCCCAGAAGACTGGAGAAGAGTAAATGTCATTCCTATCTTCAAAAAGGGGAAGAAGGTGGACCCAGGGAACTATAGGCTGGTGAGACTGACTTCCATTCCAGGAAAGAACTTTGAACAAATTATTAAACACGGTGTATGTAAGTACCTGGATAAGAATGAAGTGATTAACCAGAGTCAGCATGGGTTTGTAACTAATAAGTCATGTCAGACTAACTTAATTTCCTTCTATGACAGAATCACTGACTGGGTGGATCAGGGAAATGCTGTATAGCAGAGGTGTCAAACTGCATTCCTCGAGGGCCGCAAACAGGTCATGTTTTCAGGATTTCCTTGTATTGCACAAGGTGCTGGAATCATTATGTGCAGGTGATTAAATTATCACCTGTGCAATACAAGGAAATCCTGAAAACATGACCTGTTTGCGGCCCTCGAGGAATACAGTTTGACACCTCTGCTGTATAGTATAACTTGATTTCAGCAAAGCATTTGACAAAGTATCTCACACCATCTTTATTGAAAAAATGACTAAGTATGGAATGGACAAGGCAACGGTTAGGTGGATTTATGACTGGCTTAGTGATCGGAACTAAAGAGTGGTCGTAAATGGCTGCACATCTGGTTGGAAGAATGTTTCAAGTGGGGTACCACAGGGTTCTTTCCTGGGCCCTGTATTGTTCAACATCTTTATCAATGATTTAGATGAAGAAATTGAGGGTACACTAATTAAATTTGCTGATGACACAAAGCTAGGAGGGATAGCTAATACGAGAGAGAGGATTCAAAAAGATATAAATAAACTGGAGTGGTGGGCAGCAACTAACAGAATGGTTTTTAACAAGGAAAAATGCAAAGTACTACATCTGGGCAATAAAAATGAAAAAAGCCTTTACAGAATGAGAGGCATAGGGTTAAGCAACAGCACATGTGAAAAAGACTTGGGTATAATAATAGATTATAAACTGAACATGAGTCAACAGTGTGATGCAGCAGCAAAAAAGGCAAATGCAATTCTGGGAAGTATTAACAGAAGGAAGCATAAAGTCTAGATCACGTGACGTCATTATTGCCCTCTACTCTTCTTTGGTCAGACCTCACCTGGAATACTGTGTCCAGTTTTGGGTATCACATTTTAAAAAAGACATCAACAAACTGGAGAAAGTTCAGAGAAGAGCGACCAGAATAGTGACCGGTCTGCAAACCATGTCCTATGAGGAACGGTTGCAGGATTTGGGAATGTTTAGCTTGCAAAAAAAAGACTGAGAGGAGACTTAAAGGGAACCTGTCACCCCCCAGGGCGTTTTTAAGTAATTGAGCCACCTTCAGCAGCACTCACTAAGGCTGCATTCTGTGAAGGTGGCTCTTATGTTTAGCATCTCTAGGAATGCTCAAATATTCACTTTTATAAATTGCCCGCCATACCTGTATTGTATCCAGGAGGTTTGTCTTCTCTCCCGGTGTCAACCGCCTTCGAGATGTCAATCATCTCCCTCTTTTGTCTGTGCGCTGCCTCCTGTGTTCAAATACATGCCCGGCGCCTGCACTCTGCAATTATTTCTCAGGCATGCGCCGTGCGCGCTGCTCGGGATCTTACATCAGGATATCGCAGCTGCGCACAGCGGAGGCCCCAGATCCCGCCTCGCAGTGTGTTATGATGCATTCACACTGCGGGGCTGGGAATCTGGCCCCTGTGCAGTGGAGCGGGTCACCGTGCTCCATTGAAGATAGTGCCGAAGTCTCGCAAGAATACATCATAACACACTGCGGGGCGGGATCTGGGGTCTCAGCTACACGAAGGCGCCAGTGACGTCACGACAGAAAGGAGGTGGCACCCGGAGGACACAGGGGAATGATTGACGTCTCGGAGGCGGTTGACACCGGGGGAAGACAAACCTCCTGGACACAATAGAGGTATGGCGGGCAATTTATAAAAGTGAATATTTCAGCATTCGTAGGGATGCTAAACATAAGAGCCACCTTCACAGAATGCAGCCTTAGTGCTGCTGAAGGTGGCTCTTTTACTTAAAAAAGCCCTGGGGGGTGACAAGTTTTGAATGTGTCCTTTTTTGGTGTTTTTCATGTTAGAGTAGGACTGGCAATACGTAAGGACCCTTGGCGTGGGTTGCCAGCTTCCATATTATGGCCCTAATATCAACTAATACCTTACATATATTTATATGTTTTTTTTGCACGTATATTTTTTGCAGGGTGCAGCTGGGCCCAAATTGTTCTGTACACTGTGGCCTCTGTTCACACAGGATGCATTTTTAGCACTGGGCAGCCCGCCATATGGCGTCATTAATAGGCTGTAGCCAGATGCTTTGTATTCCTTGTGTGAACACGCCACATACAGAGTATTTTATCTTAGTGCATTGGTGTACCACACGGCCAAACCCTTATTGAAGGCTGGCTGTTTCATTAGGTATTGCACCTGTGCATTTACTATTTTGTTTGGGTCCGCTGCACCCTGCTTGTGCATTTGTATTGAGGCCTATTTAGACAGGTAAGCATCTTTGCCTGTTTTTTGGTGTTTTTTCTTGAATGTGTCCTTTTTTGGTGTTTTTCATGGGGGTGACAAGTTCCCTTTAATAGCTGTCTACAAACATCTCAAGGGCTGTCACATTGTAGAAGGGTCATATTTATTCTCATTTGCACAAGGAAAGACTAGAAGCAATGGGATGAAACTGAATGGGAGGAGACACAGATTAGATACTAGAAAAAACTTTTTGACAGGGTGATCAAGGAGTGGAACAGGCTGCCACGAGAGGTGGTGAGCTCTCGTTCGATGGAAGTTTTCAAACAGAGGCTGGACAGACATATGTCATGGATGATTTAGTGAATCCTGCTTTGAGCAGGGGTTGGACCAGATGACCCAAGAGGTCCCTTTCAACTGTATTATTCTATAATTCTATACATTCCCTTCCGAGGCCGGTGCAATCCTGAGTTGCCCAGGTAGATCCCCGGAATGCTGATGAACTGGTGGGTCTCATCGAAAGGTACCTCGTATTTTGCATATCCTGCCTGCAGTGCTGTCCCTCAACCAGGCGAGGGACCGCAGGCATGCTTCATAACAGTGAACGGAGTGCAAACGACTGGCCTGCTGGAAACTGGTCATTTGTTAACCCTAGTGAGGGCCACAATACCTCATCGGCTGGTACCTGGGAAGATGGTGGGCGTCCGCTGTATCCATGGGGACGCTAAGAACTACCTTGTGGCTCCAATGTTCATAGACACAAACTGTGGTACCGTGTCCCATGTGATGGGCGTAGTTAAGGATCTACTGCACCCTATTTTAATAGGGCGGGACTTTGCATTATTTTGGGACTTGTGGGGGAATGGGAGCATGCCTGGTTGTCCGGACAAAAGCCAGGTCCCTCCCAAAGAAAATTCGTCGCAGGCCGCAGCTGACGGGTTTCCTTTATGTGTCCTTCTTGGCAATGAGGATGAAGATGCATCCCCAGAGGCCAAAATCCCTTAGCTGGAGGTGTCCGGGGAAAACTTTGGAACCACCCAACTCAAGGATTTAACTCTAAAAGGTAATCTGAAACATTAAAGTGTGACAGGCAACCAAAAGAATAGGAAACAGTGGGAACGGAAAGCAGGTACAGACTGGGGCTGAAATTCAGCCCTGGCATTTGAAATCTCACAGGCCCATGTTGTCCCCGTCCCCAAGCACTAGATGAGATATATTACTAATCTTACCCTGGATGGAGGAAAGGAAGATTTACTACAAGACCAATATTTCTAATGATACCAGTGGCCTGCTGGGGTAAGTGACGGAGTCAGAAACTTTGTGCTACATCACAACTCTTAACAATATGGGTGTCTTGAGAACAACGATTCTGTTAACAACGTGGCAGACAAGGCAGCCCATGACCAGACAGGCTCTTCTGGCATTTGCCAGAATTGCCAGATGGCCAGTCCAGCCCTGACGGAAAGTATTCAGACCCCTTTAAATTTTACTGCAGAAATTCTGTTGTAACATTGGCCAGATCTGCGCCTTGCCACAATTGTCTCTGAGCTCCTTGGCCAGTTTCTTTGACCTCAGGATTCTCATTTGGTCTGACATGCACTGTGAGCTATGAGCTCTTAAATGGACAGGTGTGTGACAGGTTTAATTAAACACAGCTGGACTCCAATGAAGTAGAACCATCTCAAGGAGGATCACAAGGAAATGGACAGCATGTGACTTACATATGAGTGTCTGAGCAAAGGGTCTGAATACTTATGACCATGTGATATTTCAGTTTTTCTTTTTTGGTAAATTTGCAAAAATGTCTACATTTCTGTTTTTTCAGTCAATAAGGGGTGCAGAGTGTATATTAATGAGAATAAAAGAACTTTTTGAATTTACCAAATGGCTGCACTGCAACAAAGAGTGAAAAATTTAAAGGGGTCTGAATACTTTCTGTACCCACTGTATAGTCTCTCATGCGAGATAATTAGCTTGATTATGCTAATAACACTAGGCTCTGATCAGAGTTTGATCTTAGGGTCAGTTTACTGTAATTTAATTCTCTAGCATGCAAGAATCGGAGCACAGGTGTGGAGAAGACAGAACTTAATTTCTCTACCTTCTCCTTTGTCTGAGTCCACGGACGTTGTACTACATTTTACAAACACCCATAGACTTGAAAGGGTGCAAGTGCCGTGATTTGCAGAGCCACTCGCAGCATGCTGCAATTTTTTTTCTCATGCCACATCGAGATAAAAACAGCAGATTTGCACTGCCCCATAGAAAAAACTTGTGCCGAGTAGTTTCCAATGAATCACAGGATAGCACTCGTCTGATGAATATGGTCATGTGAGCGAACCCTAGGACAGAATTTCAGCCCCAGACTGGCCCTGAAACCAGGTAATATCCACCAGGTTAAAAGCAAAATATATTTACATTATTTAATCAGCTTTCTAAAATTATTAGAGAAAAGGTTAAAAGTAGCAATATAGCCCGAATCACATTATAGCTGTTTTATGCAACAGTAGAGATCCGGCTGGATGTAGCTGCTACCAGCTCTGAACATCCAATCCTGATAATGCTTCCAACCACTTCACAGCTGTTAGTAATTACAGTTTCTTCTGCCTTATTTATCGGTTTCAGTATCCATTGCACAAGATTATTGGCGCTCAGTCCTCTCGTAATTGTACTTTATCCAAGTAAAGTTATCCAGCACTAAAGAGTCCGTCTCACAGTAAATTACATATTTATTAGATTTAGTGACTATCATTTCATTCTGTAGAGCACATCCAGCACGTATTGTCTCCCATCATGTTGGTAAAGCTGCCTGCAAGTCTGCCTGGATCACAAATAGAATGCTGCACTCGTACAATTCCACCAGCATTTATGCATGAGCTGCCATATCAACCACAATCCTATTAAGATCTTGGTATGTCTGGAATATAAACATGCTAGACTCCAATGAAGAAATAATTAATCTAAATAAATAAACATAAACTCTTAAGGCACAAGGGGCCTGATTCAAAGCTTTCATGCTAGAATTCAGCCATAAAACCTTTGAACATTTTAAAAATTTAGGCATCTTAAATTTTGTGACTTTTGGCGCTTTCACGCCAGTTTATCGCAGCTCTGCCAAAATGAGCGTGACCGGTGTGTTATTCTCTGTCCTCTGATGTGATCGCACATCAGAGGACAGAGAAATAGTGGGATCGGGGACCCTGTTATACTTACCGGTGTCCCTGGGTCCTCCTGCTTCTTTTCCTGGCCGCCGGCATCTTCCTCCGGGAAGAAAATGGAGGGCGCATGCTCAGTGTGCCCGCCGTGATCTGACGGCCGGCAGAGGAAGATTCTTCCTCTTGTTTTATTTTGGTCACTGTGAGATCCTATCACAGTGATCAAAATTTTAAAAAATAGTAAATAATCCCCCCCCCCCTTATCACCCCCTTAGTTAGGAAAAAATAATAAAATTAAAAAAAGTATGTATTTCCATTTTCCAATTAGGGTTAGGGCTAGGGTTAGGGCTAAAGTTAGGGTTGGGGCTAGGGTTAGGGTTGGGGCTAAAGTTAGTGTTAGGGCTAGGGTTGGGGCTAAAGTTAGGGTTAGGGGGTGGGGCTAAAGTTAGGGTTGGGGCTAGGGTTAGGGCTAAAGTTAGGCTTAGGGTTGGGGCTAAAGTTAGGGTTAAAGTTGGGATTAGGGTTGGGATTTGGGTTTGGATTAGGGTTGGCATTAGGGTTACGTTTGGGATTAGGGTTAGGTTTGGGATTAGGGTTAAAGTTAGGGTTGGGATCAGGGGTGTATTGGGATTAGGGTTAGATTTGATGTTAGGGTTGAGATTAGGATAAGGGGTGTGTTGGGTTTAGGATTTTGATTAGGGTTATGGTTAGGGTTGGGATTAGGGGTGTTTTGGGGTTAAGGTTGTGATTAGGATTATGGATCGGGTTGGGATTAGGGTTAGGGGTGTGTTGGGGTTAGGGTTGGAGTTATAATTGGGGGGGTTTCAACTGTTTAGGTACATCAGGGGGTCTACAAACGAGACAGACAATTTTGCGCTCAAAAAGTCAAATGTGCTCTCTCCCTTCTGAGCTCTGCCTTGCTTGTGCACCTTTTTCCATCACACCATTTCCTTCCACTCAACTTTCCATTAATATGCTTGGATACAGCACTCTGTGAACAGCCAGCTTCTATAGCAATGACCTTTTGTGGCTTACCCTCCTTATGGAGTGTGTCAATGACTGCCTTCTGGACATGTGTCAGCAGTCTTCCCCATGATTGTGGAGCCTACTGAAACAGACTAAGGCACCTTTTTAAACGCTTAGGAAGCCTTTGCAGGTGTTTTTTCTAATTTACTGGGATAACGACATTTGGGTTTTCATTGGCTGTAAGCCATAATCATCAACATTAACAGAAATAAACACTTGACATAGATCACACTGTTTGTAATGACTCTATATAATACATGAGATTCACTTTTTGTATTGACGAACTGAAATAAATGAACTTTTTGATGATACTCTAAGTTAGTGAGAAGCCCTTGTACATGTCCTTTAGTGATCTAGACTAGGTAATGATGCTGCATGCATGAGGTGTCACAGGAGCACCACTCAAGTGTTTTTTTACTGCAGAGCTGGAATGGAGCCACTAATGTAAGTTCCTGGCCCTTAGTATTATACTCACCAGCCGCCGTCTTCAACTGCTCCCTGTGCTACCCCGATTGTCTTCTGCAGGTTGTGACCTGCCGAATCGTTCCAGTGATTGCTGGGCGAGCCGGATGTCACAACTCAATATAAGGCAGGTTTCACACGTCCGTTTTTATTTTATTTGCCTGGTTTGTTCAAGAAAATAGGGGAGAACCCACATCAGGTTTTTCATTCATTTCCTTAGGTCGCAGGCGGCGGCTGAGGTATACCCCAATTATCCGCTCCTGCTGTCACTGTTATTAGCGGCAGCAGGTGACGGATGATGGGAGTAAGAGTCCCAAAAGCCCCCACCAGTCATAGCTCGGACTTTCTTATTATAGAGCAGGGGAGAAAGATGAGAGACGGCTTCAGCACCTGCTGCAGGGGAACAGCGCTTACAGTAGCGCTTCTTCCCCATTGCCGATACGTGTCACACGGAGGACATCAATGTGTATTCTCCATATGCGGGACGTTTTGCCATCTGTGCTGGTGGTAAAAAACATGTGCACAGACCCATTATTACGTTATCGGAGGTAAGAACGAGAGTGGACCCTCTGGACCGTGGAAGAGACCTACCCCCGGGCGAGCTGACCTAGAGTTAACCAACCCCTATACAGGGGCTGTCAGGAGCAGGCCCAGAGATCACTAATCCACGTTAGCAGATACCAAGAGGGACGGCTCAGAAGGAGAGGAAACAAATAAAAGACCTCAACAGAAACACTGGAACGAGGGCGGTGGAACCAACGGCAACGGAAACAGGGACGTCAGGCTTGAGCTGAAGGAGAGCTGGAACTGGAGCGAAACTGTAGGGAGAGAGAGAACGGAGAGAGCAGGGTAAATGGAGGCACAAAGCGAGAGGTAAGGAGTAGAACATGGAACTAGCATGGAAGTACTAAAGCACAGAGCAGAAGGTGGCCGGAGCCAGAAGCTATTGCAAATGACACTCGGGCACCTCCTAGCAGAGGAGGTAGCCTGAAATACTGTGAACCTTACCGGGATTGGCTGCAGAAGATTTCCGGATCTAAACATCCGGTAGCAGAGGATCAGGATAGGAGCAAGTGCGTCAAACGCAGACCCCTGCGCGCCTGCGCAGAAGCTGAACGTGGAGGAGGAGCCGGCCGGGGACGAGCGCGCCGCCCTCCGGAAGCAGGACAGCAGGAACGAGCAGCGAAGGAAGGAGTCAGCGTCGCCAAGGAGGAAGCGCGCCGGGACCCGGAAGAAGAGCGACCGAGGTGAGCAGGAACCGCAGCCACAGCCGAAGGAGCAGGAACAGCGCGCCGAGAGCCAGGAGCGGGGCAGCGAAGGTGAGTAGCGGTCGTAACACCCATTAATTTGAATGGGTCTACGTGTGTACGTGTCTCCGGTACGTGTGTCACCACACGTACCGGAGACAATGACGTGTGAAAGAGGTTAAAGTCTATGAGAGCCAGAACGAGACCTTCGTAGACGCCCACGGTGACAGTTCAGTATTTGGTCAGTAATTTACCTCGGCATCTGTAAGCCAAAACCAGGAGAAGAAAAATCAGAGGAAAAGTATAATAGAAACCTGTCACCAAAGCTGTATAAATGTGAGTGTACTGTTGTGAAGTGTGTTAACCCCTTAGCGACCGCCGATACGCCTTTTAACGGCGGCCGCTAAGGGTACTTAAAGCACAGCGCCGTTAATTAATGGCGCTGTGGAAAAAGTGAATAGCGCCCCCCAGAGTCGGATTTTCTCCGGGGTCTCGGCTGCCGGGGGTAGCCGAGACCCCAGAGAACATGATTCGGGGTTTTTTTTACCGACCCCGAAATTTGCGATCGCCAGTAATTAACCGTTTACCGGCGATCGCAAAAAAAAAACCAAAAAACGCGATCTCTTTAATTTCTCTGTCCTTCGACGTGATCGCACATCAGAGGACAGAGAAAAGGGGTACCAGGTAGCCCCCCGATACTCACCTATCTCCCCCGGTGCTCCTCGTGGCTCCCGGTGGGCGCCGCCATCTTCAAAATGGCGGGCTCATGCGCAGTGCGCCCGCCGGCCGGCACCGGGAGAATCTTTGGGGTCTCGGCTGCCGGGGGTAGCCGAGACCCCAAAGAACATGATCGGGGTCGGTTTTACCGACCCCTGTTTTGCGATCGCCGGTAATTAACTGTTTACCGGCGACCGCAAAAAAAAAAAAAAAATCAAAGTGTAATTCTCTGTCCTCTGATGTGATCGCACATCAGAGGACAGAGAAATAGGGGGATTCGGGGACCCTATCATACTCACCTGTGTCCCTGGGTCCTCCTGCTGCTCCTCCTCCAGGCCGCCGGCAAAAGAAAATGGCGGGCGCATGCGCAGTGCACCCGCCATCTGTCTTCATCTTCCGGCCGGCAGGAGAACAGCAGTTGGGGCTAAAATTAGGGTTAGGGCTAGGGTTAGGGTTAGGGCTAAGGTTAGGGTTGGGGCTAAATTTAGGGTTAGGGTTGGGGCTAAATTTAGGGTTAGGGTTCTTTCACACTCACGTCGGTACGGGGCCGTCGCAATGCGTCGGCCCGACATACCGACGCACGTTGTGAAAATTGTGCACAACGTGGGCAGCGGATGTAGTTTTTCAACGCATCCGCTGCCCAATCTATGTCCTGGGAAGGAGGGGGCGGAGTTACGGCCACGCATGTGCGGTCAGAAATGGCGGACGCGACGTACAAAAAAAGTTACATTGAACGTTTTTTGTGCCGACGGTCCGCCAAAACACAACTGATCCAGTGCACGACGGACGCGACGTGTGGCCATCCGTCACGATCCGTCGGCAATACAAGTCTATGGGCAAAAAAACGCATCCTGCGGGCACATTTGGAGGATCTATTTTTTGTCCAAAACGACGGATTGCGATGGATGCCAAACGACGCAAGTGTGAAAGTAGCCTTAGGGTTAGGGCTAGGGTTGGGGCTAAAGTTAGGGTTAGAGTTGGGATTAGGGTTAGGGTTTGGACTAGCGTTGGTATGTTAGGGCAAGTTAGGTTAGGCTATGGGTTGAACTAGATGGACTTAAAGGGAAGGTGCCGCGTTTTAATATTGTAAAAAAAACAAAAACCTCTTTAATTCCTTATTTTCATAAGTTATTTTCAAGTGCATAGTATTTATTGGTTTTTTTTTATTCATTTTTTTTTCTGCCACTGGGCGCCGCCATTTTCATTTGCAGGACTGTAAGTGTAGCTGCACGACACTTACAGTCTTCACATACGGCTGCCCTGGGCATAGGACTCAGCAGTCGGCGTCCGACCCCATAGCTACCATTATAAGCTTCTCTGCTCTGATGTGGCCACGCCCCCTGGGCGGTCTCCACATCACAGCAGAGGCAGGAGATCGGCGCCATCTTGCTTTAGCCTACAGTGGAGTGTACCTGACTGTGAGCTCCACTGTAGAGCCGTGCTGTTGGAGGAGCAGCTACATCTGTCTCCCCTCACACTCAGCGGCCGTTCCCTGTCCTCTGCTGCCTGTAATCTCTAGAATCGCTAGAGAGGGTGAAGTGCTGTGGTCTGATGTCCTCTTATCAGGAGCTGCAGAGAGGTAACAGAGGGGGATGGGGGAGAATCTCTGTGCTGCTCGGACCTCACTGTAGCTCCTCACAGGACATCAGACCCTGCATCTATCACTATACTGTGCTGAGCCAAGTATCTAATCCTCTCCTGTGCTGACCTGTGTATCTAATCCTCTCCTGTGT
The DNA here is from genome assembly GCF_032444005.1 of Ranitomeya imitator. Classification (NCBI taxonomy): domain Eukaryota; kingdom Metazoa; phylum Chordata; class Amphibia; order Anura; family Dendrobatidae; genus Ranitomeya; species Ranitomeya imitator. The sequence goes on from NC_091285.1 coordinate 507,670,423, forward strand.
GATACTGTCTGCTGAGCCGTGTATCTAATCCTCTCCTGTGTAATACTGTGTGCTGAGCCGTGTATCTAATCCTCTCCTGTGTGATACTGTCTGCTGAGCCGTGTATCTAATCCTATACTGTGTGCTGAGCCGTGTATCTAATCCTCTCCTGTGTGATACTGTCTGCTGAGCCGTGTATCTAATCCTCTCCTGTGTGATACTGTGTGCTGAGCCGTGTATCTAATCCTCTCCTGTGTGATACTGTCTGCTGAGCCGTGTATCGAATCCTATACTGTGTGCTGAGCCGTGTATCTAATCCTCTCCTGTGTGATACTGTCTGCTGAGCCGTGTATCTAATCCTCTCCTGTGTGATACTGTCTGCTGAGCCGTGTATCTAATCCTCTCGTGTGATACTGTCTGCTGAGCCGTGTATCTAATCCTCTCCTGTGTGATACTGTCTGCTGAGCCGTGTATCTAATCCTATACTGTCTGCTGAGCCGTGTATCTAATCCTCTCCTGTGTGATACTGTCTGCTGAGCCGTGTATCTAATCCTATACTGTGTGCTGAGCCGTGTATCTAATCCTCTCCTGTGTGATACTGTCTGCTGAGCCGTGTATCTAATCCTCTCCTGTGTGATACTGTCTGGTGAACCGTGTATCTAATCCACTTCTATGCACTCCTCTCCCCCCTGCATATCTTTCCCCATTGCACACGCAACTCAATGTGTACGATAACAGGAGCTGCGAGCGTCATGCTGTATTATGGCATTATGTGAGATCTATATGACGGTATTATGTGATCTGTATGGTGGTATTATGCTTGATCAGTATTGTGAGAATTATATGGTGGTATTGTGTGTGATCTATATGGCGGTATTATGTGAGAACACTGGCAGCATTATGTGTGATCTATATGGCGGTATTATGTGAGAACACTATGGCAGTATTATGTGTGATCTATATGGTGGTATGTGAGAACACTGGCAGTATTATGTGTGATCTATATGGTGGTATTATGTGAGAACACTGGCGGTATGTGTGATCTATATGGCGGTATTATGTGAGAACACTATGGCAGTATTATGTGTGATCTATATGGCGGTATGTGAGAACACTGGCGGTATTATGTGTGATCTATATGGTGATATTATGTGAGAACTATATGACAGTATTGTGTGATCTATTTGATAGTATTGTGTGTGATCTATATGGCGGTATTATGTGAGAACACTATGGCAGTATTATGTGTGATCTATATGGCGGTATGTGAGAACACTGGCGGTATTATGTGTGATCTATATGGCGGTATGTGAGAATACTGACGGTATTATGTGTGATCTATATGGTGGTATTATGTGAGAACTGTATGACAGTATTGTGTGATCTATTTGATAGTATTGTGTGTGATCTATATGGCGGTATTATGTGAGAACACTATGGCAGTATTATCTTCAGAAAGCGGACCCATTCTATGGTGGTTCTGGCTGAGCACCTGCACGCGGGTCTGGGGTAATAGAGGGGGCAGCATGACCTCCAGTTAGGTGTAGTCAGGGGAAGGCTGGTGAGGCAGCTGAAGAGAGGGGTCTCATATGGCTACATTTCCTTCCCAGCGTCACCCCGGACTTCGCCTGTCACCTCGCTTTCACATATTGCCAGGACAGGATGGAGAAGACAGGATCTGAGGAGGGGAATGGGGTCTGCATGCAAAGTCTGGATCAGACCAGGCCATCAATCCGCAGAAATGTTTCCTGGATTTCTGTGGAGCAAACAAGCAGACGGTCCATCCATGTGTATAAAAGACAGCGTTCTATGTACAATCCCTGGCTGCTCCGCGCACCAAACAGGGGGCCCCTATAGACCAGCACACTGCTCTCCTGAAATACTCTGTGCTGCTGTCACCCTGCTCCCTCCACCACATATCTCCCAGAATCCTTGCTGCCTGCCATCCTCGGTGACTGTCTACTTGTCAGTATAAGGCTTCTTTCACACTAGCGTCGGTACGAGCCTTTCGCAGTGCGTCGTACCGAGGTATGCTGTGAAAGAAATGCTCGACGTGGGCAGCAGAAGCAGTCTTACGACGCTTCCGCTGCCCCATTGTTAGGTCTGGGCATGAGGGGGCGGAGTTTCGGCCGTGCATATGCGGTCGAAAATGGTGGACTCGACGCACAAACGTTACATGTAACTTTTTTTGTGGCGGCGGTCCACCAAAACATGACGCAACCGTCGCACGACAGTTGTGACGTGTGGCAATACGTCGCAATGCGTCGGTAATGTTAGTCTATGGGGAAAAAACGCATCCTGCAGACAACTTTGCAGGATGCGTTTTTGCTCCTGAATGACGCATTGCAACGTACAGCCAACAACGCTAGTGTGAAAGTAGCCTAAGGCTGCCGTCCACTATCAGTATTTGGTCAGTATTTTACCTCAGTATTTGTAAGCCAAAACCAGGAGTGGGTGATAAATGCAGAAGTGGTGACAGGTTTCTATTATACTTTTCCTCTAATTGTTCCACTCCTGGTTTTGGCTTACAAATACTGAGGTAAAATACTGACCAAATACTGATAGTGTGACGGCAGCTATACTCTGCAGTCACCAACAAAATGGCTGCTCACTGGGTTCCTGAATATCATCCTCTCTAATCCCTTAGCAAACACCCAGAAGGGGAGGAGAGGAGTGACATCACACGTCAGCAGACTCCGCCCATAATTACTGCAGTGCTGTAATGTGAGCTATTTCTACACTAGGTTTTTCTGAAATTTCAGCAGCTGCTCCCCCTAGCGTTGAAAAGTGGAAATTCCAAAACTTTTCAAATTATTTTTCATATTTTACTAAATTATAAACAAATGATAATATTTTTTAAGAAAATGTAATCATTAATTCTTTACATTTTTACAATTTCTGAAAAAAATTTTTTTTTGATGGCACCTTCCCTTTAAAGTCTTCCTTCAACCTTAACCCCTTCCCGACCTTTGACGCCACGTAGGCGTCATGAAAGTCGGTGCCAATCCGACCCATGACGCCTATGCGGCGTCATGGAAAGATCGCGTCCCTGCAGATCGGGTGAAAGGGTTAACTCCCATTTCACCCGATCTGCAGGGACAGGGGGAGTGGTAGTTTAGCCCAGGGGGGGTGGCTTCACCCCCTCGTGGCTACGATCGCTCTGATTGGCTGTTGAAAGTGAAACTGCCAATCAGAGCGATTTGTAATATTTCACCCATTATAACGGGTGAAATATTACAATCCAGCCATGGCCGATGCTGAAATATCATCGGCCATGGCTGGAAATACTAGTGTGCCCCCACCCCACCCCTCCGATCGCCCCCCCACCCCCCCGATCTGGCCGGTACACTGCTCCGGCTCCCCTCCGCCCTGTGCTCCGCTCCCCCCCGTGCTCGTGTCCGCTCCCCCCGTGCTCCAATCACCCCCCCGTGCTCCAATCACCCCCCCTGCACTCCGATCCACCCCCCCCGTGCTCCGTTCCACCCCCCCGTGCTCCATTCCAGCCCCCCCGTGCTCCGTTCCACGCCCCCCGCGCTCCGTTCCACCCCTCCCGCGCTCCGATTCCCCCCCCCGTGCTCCGATCCCCCCCCCCGTGCTCCGATCCCCCCCCCCGTGGTCCCCCCCCACCCTATCATACTTACCGATCCAGCCGTGGTCCCGTCCGTCTTCTCCCGGGCGCCGCCATCTTCCAAAATGGCGGGCGCATGTGCAGTGCGCCCGCCGAATCTGCCGGCCGGCAGATTCGTTCCAAAGTGCATTTTGATCACTGAGATATAATCTATCTCAGTGATCAAAATAAAAAAAATAATAAATGACCCCCCCCCTTTGTCACCCCCATAGGTAGGGACAATAAAAAAATAAAGAAAATTTTTTTTTTCCACTAATGTTAGAATAGGGTTAGGGTTAGGGGTAGGGTTAGGGTTAGGGGTAGGGTTAGGGGTAGGGTTAGGGTTAGGGGTAGGGGTAGGGTTAGGGGTAGGGGTAGGGTTAGGGGTAGGGTTAGGGTTAGGGCTAGGGTTAGGGGTAGGGTTAGGGGTAGGGTTAGGGTTAGGAATGTGCACACGTATTCTGGTCCTCTGCGGATTTTTCCGCTGCGGATTTGATAAATCCGCAGTGCTAAACCGCTGCGGATTTATGGCGGATTTACCGCGTTTTTTTCTGCGCATTTCACTGCGGTTTTACAATTGCGATTTTCTATTGGAGCAGTTGTAAAACCGCTGCGGAATCCGCACAAAGAAGTGACATGCTGCGGAATGTAAACCGCTGCGTTTCCGTGCAGTTTTTCCGCAGCATGTGTACAGCGATTTTTGTTTCCCATAGGTTTACATTGAACTGTACACTCATGGGAAACTGCTGCGGATCCGCAGCGTTTTCCGCAGCGTGTGCACATACCTTTAGAATTAGGCTATGTGCACACGGTGCGGATTTGGCTGCGGATTCGCAGCAGTGTTCCATCAGGTTTACAGTACCATGTAAACATATGAAAAACCAAATCCGCTGTGCCCGTGATGCGGAAAATACCGCGCGGGAACGCTGCGTTGTATTTTCCGCAGCATGTGAATTCTTTGTGCGGATTCCGCAGCGTTTTACACCTGTTCCTCAATAGGAATCCGCAGGTGAAATCCGCACAAAAAACACTGGAAATCCACGGAAAATCCGCAGGTAAAACACAGTGCCTTTTACCCGCGGATTTTTCAAAAATGGTGCGGAAATATCTCACACGAATCCGCAACGTGGGCACATAGCCTTAGGGTTAGGGTTGGAATTAGTGTTGTGGTTAGGGGTGTGTTGGGGTTAGGGTTGTGATTAGGATTATGGCTACAGTTGGGATTAGGGTTAGGGGTGTGTTGGGGTTAGTGTTGGAGTTAGAATTGAGGGGTTACCACTGTTTAGGCACATCAGGGGTCTCCAAACGCAACATGGCGCCACCATTGATTCCAGCCAATCTCGTATTCAAAAAGTCAAATGGTGCTCCCTCACTTCCGAGCCCTGACGTGTGCCCAAACAGTGGTTTACCCCCACATATGGGGTACCAGCATACTCAGGACAAACTGCGCAACAATTACTGGGGTCCAATTTCTCCTGTTACCCTTGTGAATCTAAAAAAATGCTTGCTAAAACATAATTTTTGAGGAAAGAAAAATGATTTTTTATTTTCACGGATCTGTGTTGTAAACGTCTGTGAAGCACTTGGGGGTTCAAAGTGCTCACCACATATCTAGATAAGTTCCTTGGGGGGTCTAGTTTCTAAAATGGGGTCACTTGTGGGGGGTTTCTACTGTTTAGGCACACCAGGGGCTCTGCAAACGCAACGTGACACCCGCAGACCATTCCATCAAAGTCTGCATTTCAAAAGTCACTACTTCCCTTCTGAGCCCCGACGTGTGCCCAAACAGTGGTTTACCCCCACATATGGGGTATCAGCGTACTCAGGAGAAACTGGACAACAACTTTTGGGGTCCAATTTCTCCTGTAACCCTTGGGAAAATAAAAAATTCTGGGCTAAATAATTATTTTTGAGGAAAGAAAACGTATTTATTATTTTCACGGCTCTGCATTATAAACTTCTATGAAGCACTTGGGGGTTCAAAGTGCTCACCACACATCTAGATAAGTTCCTTTCAGGGTCTAGTTTCCAAAATGGGGTCACTTGTGGGGGGTTTCTACTGTTTAGGCACATCAGGGGCTCTGCAAACGCAACGTGACGCCCGCAGAGCATTCCATCAAAGTCTGCATTTCAAAACGTCACTACTTCAATTCCAAGCCCCGGCATGTGCCCAAACAGTAGTTTACCCCCACATATGGGGTATCACCGTACTCAGGAGAAACTGGACAACAAATATTGGGGTCAAATTTCTCCTGTTACCCTTGGGAAAAATAAAAAACTCTGGGCTAAATAATTATTTTTGAGGAAAGAAAACGTATTTATTATTTTCACGGCTCTGCATTATAAACTTCTATGAAGCACTTGGGGGTTCAAAGTGCTCACCACACATCTAGATAAGTTCCTTTGGGGGTCTAGTTTCCAAAATGGGGTCACTTGTGGGGGGTTTCTACTGTTAAGCCACATCAGGGGCTCTGCAAACGCAACGTGACGCCCACAGAGCATTCCATCAAAGTCTGCATTTCAAAACGTCACTACTTCACTTCCGAGCCCCGGCATGTGCCCAAACAGTGATTTACCCCCACATATGGGGTATCAGCGTACTCAGGAGAAACTGGACAACAACTTTTGGGGTCAAATTTCTCCTGTTACCCTTGGGAAAATAAAAAATTGCAGGCTAAAAGATCATTTTTGAGAAAATAATTTTTTTTTTTTTTTTCATGGCTCTGCGTTATAAACTTCTGTGAAGCACTTGGGGGTTCAAAGTCCTCACCACACATCTAGATTAGTTCCTTTGGGGGTCTAGTTTCTAAAATGGTGTCATTTCTGGGGGATCTCCAATGTTTAGGCACACAGGGGCTCTCCAAACGTGACATGGTGTCCGCTAATGATTGGAGCTAATTTTCCATTTAAAAAGCCAAATGGCGTGCCATCCCTTCCGAGCCCTGCCGTGCGCCCAAACAGTGGTTTACCCCCACATATGGGGTATCAGCGTACTCAGGACAAACTGGACAACAATATTTGGGGTCCAATTTCTCCTATTATCCTTGGCAAAATAGGAAATTCCAGGCTAAAAAATCATTTTTGAGGAAAGAAAAATTATTTTTTATTTTCATGGCTCTGCGTTATAAACTTCTGTGAAGCACCTGGGGGTTTAAAGTGCTCAATATGCATCTAGATAAGTTCCTTGGGGGGTCTAGTTTCCAAAATGGGGTCACTTGTGCGGGAGCTCCAATGTTTAGGCACACAGGGGCTCTCCAAACGCGACATGGTGTCCGCTAACAATTGGAGCTAATTTTCCATTCAAAAAGTCAAATGGCGCGCCTTCTCTTCCGAGCCCTGCCGAGTGCCCAAACAGTGGTTTACCCCCACATATGAGGTATCGGCGTACTCGGGAGAAATTGCCCAACAAATTTTATGATCCATTTTATCCTACTGCCCATGTGAAAATGAAAAAATTGAGGCGAAAAGAATTTTTTTGTGAAAAAAAAGTACTTTTTCATTTTTACAGATCAATTTGTGAAGCACCTGAGGGTTTAAAGTGCTCACTAGGCATCTAAATTAGTTCCTTGGGGGGTCTAGTTTCCAAAATGGGGTCACTTGTGGGGGAGCGCCAATGTTTAGGCACACAGGAGCTATCCAAACGCGACATGGTGTCCGCTAACGATGGAAATAATTTTTCATTCAAAAAGTCAAATGGCGCTCCTTCCCTTCCGAGCCTTACCATGTGCCCAAACAGTGGTTTACCTCCACATGTGAGGTATTGGTGTACTCAGGAGAAATTGCCCAACACATTTTAGGATCCATTTTATCCTGTTGCCCATGTGAAAATGAAAAAATTGAGGCTAAAAGAATTTTTTTGTGAAAAAAAAGTACTTTTTCATTTTTACGGATCAATTTGTGAAGCACCTGGGGGTTCAAAGTGCTCACTATGCATCTAGATAAGTTCCTTGGGGCGTCTAGTTTCCAAAATGGGGTCACTTGTGGGGGAGCTCCAATTTTTAGGCACACGGGGGCTCTCCAAACGTGACATGGTGTCCGCTAAAGAGTGGAGCCAATTTTTGATTCAAAAAGTCAAATGGCGCTCCTTCCCTTCCAAGCCCTGCCGTGCGCCAAAACAGTGGTTTACCCCCACATATGAGGTATCAGCGTACTCAGGACAAATTGGACAACAACTTTCGTGGTTCAGTTTCTCCTTTTACCATTGGGAAAATAAAAAAATTGTTGCTAAAAGATAATTTTTGTGACTAAAAAGTTAAATGTTCATTTTTTCCTTCCATGTTGCTTCTGCTGCTGTGAAGCACCTGAAGGGTTAATAAACTTCTTGAATGTGGTTTTGAGTACCTTGAGGGGTGCAGTTTTTAGAATGGTGTCACTTTTGGGTATTTTCAGCCATATAGACCCCTCAAACTGACTTCAAATGTGAGGTGGTCCCTAAAAAAAATGGTTTTGTAAATTTCGTTGTAAAAATGACAAATCGCTGGTCGAATTTTAACCCTTATAACTTCCTAACAAAAAAAAATTTTGTTTCCAAAATTGTGCTGATGTAAAGTAAACATGTGGGAAATGTTATTTATTAACTATTTTGTGTCACATATCTCTCTGGTTTAACAGAATAAAAATTCAAAATGTGAAAATTGCGAAATTTTCAAAATTTTCGCCAAATTTCCGTGTTTATCACAAATAAATGCAGAATTTATTGACCTAAATTTACCACTAACATGAAGCCCAATATGTCACGAAAAAACAATCTCAGAACCGCTAGGATCCGTTGAAGCGTTCCTGAGTTATTACCTCATAAAGGGACACTGGTCAGAATTGCAAAAAACGGCAAGGTCTTTAAGGTCAAAATAGGCTGGGTCTTGAAGGGGTTAATAACTATATAACTATTAGGGTTAGGGTTGGTATTAGGGTTATGCTTGGGATTAGGGTTAGGTTTGGGATTAGGGTTAAGGTTAGGGTTGTGATTAGGGGTGTATTGGGATTAGGGTTAGGTTTGAGGTTAGGGTTGAGAATAGGATTAGGGGTGTGTTGGATTTGGGGTTTTGATTAGGGTTATGGTTAGGGTTGACATTAGGGTTGTTTTGGGGTAAGGGTTGTGATTATCGTTAGTGATTAGGATTATGGATCGGGTTAGGGTTAGGGGTGTGTTGGGGTTAGGGTTGGAGCTAGAACTGGGGGGTTTCCACTGTTTAGTTACATCAGGGGGTCTCCAAACACGACAGCCAATTTTGCGCTCAAAAAGTCAAATGGTGCTCCCTCCCTTCTGAGCTCTGCCGTGCGCCCAAACAGTGGGTTACCCCCACATATGGGGCATCAGCGTACTCAGGATAAATTGGACAACTTTTGGGGTCCAATTTCTCCTGTTACCCTTGTGAAAATAAAAACTTGGGGGCTACAATATCTTTTTTGTGGAAAAAAAAATATTTTTTATTTTCACGACTCTGCATTCTAAACTTCTGTGAAGCACTTGGGCATTCAAAGTTCTCACCACACATCTAGATAAGTTCCTTGGGGGGTTTAGTTTCCAAAATGGGGTCACTTGTGGAGGGTTTCTACTGGTTAAGTACATCAGGGGCTCTGCAAACGCAACATAACGCCCGCAGACCATTCTATCAAAGTCTGCATTCCAAAACGGAGCTCCTTCCTTCCGAGCTCTGCCGTGCACCCAAACAGTGGTTTACCCCCACATATGGGGTACCAGCATACTCGGGACAAATTGGACAACAACTTTTGGGGTCCAATTTCTCTTGTTACCCTTGTGAAAATAAAAACTTGGGGGCTAAAAAACCTTTTTTCTAAAATGGTGTCACTTGTGTGGGGTTTCCACTGTTCAGGAGAAATTGCATAACAAAATTTATGGTTACATTTCTGTTTTTATACTTGTGAAAATAAAAAAAATGGTTCTGAATTAAAATGTTTGCAAAAAAAAGTTAAATGTTCATTTTTTCCTTCCACATTGTTTCAGTTCCTGTGAAGCACGTAAAGGGTTAATAAACTTCTTGAATGTGGTTTTGAGAACCTTGAGGGGTGCAGTTTTTAGAATGGTGTCACACTTGGGTATTTTCTATCATATAGACCCCTCAAAATGACTTCAAATGTGATGTGGTCCCTAAAAAAAAAAAGGTGTTGTAAAAATGAGAAATCGCTGGTCAACTTTTAACCCTTATAACTCCCTAACAAAAAAAAATTTTGTTTCCAACATTGTGCTGATGTAAAGTAGACATGTGGGAAATGTTATTTATCAACTATTTTTTGTGACACATCTCTCTGATTTAAGGGCATAAAAATACAAAGTTTGAAAATTGCAAAATTTTAAAAATTTTCGCCATATTTCCGTTTTTTTCATAAATAATCGCAAGTAATATCGAAGAAATGTTACCACTAACATGAAGTACAATATGTCACGAAAAAATCTCAGAATCAGCGGGATCCGTTGAAGCGTTCCAGAGTTATAACCTCATAAAGTGACAGTGGTCAGAATTGCAAAAATTGGCCTGGTCATTAAGTACCAAATTGGCTCTGTCACTAAGGGGTTAATATACTTACCAATCACTGTCCTCAGAAATACGAATACAGATAATAAATGGAAAATGTTTAAGAACATCCTAAATAGGCAGTGTAAGCGGTTTATACCTTGTGGGAATAAAAGGACTAGAAATAGGAAAAACCCAATGTGGCTAAACAAAGTAGTAAGACAGGCAATTAACAGTAAAAAGAAAGCATTTGCACTACTAAAGCAGGATGGCACCATTGAAGCTCTAAAAAACTATAGGGAGAAAAATACTTTATCTAAAAAACTAATTAAAGCTGCCAAAAAGGAAACAGAGAAGCACATTGCTAAGGAGAGTAAAACTAATCCCAAACTGTTCTTCAACTATATCAATAGTAAAAGAATAAAAACTGAAAATGTAGGCCCCTTAAAAAATAGTGAGGAAAGAATGGTTGTAGATGACGAGGAAAAAGCTAACATATTAAACACCTTCTTCTCCACGGTATTCACGGTGGAAAATGAAATGCTAGGTGAAATCCCAAGAAACAATGAAAACCCTATATTAAGGGTCACCAATCTAACCCAAGAAGAGGTGCGAAACCGGCTAAATAAGATTAAAATAGATAAATCTCCGGGTCCGGATGGCATACACCCACGAGTACTAAGAGAACTAAGTAATGTAATAGATAAACCATTATTTCTTATTTTTAGGGACTCTATAGCGACAGGGTCTGTTCCGCAGGACTGGCGCATAGCAAATGTGGTGCCAATATTCAAAAAGGGCTCTAAAAGTGGAAATTATAGGCCAGTAAATCTAACCTCTATTGTTGGTAAAATATTTGAAGGGTTTCTGAGGGATGTTATTCTGGATTATCTGAATGAGAATAACTGTTTAACTCCATATCAGCATGGGTTTATGAGAAATCGCTCCTGTCAAACCAATCTAATCAGTTTTTATGAAGAGGTAAGCTATAGGCTAGACCACGGTGAGTCATTGGACGTTATATATCTCAATTTTTCCAAAGCGTTTGATACCGTGCCGCACAAGAGGTTGGTACACAAAATGAGAATGCTTGGTCTGGGGGAAAATGTGTGTAAATGGGTTAGTAACTGGCTAAGTGATAGAAAGCAGAGGGTGGTTATAAATGGTATAGTCTCTAACTGGGTCGCTGTGACCGGTGGGGTACCGCAGGGGTCAGTATTGGGACCTGTTCTCTTCAACATATTCATTAATGATCTGGTAGGTTTACACAGTAAAATATCAATATTTGCAGATGATACAAAACTATGTAAAGCAGTTAATACAAGAGAAGATAGTATTCTGCTACAGATGGATCTGGATAAGTTGGAAACTTGGGCTGAAAGGTGGCAGATGAGGTTTAACAATGATAAATGTAAGGTTATACACATGGGAAGAAGGAATCAATATCACCATTACACACTGAATGGGAAACCACTGGGTAAATCTGACAGGGAGAAGGACTTGGGGATCCTAGTTAATGATAAACTTACCTGGAGCAGCCAGTGCCAGGCAGCAGCTGCCAAGGCAAACAGGATCATGGGGTGCATTAAAAGAGGTCTGGATACACATGATGAGAGCATTATACTGCCTCTGTACAAATCCCTAGTTAGACCACACATGGAGTACTGTGTCCAGTTTTGGGCACCGGTGCTCAGGAAGGATATAATGGAACTAGAGAGAGTACAAAGGAGGGCAACAAAATTAATAAAGGGGATGGGAGAACTACAATACCCAGATAGATTAGCGAAATTAGGATTATTTAGTCTAGAAAAAAGACGACTGAGGGGCGATCTAATAACCATGTATAAGTATATAAGGGGACAATACAAATATCTCGCTGAGGATCTGTTTATACCAAGGAAGGTGACGGGCACAAGGGGGCATTCTTTGCGTCTGGAGGAGAGAAGGTTTTTCCACCAACATAGAAGAGGATTCTTTACTGTTAGGGCAGTGAGAATCTGGAATTGCTTGCCTGAGGAGGTGGTGATGGCGAACTCAGTCGAGGGGTTCAAGAGAGGCCTGGATGTCTTCCTGGAGCAGAACAATATTGTATCATACAATTATTAGGTTCTGTAGAAGGACGTAGATCTGGGGATTTATTATGATGGAATATAGGCTGAACTGGATGGACAAATGTCTTTTTTCGGCCTTACTAACTATGTTACTATGTTACTGTCTTCCCTTATTTCCAGTGCCGCAGTGGTCTACTTCTAGGTCTTTTGACTTCTATTCCAACTCACATTGGGGTCTGTGTGTGAGCTGGAAGTTGCTTGCCTCTTACAATGTAAGTCTATGAGATATCAGAACGAGGAGGCATTATAGACTTACATTCACACTATCAGTATTTGGTCAGTATTTTACCTCAGTATTTATTAGCCAAAACCAGGAGTGGAACAATCAGAAGTAAAGTATAATAGAAACACGTCACCACTTCTGTATTTATAACCCACTCCTGGTTTTGGTTTACAAATTCTGAGGTAAAATCTCACCAAATACTGATAGTGTGAACGTCGCCGTTCACTGAGTCAGTCAGAAGATGGTGGCACTTAACCAAAGCGGCATCGGGAAGAGCTGAAGCGAACATAAGCGGAAGCGACTGCGGAGTATATAATACTACTATATAATAATATTACTGCCACCACTCCAGCGCTTACTAGTTGTCAGTCAATAGAAAGTTTTAGAGATTATTTGGCAAATAGATGATGACACATAATAGCTGCAATGTTACACAAAGCATTTCTACATACAGCTGGACACGTGAGAGGAAACATTACTGACTAGAGATGGCACAGGCAGCAGAATACGGGCACTGTGGTGGTGGCTGCCTCGGAGTCGGTCCCTTCGCACTCACATGCACGGAGCTCTCCCCAGCGCTCTCCTCAGAGCCGGCACTGAACGCTGTGTTTATCGTTGCCGTAGGCAACAGTTTCCTGCATTGAACGGTGTCACATTTAATTGTGTCCCCGGCACAGGAGACACTGAGCTGTAGCTTTGTGTTCCCAGGGACTGTGTTACGTCACTGTAAGAGAATCCCGGGGGTGATGCAGCGTGTGGTCTCCGGACCGTACACCGACGTCACCGTCACCTCAGCAGCGCCTCAGACTCCTCCCAGCAGCCCATGCGGCCTCTTCCTGTGTGCGACCTGCAGAAGCTGCCGGCAGTCACTGGTCCTGGGCCGAGGCTCTGAGAAGCTGGGTGATATGTCTGCCGTGCACAGGAGCCTGTGACTGGAAGCTCAGGTAACGTGCATGGACATTGTGCAGTGTAATGGCGGGGTCTGGTCAGTGTCAGTAGCCTCAGCTGCCAGAATGTGCAGATCATTAAAGGGACTCTGTCACCTGAATTTGGCGGGACTGGTTTTGGGTCATATGGGCGGAGTTTTCGGGTGTTTGATTCACCCTTTCCTTACCCGCTGGCTGCATGCTGGCTGCAATATTGGATTGAAATTCATTCTCTGTCCTCCATAGTACATGCCTGCGCAAGGTAATCTTGCCTTGTGCAGGCGTGTACTACGGAGGACAGAGAATGAACTTCAATCCAATATTGCAGCCAGCATGCAGCCAGCGGGTAAGGAAAGGGTGAATCAAACACCCGAAAACTCCGCCCATATGACCCAAAACCAGTCCCGCCAAATTCAGGTGACAGAGTCCCTTTAATAAAATGTATGGAATTCAGCTCAGAAGACACAAATATGGATGAGCGACAGCCACACGGCGACAAGGTGCTGCTAAACTGCAACAATGTCGTATTGTGACACCTCAGTCACCGTGAACCCAAACCTACCCGAAATCCAACCCGGCCACGGTCACTAGTGCTACGTGGTGTGCCTGATAGTGTGTGGCCGTGGTGTGCCAACGTACATCGCGCGAAAACCTGACCAACAACTAACAGACTAAAGCAAGTGTGAACCGGTGCAAGCTACGATGACCGCCCCGCATGCAAACCATAGAATTCAAATTGGCCAATTCATGTGTGACCATCAACCACGGCAAGGCGACTTCTCTATGGTGGGGTCCTAAACCTAACATTTACCAAACATGCCTCTTCTGGGCTAGAACTTTGCAATTTTAAAAGGACAGGTAGGATCCAGCACTGGTTAACCCCTTCACGAAATGTGTTCCCGCAAACCGCCATATATAAACCGCGTGATGATTGTGCTGGCTCACGCTGAGCGCCGCTATGATCAAAGGCTGGTGTCAGCTCTATATGAGAGCTGACACCCTGCAGCAAATTCAGTAATGCACCCTGTACAGTTTTCCTCAGTTTCCAGCTCTGATCCTCTTCTGGGTCACATGCAGTGCTGGCTCGATGTTTTGGTGGGCCCCGGGCAAAAGAGTCTCAGTGGACCCCTTTAACACATATCATGATTCATGATGCACAGATGAGAAATATAGGTATAGTACAATAAATTGTACACTAGGTCAGAAACCGGACAGTATAGTCCTCCAAACAGTATTATAGGCACCTCATAGTGCTCCATACAGAATAATGAGCTCCATATAAAGCTCCATAAAGTGTAAGTCACATATATTGCTCCATACAGTATAATGAGCCCCATGTTAAGACACCACATAGTGCTCCATACAGAATAATGAGCCCCAGATTTTGATACATACAGAATAATGAGCCCCATATATTGCTCCATACAGTATAATGAGCCCCATATATTGCTCCATACAGAATAATGAGCCCAATATAGTGCTCCATACAGTATAATGAGCCCCATATATTGCTCCATGCAGAATAATGAGCCCAATATAGTGCTCCATATAGTACAATGGACCCCATATAATGCTCCATACAGTATAATGAGCCACAAATATTGCTCCATACAGTATTATGGGCACCCCATAGTGCTGCATACAGTATAATTAGCCCCATATATTGCTCCCTACATTATTATGGGCACAACACAACATATTCTGTATGGCGCACTACTAAGCCCCATATATTGCTGCAAGCAGTATATGATGAGTCCCATATATTGCTCCATACAGAATGGACCTCATAATGCTCCATACAGAAAAGGCCCCATATAATGCCCCATACAGTATATGTTGGTCCTCATATATTGCTCCAAACAGAATCAGCCCAATATAATGCTCCATATATAATGGTCCCCATAAGATGCTCCATATATAATGCCCCCCATATAATGCTCCATATATAATGGACTCAGCATCGGCTTCTTCCGGCTCTCTGCACTCTGACTGTTCAGGCAGAAAGCACACAGGCCTGACGTCATCGTGCCCTCTGACTTGAACCGTCACAGTCAGAGGACGCGGAAGACATTGCAGTGGTGGAACGGGGAGAAGTAATTATTGCAAGTGGGCACTATCACAGGCGAGTGGGCTCCCCTGCCTTCTCATGGCCCGCTACTTGCGCTGGGTGCTGATGCCGGCCCTGGTCACATGATTTATATTTCAACTTACTTGATCACACAGGTATCTATGTGTCTTTCTTAGCTCACGTTCACACGTCATGTTCAGTATTTGGTGAATTTTGTACCTCAGTAGCTGTAAGCCACAACCAGGAGTGGGTGATAAATACAGAAGTGGTGCATATGTTTCTATTATACTTTTCCTCTGATTGTGCCACTCCTGGTTTTGGCTTACAAATACTGAGGCCAAATACTGACCGTGTGAATGTAAATCTATAATGCCTCCTCGTTCTGGTATCTCATAGACTTACATTGTAAAAGCAACTTCCAGCTCACACACAGACCCCAATGTGAGTTGGAATAGAAGTCAAAAGACCTAGAAATAGACCACTGTGGCACTGGAAATAAGGGAGGACAGTGATTGGTAAATATTTTAACACACTTCACTACAGTATACTCACATTTATACAGCTTTATGCAAAAAAAAAAAAAAAAAGTGATTGTGAATTTTTCTATAAAAACAGTTTTGGGATATGGTCATAAAATGTATTTTTTCCGGTGAATTCAACCTGAATCTGTCTGAAAAAGCACCGCAGGACATAAGCATACTGTACAACATTGTAAAATTTCTGCATTTCTGCACATATGTTCAGTCTTTTGCTACTTCTTTTAGCGACAGCAGGGTTTGGTAACCGTGAAGCAGTTAAAAGAAGTAGCATGTTCACTCATCGGGTGGCTTCCGCTCAGTAGTTATAGTGTAAATAGCCGCAAAACCACCAGCGAAGCTGCTTCGTGAAAAAGACTGCCGACTTCTTCTTAAAGTGGCTGTTCCTAGGAAAACTACAACGTCTTAGGCTACGTTCACATTTGTGGTGCGTCGGGCGCAACCGCGGCGACGCATGCGCCTTGCGCCCCTATATTTAACATGGGGAGCGCATGGACATGCGTTTTGTGACGCATGCATTTTTTGGGTGCAAGCGTCAGGGCGCAGAGGACGCTGCTTGTTGCATTTTTTTTGCGCTATAAAAATGAACGCATGCGTCACAAAACGCAGCGTTTTGCATGCGTTTTTGCATGCGTTGTGTGTTGCGTCGCCGATGCAGCACACAACAACGCAAATGTGAATGTAGCCTTAGCGTATGTGCACATGTTGCGGATTTGGCCCTGCGGAGCTGCAGCAGTTTTCCATGCGGTGTACAGTACCATGTAAACCTATGGCAAACCAAATTCGCTGTGCACATTCTGCGGAAAATTCCATGCAGAAGCACAGCGGTTTATTTTCCGCAGCATGTTAATTCTTTGTGCGGAATCCGCAGCGTTTTACACCTATCCCATTATAGGAATCCGCAGGTGTAAAAACCCAGGCGAAATCCGCACAAATTCTGTACAAAATCCACAATGGAATCCGCAACGTGTGCACATACCCTTAAAGCACCACTTCAGAGGTTTTTCTATTTTACCCCTGGAGTGGTGCAACAAATCTAAGTTCCCTGCCCCTAGTCTCATGCTTACTAGCTGTCATTTTCATCTGTTATCAGTGCTGCTTCGGTTGTCTTCTGCAGGTTGTCACTTTCCAGATCGTATCCGTGTTTGCTGGGTGATCTGGAAGTCATAACTCAGTGTAAGGCTGGAGTCACAGTAGCGTATAAAAAAATCGGTGTGATGTTGGTCCAGAAAAGTATGCAGAGTGTCATGCAAGAATAATGTGACTTTTCTCAACTAGCATCCGTATGACATGCGCATGTAATGCATTTTTAACATCAGTTTTTACATACTGTAATTCTCTAATCCATTGAAAGCTAGTTTTTTAACTAATAAAGCAATCTTCTGTCCAGTTATAGATAGAATAGGTAAATAGACTTTATAGCTATCCTGAAAACATAAAATTTCATATGCCCCTACCGTACATGCAATAAACTTTCCCCATTTAGTGCCTTTGATGTGGCACTAAAGGTTGTTCAGCCTGATTAAACCAATTAAATAAATATTTTTTTTTAAAATGACGTGCGGTCCCACCTATTTTTCCATTCAATAATAGGCTGGGAACTCCACGGTTAGTAGGCCATACCCAGCATAAGACCAGGTCACAGCTGTCTGCTTTTCTTAGCTGCTTATCAAAAATAGGGGGTGCCCACGTAATTTTTTAAAAATTTTATTTAATGATTTAATTAGGCTAAACACCCATTAATGCCACATGGGCCTTGTGATTATTTTTTTTTTTCTCTCACCCGTTGACTTGCATTGTCAAGTGCTATCTGATTATCGCATTCAGTCGTCGCATGCTGCCATTTTTTTTCCTCAGTCCAATTAGAGCTGAGGAAAACCTCGTAGATCAGCACAGACTCATTTGCTAACATTGGTCAGAATGCAATGCAATGTTTTCTCTCATTGCACTCGTCCGTATTATACGCCAATATGAGCGAGCCCTAAGTCTGAGAACCAGTACAAGGCTCTCATAGACTTACATTGAGAGTTGTTACCATTACCCCTGACTTCTGAGAAGACCCGAAGTTGTGGTTACAAGATGGCGGTGTGGGACGGGAAAGGCGTCGCAACAGCTGAAGACTGTGACTTAAGTTTAATACTAGTGTCAGGGAACTTAGAGTAGTGCCTCTACTCCAGTGCTGACATGAAAATGCTGAAGTACTGCTTTAAAGGGAACCTGTCACCCCGTTTTTTGAGATTGAGCTATAAATACTGTTAAATAGGGCCTGCGCTGTGTGTTCCTATAGTGTATGTAGTGTACCCCGATTCCCCACCTATGCTGAGATATAACTTACCAAAGTCGCCGTTTTCGCCTGTCAATCAGGCTGGTCAGGTCGGGAGGGCGTGGTGACATCGCTGGTTCTTCCTCAGCTTTACGTTGGTGGCGTAGTGGTGAACAAGCAGCGCGCGATCTGCGCTGTAATCCCTTGCATCGGTGGGGGCGGCCATCTTCCTGGGGCCGCGCGTGCGCAGATCGAGTGCTCTGCTGCACGGGGCTTCAGGAAAATGGCCGCGGGATGCCGCGCGTGCGCATTAGAGATCGCGGCGGCCATTTTCCCAAAGCCGAGTTTGCATCTCGGCTTTGGGAAAATGGCCGCCGCGATCTCTAATGCGCACGCGCGGCATCCCGCGGCCATTTTCCTGAAGCCCCGTGCAGCAGAGCACTCGATCTGCGCACGCGCGGCCCCAGGAAGATGGCCGCCCCCACCGATGCAAGGGATTACAGTGCAGATCGCGCGCTGCTTGTTCACCACTACGCCACTACGCCACCAACGTAAAGCTGAGGAAGAACCAGCGATGTCACCACGCCCTCCCGACCTGACCAGCCTGATTGACAGGCGAAAACGGCGACTTTGGTAAGTTATATCTCAGCATAGGTGGGGAATCGGGGTACACTACATACACTATAGGAACACACAGCGCAGGCCCTATTTAACAGTATTTATAGCTCAATCTCAAAAAACGGGGGTGACAGGTTCCCTTTAAAGAAATGGAATGCACATGCCCTTATAGGGACTCTTTCCCCTTTTTTACTACCCCGTCTGAGAGCAGCATGATGTAAGGTCAGAGACACCAATTCCACCAATGTGTTACTTATTGAGCTGTTTGCTGCAGTTGTGATTAAATCAGTTTCTGCTTTAGATTTACCAGTTCCCTGAATGTTGAGCCATGTATAACCCCACCCACACCACTGATTGGCAGATATCTCTACACTGTGCATAGGCAGAAAGCTGCCAGTCAATGGTGGATGTGGAGATATACAGAGCTCATGAATATGCTAGTTTACTAGGATAACTGTCAAAATTTGAGGCCATGGGACTGGACCACTGAGAACCTCCTCCTATATGACAGCATCCTCTCCTTCGATTAGCTATCCTAGTGCAACATCATTGTTGTGGCATCACGTACATGTGATGTCACTAGGCTAGCTAATCAAATGAAGAGCCTCGGATGCCGTCAGGTAAGAAGCCGTAGTTTACCGACATAGCCACTGGACTGGGTCCTGTGAATCCGTTCGCACCAATCTAATTTTGATTGATGTAGTTATTGATGTCCTATCCTTGGAAAGGTAATCAATATCATATGGGTGGAGATCAGATACTCCCACTAATTATCTATTACCAGCTCTGGCAGGGGCCGGACACAAAAGCACCATCACCCTGCTCCGTGACCAATGCCAAGCACTGTGGATCAGTTGTAGTCATGCACACACTCAGGATCCTGCTCAGTTGGGTTTTACTGTCCCTGTGTATGTTTTAATTCAATTAGTTCATATGGAATGCCTTGGACACTGTTTTACAGAGGAATCTTTACTTGGAAGCATTACTTTTAGGGGGGGAATATATTTGAAGTCATGCCTATCCACAGAGCACCACTTTGGGTAATAGGACTCTTTTCCTGATATTGCATTGACAGGTTTTGTACTTTTTGCAGACTTCCAGAGCTAGTGCGACACCACAATTACTCTACACAACAAGTAAGTGTAGTTCTAAAAATCAGTGCACTAGGAAAATGTTTGTCTGAAGGCACAACAATAAACACATCTGTTCTTATTCCAGATCATATAATGTCGAGTAACAAACAAGGTACGTCCGGAAACCACGACCTGTTGGAGAGATTGAAAGTCTCATCTCAAGTGGTACTTGAAACTGCCCAAAAGAAGGGGAGAGCAAAATGCCCAAAATGTAACAGTTCCAGGATGTTTTACTGCTATACCTGCTATGTGCCAGTGGAGAGCGTGCCAACAGGTTATATCCCAACTGTGAAGGTAAGAAGTATGCTCTTCTCATACCTCATCTCCCTTTTGCATTAATTCCTGTATTTGGTAAAAAATAAAAATCATTGTTACCCTAGAGATATGTTGGTTTCTCTGTCAGGTTTTGTTTACATCACTTTGATGTAAGTGGAAAAGAAACCAAACTACGTGCTAAGCATGTTCATAGTGGTTATAAGTGTATTTTTGGCCTGTCTCTGTCCAGTATATGTTAGTATACCGCAAAACATTCCTTATTCCTGAAGAAGAGGTTGCAAAAAATCTTGAAACGCATAAAACAAACCACTGTCAAACTTTAATAACTTTCTGGAATCTCATCATTTGGGCAGCGTGGACGTAATCCACGTATTCCTTTGCAGAGTTCTGCTTCATGCAGTCAGTGACCGAATAGTGGATCTGTGGCAGCCCTTACCTACACATGCTTTACCTAATACCAGGTGAGCAGTTTTTTGTCAAACCGCTTACTCTATTTGTGGGATAAGACCCTATTTTGATTGTGTCTCCCTTTTTCCTCACAATACCCCCAAAGGTTGCAGTAAGGTTCTACTCACATTTATGCTGCGAGCTGCACTGAGCCCTTACACCGGGATTTCCATGTATATCTCTGAAATACATGATTCAGAAGGGAACCCTGGCCGAAGATTCCCTGAAATGAGGCAGATTTTATTTATTTATTATTATTTATTTATATAGCACCATTAATTCCATGGTGCTTTAGGCTATGTGCATACGTTGCGTTTTTTTGTGTTTTTTTTTCGCGGTTTTTCCCGATAAAAACGCCATAAAACCGCAAAGAAACCGCATACAATAAGCATCCCATCATTTAGAATGAATTCCGCATGTTTTGTGCACATGATGCGGTTTTTACCGCGAAAAAAACGCATCGCGGTAAAAACCGCAGCATGTTCATTAATTTTGCAGGTTTTTTTTTTCGGATTTCCCACTACAAAATGCATTGGGAAGTGTCCGGGAAAAACAGCGTCAAAAACACATGCGGTTTTCTTGCGGATTTCTTGCAGAAAATGTCCGGTTTTTCTCAGGAATTTTCTGCGAGAAATCCTAAACGTGTGCACATAGCCTTACATGAGAAGGGGTTACATCAAAATACAAAATCACTTGCAGTAAACAAACTAACAATGACAGACTGGTACAGAGGGAAGAGGACCCTGCCCTTGCGGGCTTACATTCTACAGGATTATGGGGCAGATGGAGGCACTGTGAACGCAGTCTGTCCTATGATTCTGCAGTGTCCGTATTTTTAGGTGTGCATAAAAGTACCGTTGGCCACAGTTTTGTGCATCTTTGAAAAGAAAGACACTGCTGAACAGAGGCCAAATGTATTCCAGAGTAACTCTGCTGCCTCATTACAGTGAATGGATGTCTCGGGGGTTTCATCTGAGTTGCGTCAGATTTAGATGGAAACCCCAATGTAAGTGATCAGTGCAAAGCGCAGGATAAATGTGATATAAAATGTTACTAAAAAAAAACATCAACTCAATCCACAAAAAAGCAAGTCCCCACTTAGGTCTGTCAATGGAAATATAGGGGGCTTCCACATTACTGATAGTACAAAAGGCTCTTGAATAGCGCTATGGCTCCTCGCCCCCCCAAAGGAAATCCAGTGAATTCTTACATATCCAAATGCCACCCTCCCTTCTGAGACTTCCACATGTTTGACACTTCTGTAGTGATGAGAGACATCCTAATTTACAGGATCCATGTCTCCAGAAGCACGAGCTGGGCATAATGTATGGGCACTACAATGGCATGATTTGAAATTTTCACTCAGCAAAATCCAATACTGCTTTTTTCTGAAAAATACCCATGGAGTCAAAATAGTTACTACACCTGTAGATAAATTCCCAGGAGGGTGTAATTTCCCAAATGGGATTACTTGAGAGGAATTCTGCTCTTCTGGCACTTATGGGGCTCTGTATTTGGAGTTCCCAAACTATTCTACCATAATTTGTTCTCCATGAGCCAAAAAGAGCTCCTTTCATCCCGAGTCTTGCCGTGTGGCTAAGCAGTACTTTACAGCCACATATAGGATATTGCCACTTTCAGCACAAATTGTATGACAACTTTTGGTGCCATTTTTATTCCTCTCCTTATGTAAAAATGTAAAACCTGGAGGCAAAACAAAATTTTAGTGGTAAATGTAATTATTTTTTCTTCACTGCCCAATGGTATAAAATTATGTGACATGTGGTGTCAGTATGATTACTGCACCCTTAGATTAATTCATTGAGATGTGCAGTCACAAATGGGGTCACTTATGGGGGTTTCTTCCGTTCTGGCACCTCAGGGGCTCTGCCAATGTATAATGGCAGCCTCAAACAATTCTTGCAAAATCTAATAGTTTTTGACCGCATATGTGGTACTGACATACTCAGTAGGAATTGCATAACGCATCGTCCTGTCCATTTTCTCCTATTATCCCTTCGGAAATGAAAAAACTTGGAACCAAAGCAACATTTTAGTGGAAAAAATAGTAATTTTTTGCATTGACTCAGCCCACTGTTAACAATTCTGTGAATCTCCTGAGGGTTAAAAATGCTCACTACACTTCTAAATGAATTCCTCAAGAGGTGTAGTTTCCAAAATGTGGTCACTTTTGGGGGTTTCTGTTGTTTCGACATTTCAGGAGGCTCTTCAAATGTTACACAGCATCCGCTATCTATTCCAGCCAAAATTGCACTTCAGAATTCAATTGGTACTCCTTCCTTTCCGAACCCTGCCGTGCACCAAAACAGTAGTTTTCCTCCACATATGGGGTATAAGTGTACTCAGAGGAAATTGCACAACAAATTGTATGGTCCACTTTCTCCTGTAAGCCTTGTCAAAATGAAAATTTAGGGCTGAAGCAAAATTTTGCTGGAAAAACTTTTTTTTTTCCATTTTCACAG
Organism: Ranitomeya imitator; assembly: GCF_032444005.1. Taxonomy (NCBI): domain Eukaryota; kingdom Metazoa; phylum Chordata; class Amphibia; order Anura; family Dendrobatidae; genus Ranitomeya; species Ranitomeya imitator. The sequence goes on from NC_091285.1 coordinate 507,693,566, forward strand.
CTCAACATTATAAAATTTTGTGAAACGCCTGCAGGTTCAAGATGCTTACCAGACATGTACAAAAGTTTCTTGAGGGGCATAGTTTCCAAAATGGGGTAATCTGTGGGAAATTTTCACTGTTTAGACACATCAGGGCTCTCCAAAGGTGACATGGGATACACTATCCCAGACAATTTTGCTCTCCAAAAGTTGAAGTGTGCTCCTTCCCTTCCGAGCCCTACCATGCGCCTATACAGTGGTTTTTCACCGAATATGGGGTATCTGTACTCAGGAGAAACTGAACAACAAATTGTACTGTCGATTTTCTCCTGTTACACTTTTAAAAATGAAAAAAAATGGGGCTAAATCAAAAAAAGGGGCTAAATCAATATTTTTTCCTTCGACATTGCTTTAATTCTGGTAAAGCCCCTAAATGGTCAATAAACTTCTTGAATGTGCTTTTGAGCAGGTTGAAGGTGCAGTTTTTAAAATGCTGTCACTTTTGGGTATTTTCTGTCACATAGTACATGGCATGACTATGAAGTCATTTCAAAAGGGATGATGTCCCCCCAAATAATTTGGTTTTGTAAATTTTGTCGGAAAAGGGAAATTGCTGATACATTTTATCCCTTAAACTTCCTAACAAAAAAATTTAAGGGCATACAAATTTAAAGTTTGAAAGTTGCAACATTTTCCAATTTATTTTTTGACAAATTTTAAATATTTTCATTATTAAACGCAAATCATATCTACTTAAATTTACAACTAATATGAAGTATAATATGTCACGAATAGCAACCTCAATCACAGAGATAATTTGAAGCGTTCTAGAGTTGTTTTTACCAAAGTTATGATATTTTCACCATCAAACATGAGTCATATCGAAGATATTTTGCCACTTTCATGAAGTACAATATGTCATGAGAAAACGTTCTCCGAATTGCTTGAATCCTTGGAAAGGTTCCAGAGTTAACACATCTTAAAGTGACACTAGTCAGAATTGAAAAAAATTGGCCTGGTCATGAAGGTGAAAACAGGATGGGGATGAAGGGCAGGGGTTAATATACACCACAACAAGCATGTTGTGTATAAAGCTATGTTCCCATAGCGTTGTACCTTCACATCATTGGCTCTGTAAGGGCTTACATCTGAAGACCTGGAGAACGGGGATTGGCGCATGGGCGCCGACGGGGCCATTAACTGTGGTGATGCAGATGGAGTCACTGTGTGTTCCGCCAGACATCGTTTTCTACCACATCCGCCTGTTTGATGCAATCTCCAAGACGCAGTTGACCACGTCTTGGTGCCCTCCTCAAATAGGTGGATATGGCCGAGAATGATGTCAGTCAGAGCACACTGTGACTCCTATCTGCATCACTACAGTCAATGGCCTGTAAGTACATACACCTGAATCCTGTTTTCAGACGTAAACCCCAACAGACTCAGTGTCATGAGGGTAAAATGTGAAGTAAACATAGCCTCAGAATCAATGTGTCTAAAAGAGTTTTATGGGCGATTGTTTAGCTGGCGCATTTACATGGACGCCGTTTCATCAGTAACCTATTTTCGCTGCTGTGTCAATTGAATCAGTTTACAATGGCACATGATGTGTTAAAGCGACAGAATAACTGTTCAAACTAAGTACTGCCACTCAGTGCTCAAAGGCGTGTCCACACATTTTAACTACACCTTTCTTCCTACTTGGTTTTCCCTTTATCTCCAACCCTCTATAAAGCCAGACCTGTCAATCAAAGAAGAGACAAGGAGATGGAGATACAGGAAGAAAAAGCAGGTGGGATGGTGTATACAAATGGCCCGCTGTGATGCAGGGAGCGCTTGCACGTGTTTTCAATAGTCATTCTATGCTGACAGAGTCCCTTTAAACTGCTAGTATCAGTGAAAACACAGATCTTCACAGTTGCCGCAGGAGCCCAGGTTCCAGCACCTAATTGCATGGCTGCTGCCTCTGTACCGAATGTAATCAGCATAACAAATCTAGCTATCATGGAGCACAAACAGACATCACGTCAGTATACATTACATAGCATTAAGTGGTTAAAGAATCCACACATTTACTTATTTTATTTACATTTTAGCTTCCTGTGAAAATTGATATTATTAAACATCCAAATGAAACAGATGGCAAAAGTACTGCTGCCCATGCAAAATTGCTGGCACATGAAGATGTGACCATGTATGTATACCCATCTATTCCAGATTATGACAAACTGGTTCATGAAGTAAGTTATATTCGCACTATTATACCATAAGAACACATTTGTTAACACGGTAAAATTCAGGTTTTAATGCCGATGTGTATTTCTTGTTCATTCTTGAAGGTTATACTGGTATTTCCTGGTCCAAACGCAGTCTCACTCAAAGATGGGCTTAAGTTTCTGACACAATCTAATAATGAGAACAAGGATTTTTCTGAACCAAATATTAAACATCCAAGACTAGATACTAGCAAAAGTGACATTGAAGATAAAAGTATGATGGTCCCTGGAGTAAATATTAATTATTTGAAGAAAGTTGTATTCATTGATAGCACGTGGAATCAAACAAACAAAATCATATCAGACGAACGGCTGCAAGGTAATAAAAGTATCCACTTTTTCTGATTATAAAACTGATATCAAGCTCGTTTTCACAGAGGGCCACATCAGCATTGTTGTTGCTTACATCTGTAATTGTAAGAGTATATACTGTAAATATAACTACTCTTTAACAATATTGTTCAATAAACCTGAGACACTGTATCACTCATCATCTGCACTCATTGATCATGTCCTGGGAATAACAAGCAACAATACAAAATCAGATAAATTTTTATTGAATACTAGATGGCAGCCCGATTCTAAAGAATCGGGAGTCTAGAATCCATATATACTTTATTTATTCAAATGTAAGAATAATACAATTAATAAATAATAGTAAGAAAGAACAAAAAATGGCTGCACTCACCAGCTCTTGACAATTCTTGTTATTTAAGGTACAGTTACACAGGATCCATGAACATGCTTATGAGGGGAGGGATGAAAGACATCAGACGACAACTTTGCGTGTTGTGGCAAATGCCACAACAACGGTTCTTTGCTTAAGAACAATGTCAGGTAGTAGGAAAATAGTCAGTTAATAATAGGCAATAGTTCTTTGCAGGAATGCAGATATTAATAAATAGGCAGTTTATATTGCAGAGAAATTGCTGGGCAATAATGGACAATGTCCTTATGTGGCAAATAATAGAGCAATATACCCAATGTGGCAAAGAAGAGGTTAATAAAGGGCAGTCTCTCAGTATAACAGTCAGTGAATAATAGGCAGTATATGGAGAAAACACCAAACAAAAGTTCAAAATTGGTGTGAAAATGTCACTGAACCACTTCACAACTAAATATATATAGTTTTGGTAAATGGTATTATCATTTTTTTGACGAAATTCGGCAGGAGCTTGAAGAGCAATGTCACTGGGCCCGCCTCCACGCAGTAGAAACTTGCTGTGAGGTAAAAATTCAAAAATCACACCAAAATGGCGGGCGGAGTGTGTCACAGTACGGCACGTTTCTGATTGGTCGCTCGCAGCAGGCGGCAACCAATCAGACACTGGACACTGTTGACGTCACTTATCTCCGGACATTAGCTCCGGACATTAGCTCCGGACATTAGCTCCGGACAGGAAGTTGGCACAAATTGCAGGAAGTAGTATTCTAGGCAATTATATATTAGATGACAGAATAAAACATGTATTACTCATGACATTAGATTTTACACAGGTAACAATTGTTAATGAAAAATATCCCTCCCCCTACCCTGTCCCCTCATCCCTGCCCTACCCTTAGAGACCATAACGTAAGCATACAACATTCCTCACGTTGTACACATAATCAAATAGCGTACTATCACAACACCTGAAAACCTCTTATAGCGTCACATATCATTTCCAACGCACTAGTTCCAGTCAATCCACGGTTGCCATAACTTATGGAAAAGATCCAACTTGTTTCTCTTGGTGTAAATACTTTTTTCCAGTAGAAGTATATGATCAGTTTGTGTAATAAAGTCTCTTCTAGTCGGAGGTTCCGCTCTAATCCAAAATTTAGCTGTCAGCTTTCTTGCAATAAATAATCGCGCAATTACCATTTTGGTCGACTTGTCCGTTGTTATTTCTTCCAGGTATCCCAATATGCATACCAATGGGTTTCTAGGGACAATGCACCCATTCACCAATTCAATGCGATTCAATACCACTATCCAGAAGGAAGACAATCTAGGACAATGCCACAGCATATGCAATATACCCGCCTCTGATTGTGAACGCCTTGGGCATTCAGAATTAGGCCTCAGTCCAGCTCTGAATAACCTTTCAGGGGTTTTATAAGCCGTATAGATTACAAATAACTGCGACAACCTCCCGGGTTCACTCATAGATATGTTAGGCACATATTGTAAGATCGATTCCCATCTATCATCATCAATCTCTCCCAGTTCATCTTCCCATTTCCCTCTAGCCTTAATAGGAAAGGCAAATAGAAGATCCCCATATACCTCCGATATCGCCCCTCTCGTACCGCAATTCTTAAGGATAAATTCCAACATAAGATCTACTTGCATCACTATGAGCCTCCTTCTACTTTGTGTCTGATATGCGTGACGAATCCGGTTATATTGGTACAGCTCTGAACACGAACTGGAATTCTTCCTGTAACACCTCAAACGATTTAAGACTGCCCTGGCTGACTAGCTGACCAATCAATCTAATACCTGCCTCCTTCCAAACCCGAAAACCCTTCATTTGCCTAAATTCCTGCAAATATATGTTGTCCCATATAGGAAAAAACCTAGTAAAACCATTCACCCCTTTGATATGTATCACGTTTTCCCAAACCTTCACTCAAACCTTCAAACTTTCACTCAATGACCCCATCTTTAGTAAGTACCTCAAGCTATTGGGCGTTTGTCCCCTCCCTGTCTCATCCCTCCAGCCTTTAAGATGTTGACACTGTGCCGCTAAGAAATAAAACCAAGGATTAGGGAGCGCCAAACCAGACTCCGTTTTGGGCCTCTGTAATATCTCTTGTTTGAACCTTGAGCTCTTCCCCCTTTCCCCCCCCCCCCCCGTCCCTCCTATATTAGTTCACCAAACATTGATTTAATCCTACGAAACCTACACTGCGGGATCCAGATAGGAGAATTGTGCAGCACATAAAGCAGTTGCGGCATCACAATCATCTTTAAAAGATTCACCCTACCAACTACCGACAGGTGTAATTTATTCTATGCCAAAATTTTTGTACGTATTTTTGCAATAGTGGGCTTAAAGGGACTCTGTCACCTGAATTTGGAGGGACCAATTTTCAGCCATAGAGGCGGGGTTTTCGGTTGTTTGATTCACCCTTTCCTTACCCGCTGGCTGCATGCTGGCTGCAATATTGAATTGAAGTTCATTCTCTGTCCTCCATAGTACACGCCTGCGCAAGGCAAGATTGCCTTGTTCAGGCGTGTACTACGGAGGACAGAGAATGAACTTAAATCCAATATTGCAGCCAGCGGGTAAGGAAAGGGTGAATCAAACACCCGAAAACCCCGCCTCTATGGCTGAAAATTGGTCCCTCCCAATTCAGGTGACAGAGTCCCTTTAAATTTAATTCCTCAAACCTTGTTAGAGGAAGGGCAATATGAATCCCCGAGTATTTACATTTCTGAACCATCTTTAACCCCTTAGCGACCGCCGATACGCCTTTTAACGGCGGCCGCTAAGGGTACTTAAACCACAGCGCCGTTAATTAACGGCGCTGTGGAAAAAGTGAATAGCGCCCCCCAGAGTCGGATTTTCTCCGGGGTCTCAGCTGCCGGGGGTAGCCGATACCCCAGAGAACATGATTCGGGGTTTTTTTACCAACCCCACATTTGCGATCGCAAAAAAAAAACCGCGATCTCTTTTTAATTTCTCTGTCCTCCGATGTGATTGCACATCGGAGGACAGAGAAAAGGGGTCCCAGGTAGCCCCCCGATACTCACCTATCTCCCCCGGTGCTCCTCGTGGCTCCCGGTGGGCGCCGCCATCTTCAAAATGGCGGGCGCATGTGCAGTGCGCTCGCCGGCCGGCACCGGGGGAATCTTTGGGGTCTCGGCTGCCGGGGGTAGCCGAGACCCCAAAGAACATGATCGGGGTCGGTTTTACCGACCCCTGTTTTGCGATCGCCGGTAATTAACTATTTACCGGCGACCGCAAAAAAAAAAAAAAAAAAGTAAAGTGTAATTCTCTGTCCTCTGATGTGATCGCACATCAGAGGACAGAGAAATAGGGGGATTCGGGGACCCTAGCATACTCACCTGTGTCCCTGGGTCCTCCTGCTGCTCCTCCTGGCTGCCGGCAAAAGAAAATGGCGGGCGCATGCGCAGTGCGCCCGCCATCTGTCTCCATCTGCTGGCCGGCAGGAGAACAGCAGTTGGGGCTAAAATTAGGGTTAGGTTTAGGGGTAGGGTTAGGGGTAGGGTTAGGGCTAGGGCTAAATTTAGGATTAGGGTTGGGGCTAAATTTAGGGTTAGGCTTCTTTCACACTTACGTCGGTACGGGGCCGTCGCAGTGCGTCGGCCCGACATACCGGCGCACGTTGTGAAAATTGTGCACAACGTGGGCAGCGGATGTAGTTTTTCAACGCATCCGCTGCCCAATATATGTCCTGGGGAGGAGGGGGCGGAGTTACGGCCACACATGCACGGTCAGAAATGGCGGATGCGACGTACAAAAAAACGTTTCATTGGACTTTTTTTGTGCCGACGGTCCACCAAAACACAACTGATCCAGTGCACGACGGATGCGACGTGTGGCCATCTGTCACGATCCGTCGGCAATACAAGTCTATGGGCAAAAAACGCATCCTGCGGGCACATTTGCAGGATCCGTTTCTTGTCCAAAACTACGGATTGCGACGGATGCCAAACGACGCAAGTGTGAAAGTAGCCTTAGGGCTAGGGTTAGGGTTAGGGTTGGGGCTAAAGTTAGGGTTAGAGTTGGGATTAGGGTTATGGTTTGGATTAGGGTTGGAATTAAGGTTACGGTTGGGATTAGGGTTAGGTTTGGGATTAGGGTTAAGGTTAGGGTTGTGATTAGGGGTGTATTGGGATTAGGGTTAGGTTTGAGGTTAGGGTTGAGATTAGGATTAGGGTGTGTTGGATTTAGGGTTTTGATTAGGGTTATGGTTAGGGTTGACATCATGGTTGTTTTGGGGTAAGGGTTGTGATTATGGTTAGGGTTAGTGATTAGGATTATGGATCAGGTTGGGATTAGGGTTAGGGGTGTGTTGGAGTTGGGTTGGAGCTAGAATTGGGGGGTTTCCACTGTTTAGGTACATCAGGGGGTCTCCAAACACGACAGCCAATTTTGCGCTCAAAAAGTCAAATGGTGCTCCCTCCCTTCTGAGCTCTGCCGTGTGCCCAAACAGTGGGTTACCCCCACATATGGGGCATCAGCGTACTCGGGATAAATTGGACAGCAACTATTGCAGTCCAATTTCTCCTGTTACCTTTGTGAAAATAAAAACTTGGGGGCTACAATGTCTTTTTTGTGAAAAAAAATATTTTTTATTTTCACGACTCTGCATTCTAAACTTCTGTGAAGCACTTGGGCATTCAAAGTTCTCACCACACATCTAGATAAGTTCCTTGGGGGTCTAGTATCCAAAATGGGGTCACTTGTGGAGGGTTTCTACTGGTTAGGTTCATCAGGGGCTCTGCAAGCGCAACATAATGCTCGCAGACCATTCTATCAAAGTCTGCATTCCAAAACGGCGCTCCTTCCTTCCGAGCTCTGCCGTGCGCCTAAACAGTGGTTTACCCCCACATATGGGGTACCAGCATACTCAGGACAAATTGGACAACAACTTTTGGGGTCCAATTTTTCTTGTTACCCTTGTGAAAATAAAAACTTGGGGGCTAAAAAATCTTTTTTGTGGAAAAAAAAAATATTTTTTTTTTTCACGGCTCTACGTTATAAACTTCTGTGAAGCACTTGGGGGTTCAAAGTGCTCACCACACATCTAGATAAGTTCCTTAAGGGGTCTAGTTTCCAAAATGGTGTCACTTGTGGGGGGTTTCCACTGTTTAGGCACATCAGGGGCTCTCCAAACGCGACATGGCGTCCAATCTCAATTCCAGCCAATTCTACATTGAAAAAGTAAAACGGCACTCCTCTTCCAAGCTCTGCGGTGCGCCCAAACAGTGGTTTACCCCCACATATTGGGTATCGACGTACTCAGGAGAAATTGCATAACAACTTTTGTCGTCTAATTTCTCCTGTTACCCTTGTGAAAATAAAATTTGTGGGCAAAAAGATCATTTTTGTAGAAAAAAATGCGATTTTTTTTTTTTTTTTTTTTTTTTTTTTTTTTTTTTCAGGGCTCTACGTTATAAACTTCTGTGAAGCACATGGGGGTTCAAAGTGCTCACCACACATCTAGATAAGTTCCTTAAGGGGTCTAGTTTCCAAAATGGTGTCACTTGTGGGGAGTTTCCACTGTTTAGGCACATCAGGGGCTCTCTAAACGTGACATGGCGTCCGATCTCAATTCCAGCCAATTCTGCATTGAAAAAGTCAAACGGCACTCCTTCACTTCTAAGTTCTGCGGTGCGTCCAAAAAGTGGTTTACCCCCACATATGGGGTATTGGTGTATTCAGGAGAAATTGCATAACAAAATTTATGGTTACATTTCTGTTTTTACACATGTGAAAATAAAAAAATGGTTCTGAATTAAGATGTTTGCAAAAAAAAGTTAAATGTTCATTTTTTCCTTCCACATTGTTTCAGTTCCTGTGAAGCACGTAAAGGGTTAATAAACTTCTTGAATGTGGTTTTGAGAACCTTGAGGGGTGTAGTTTTTAGAATGGTGTCACACTTCGTTATTTTCTATCATATAGACCCCTCAAAATGACTTCAAATGTGATGTGGTCCCTAAAAAAAAATGGTGTTGTAAAAATGAGAAATTGCTGGTCAACTTTTAACCCTTATAACTCCCTAACAAAAAAAAATTTTGTTTCCAAAATTGTGCTGATGTAAAGTAGACATGTGGGAAATGTTATTTATTAACTATTTTTCGTGACATATCTCTCTGATTTAAGGGCATAAAAATACAAAGTTTGAAAATTGCAAAATTTTAAAAATTTTCGCCATATTTCCGTTTTTTTCATAAATAATCGCAAGTAATATCGAAGAAATGTTACCACTAACATGAAGTACAATATGTCACGAAAAAACAGTCTCAGAATCAGCGGGATCCGTTGAAGCGTTCCAGAGTTATAACCTCATAAAGTGACAGTGGTCAGAATTGCAAAAATTGGCTCGGTCATGAAGTACCCAATTGGCTCTGTCACTAAGGGGTTAATTTTGTAGGAATTCCCACCTCCCCTCGACCTTCGTTATCCCCGTCTATCGGCAAAACACATGATTTGTCCCAATTAATCATAAGTCCCGAAAACTGCCCAGATTCCTCAATTAGAGCCACCGCGTTACTAAGGGTCACCTCCGAATCTTCTAAGAAAAGTAAAATGTCATCAGCATATAAGGCCATTTTTTCCTTCTTTGTCCCATAAACAAAGCCCTTTACCTCATGTGCTCCTCTTATTTTAGCAGCCAAAGGCTCTACAGCTAAAGCGAAAAGCAACGGGGACAACGGACACCCCTGTCTCTTACCTCTAAATAGTGAAAAGGTCTCTGACAATTTATTGTTTACTCTGATTTTCGCCGTTGGAGCGGAGTATATCAACCTCACCCAAGAGATATATTTGGGCCCAAACCCCAGGCATTCCAGCACCAACCACAAGTAATTCCACTCTACACAGTCAAAGGCTTTGTGGGCATCCAAAGACACCACTACTCTCTTACCAGCATTATCAGCTGGAATTTGCATATTTAAATATAGCCTCCTTAAATTGATTGCCGTAGATTTATTGGGCATAAAGCCAGATTGATCCGGATGAATCACCTTGTCAATCACATGAGTCAGTCTGTTCGCCAAGGCTTTCGCCAAAATCTTTATATCTGCAGTTAAGAGTGAAATTGGTCTATAAGACTCTGGTAGCTGTGGATCTTTGTCAGCTTTAGGGATGACCACAACAATGGCCTCTCTCATAGATGGAGGCAGCACTCCCCTCCCCAACGAATCATTAAATACCCTTTCCAATCTGGTTATTAATTCTGCATTAAGAATTTTATAAACCTCAGGCGGGATGCCCTCTGCCCCTAGAGGCCTGCACCGCCACGTCTGCCAAAGCCGCCTTCAATTCTTCCTCTCCAAGCAGCTTATCCATCCACTCACTGTCCTCCTTGCTTAATGTGGGTAAATTAACCTCTTCCATATATTTATCTATCTCCTCTTTTCCCTTTTGCACCCTAGAGGAATATAGCTCACTGTAAAATATCCGGAAGACTTCTAAAGTTTGTTCCCCCTGAGTAACCACATTACCCTCCTCCGATTTTATGTCATATGCATGAGAAGAATCCCGTTGCGCTAAAGCCACCATTGAAAGCAAATGTCCCACTTTCTCCCCCTCCGCATAAAATGCCTCCTTTTGAAATGCTAGCAACCTCTGTGCCTTAAGGTACTGTCACACTAGACGATATCGCTAGCGATCCGTGACGTTGCAGCGTCCTCGCTAGCGATATCGTCTAGTGTGACAGGCAGCAGCGATCAGGCCCCTGCTGGGAGATCGCTGGTCGGGGAAGAAAGTCCAGAACTTTATTTCGTCGCTGGACTCCCCGTAGACATCGCTGAATCGGCGTGTGTGACACCGATTCAGCGATGTCTTTGCTGGTAACCAGGGTAAACATCGGGTAACTAAGCGCAGGGCCGCGCTTAGTAACCCGATGTTTACCCTGGTTACCATCCTAAAAGTAAAAAAACAAACACTACATACTTACCTACCGCTCTCTGTCCTCCAGCGCTGTGCTCTGCTCTCCTCCTGCTCTGGCTGTGAGCGTCGGTCAGCCGGAAAGCAGAACGGTGACGTCACCGCTCTGCTTTCTGGCTGCCCGGCGCTCACAGCCAGACCAGAAAAGCAGAGCGCCGAGGACAGACAGCGGAAGGTAAGTATGTAGCGTTTGTTTTTTTACTTTTTAGGATGGTAACCAGGGTAAACATCGGGTTACTAAGCGCGGCCCTGCGCTTAGTTACCCGATGTTTACCCTGGTTACCGGGGACCTCGGGATCGTTGGTCGCTGGAGAGCTGTCTGTGTGACAGCTCTCCAGTGACCAAACAGCGACGCTGCAGCGATCCGGATCGTTGTCGGTATCGCTGCAGCGTCGCTATGTGTGACGGTACCTTTACGCTTATGCAGTTGATTAACTTCCGCCTGAGCCACCTTCATTCTGTTTTGCGTATCCCTTGTGTATTCAGTGATTAGCGCTTCCTCAGCTGCCTTCAATTTCTCCATCACAATTTTATCTTGGTTTTTAGACATAGTCTTATGCCTTGATATATCCCGAAGATACGCCTTCATAGTATCCCAAACTACATGACCCCCGGAACTCCATTTACTCTAAAAAATTCCGCTAGTTCCTCCCCAACCTTTTCCATGTCCAAGAGCTGTAGCCAGAAAGGGTGAATTTTCCATCCCATCCCCACCAAATTCCCCTGGTCTACCAAATGTAATGACACCAGCACTGGACTATGATCTGATAGAACCCTAGGCAAGTACTCTACCTGTTGTACTAAATTATCCATCTCTTCATTCCCCAAAGCTACATCAATACGAGACAGAGAGCCATACGTCGCCGAGTAGCATGAGTAAATATATTTATCTACATTACGTACCCTCCATAAATTTATCCATCCTATTTCCCTTAGTTACCAAAAGGCGTCACATTCCCTTCCCCTCTCAGCAAAGCATGTCTACCCTTATCCCAATGATCATTAGCTATGTTGTTCACATCACCCATTATGAGCAAAGGAATCCCAACCCATCTGCCTGATATTTCCAGAATCTCCTGTAACTTTTTCTTAGAATATGGTGGAGGAATATATAATGACACTATACACGTTAAACAACTTACATACTGCCAACACATATTGACCATCTTTGTCTATTATCACCTCTATCTCTTCAAACGGGACACTTGTATGTATCAGTACTGACACACCTCTGGCGTAAGTTGAGAACGTCGAGTGATACGCCTTTCTCACCCATCTCTTCTGCAACATAGCTACTTTTTCCTCCACCAGGTGTGTTTCCTGAAGGCATATCACTGAGGGTCTCTGTTTCATCACATATTGCAATATTGCTGCTCGCTTCGTAGCATTTGCAAGACCCCTGACGTTCCAACTTAAAATTTTAATTTTCCCTCCCATTATGTTTAATAAAGACGAAAATTTGAACCATTCCCACTATGGCCTCTAACCCACCCCCATCCCCTTCCCTTCCCCCTCACCAACCCTTCTTTTCCCATCACTAGATCCCAAGTGAAGCAACTCCCTTGCTTCTTGTTCACCCCCCTTCAAGAACTTTATCAACTCTTTAAGTTAAGATCAAACTTACTCTCTCTATACGAGAACTGGGAACACTGTTTTACAGCCTAGAAATGCATCCACATCCCTGCTATACCTCTCCCACCCACCTATATCAAATTAAAATGTCCTTGCGCCGCCGAACACAACCAACTCAGAACAATAACATAACAAGTCATATCAAAAGTGACCCATGGCGATCAGTTTTAAAATAACTTAATAATATTCAGGGGTTATTAACTGTCCCAAGAACACTTAGAACCAGCTTCAGCGGGTCCGCTCCACTCCAATATGCTTGGCATTGAGATCCAGCCATTGAGTTGCCTCCTCCGGATTTTGAAAAAAAAGCACCCGATCCATAGCCACCATCTTGAGTTTAGCCGGATAGATCATTGAATAGCTCAAGCACAAGTCTCGCAGTCTCCTCTTGACCTCTCCAAACTTCATCCTAAGCTTTTGGACCACTGCAGAATAGTCAGGGTAAATGGAAATCCGATTCCCATCAATAGTTAGTCCATCACAATTCCTGGCCTTCCACAGCAGGATATCTCGGTCTCGATAGTTCAGAATTTTGGCCAGGATAGCTCTCGGGGCAGACCCCTGAGGCAGAGGTCTAGTAGGAACCCGGTGTGCTCTTTCAACCGCAAATAATTTGGTGAGGCTGTCACCTCCCACAGTATTTTTCAACCATGACTCAATGTACTCAGTGGGAATACTCCTTTCCACTTTTTCTGGCACACCATTGATTCTCAAATTATTCCTACGGGAACGGTTTTCAAGATCATCAGTCTTAAACTCCAACTCTGCGATACACTGGATGTATTTTTTTTCCCTTTTCAACAGTTCGTTAGCCTGATCTTCAACACTCCCCAAACGCTCCTCCACTCTCTTCTCAACTTTGCGCATAGCCGAGTTGAGGGACACCATCTCTCCCTTTAAGTCATCCACTCGCAAGTTCAGAGCAGCAAGAGCAGATTTACAGTACATCACCACTGAGAATATGTCTTTTAACGTCGGTTCCTCCATTTCAGCCATCTCCACATTCAGACATATCAGCTTGTGAGGCCATCTCAGCAGGTAATGTGGCTCCCTTCTCAAGAACTGTATCAGCTCTCACCGGGGACCCCCGCTCCAACACACACTGCTCTGTGCTCCGTCACTTCCATTCAACAGTTCCCTAGAGTCACTTATTCCTCCAGATCCCTCACCTTCAGCCTCCGATCGCAGTTTCTCAGCCTCCTCCGACCTTGCAAACCGCTCCAACTTGGCACTCACGTCCAGCTTCTTGCAATATGTGGCACTTGCCTTTGCCGCCTCCTCTGCAGACTCGGCGCCATCTTGGATCTGAGAGCTTGCCGCCGGCTCCTTTTGCTTCCTGCGCGTCATTCCCGGACCTGGACATCTCTCCACCGGGCTCCGCTTGTTCCCCTTGGCTCACCGGGTCCCGGGCACTCCTGGGCACTTTATAGACGTTAGGCGGCGCCTCAAAAATACTTTATTGCTTTAAGTGCAGCGGGAGAGATCCAGCGCACGTCCTCTTGCATCGCTCACTAGGCCACGCCCCCGTGTGGATAAAATTTAATTCAACTAGATTCCTTGGTTGAAATTCATTATATTATAATTTTAATTCAGGTTTTTTAAAACGCTTATCTATTTTGTTTTCTGGCTAGATATCCTACACCGCTTTCACCTGGTGAGCGTGTATAGTCCTGGTTTTAGATCATGTTCTACAGCAATCCATAATATAACTTGGAGGTTGCGTGATCTGTGCTTAGTCAGTCATCTGTCACAGCTGTGAGTAATATAGCAGGGAGCTTGCCATCAGTGATGCATAATCTGTGCTTACTGCTTAGTCATGTCAGAGTTGTGCATGGGTAGGACGCTCAGAGCTGTGCATACATAGGACGCTCAGAGCTGTGCATGGGTAGGACACTCAGTGCTGTGCATGGGTGAGACACAGCTGTGCATGCATAGGACACTTAGAGCTGTGCATTCATAGGATGCTCATGGCTGTGCATGGGTAGGACACTCTGAGCTGTGCATGCATGGGATGCTCAGGGCTGTGCATGCATAGGAAACTCAGAGCTGTGCATGCATAGGACGCTCAGATCTGTGCATGCATAGGACGCTCAGATCTGTGCATGCATGGGACGCTCAGATCTGTGCATGCATGGGATGCTCAGATCTGTGCATGCATGGGACGCTCAGATCTGTGCATGCATAGGACCCTCAGCTTTGCATGCATAGGACACTCAGAGCTGTGCATGCATAGGACATTCAGAGCTGTGCATGCATAGGACACTCAGATCTGTGCATGCATAGGACACTCAGATCTGTGCATGCATAGGACACTCAGATCTGTGCATGCATGGGACACTCAGATCTGTGCATGCATGGGACACTCAGGGCTGTGCATGGGTAGGACACTCAGAGCTGTTCCATTGCCCATGAGTTGCTTACAATAACAAACACAGGGAGCAGCAAGGGAGGCTAAGTGCTGGACTGGAGGAGAGTAAGTAATTCACAGTTTGTTTGTTTTTTTTAAAACAAATTTCAGTTGATTGAGAGGGGTTTTCTGAAAATGGAAAACTCCTTTCAAACGCATAATCCCAAAAAAAAATTCCAAGAGTATTACTCTACAATTAATAGTCCTATCTTTAAGAAATGAAGTGTCCTTTTGAATAGGAAAAAGACAACTTTTTAATGTATGAATGGGCAAATTGGGAGTCATCCTGACATGTTACTGCTTTCTCTTCAGATGCAGAGAGGCATGTCCCAAACAGGGACTCCCCTGTATGACATTCATAGCCATTTAAAAGTTTTTCTTATTTTAAGATCTATCATTTAAAATGTACTTTAATTGTGGGAAAACCTCTTTAAGTTCTGACATATTGTGCATTTTGGTTCATCAGTGTTCAAGATGTTCCCGTTCTCTGTAGTAATGGCTGAAATTCAACTCATTTTTATTACATATCTGAGCGACGTGGCCTATAATATAATTTTGGGTACATTTTATTTGGCACTTTGTGCTAAACAGCGCTATTTTGAAAGTTGGCCTTTGGTTCAGGTTACGTTTCCATTTGTTTAAAGGCTAAAGTGAAGCAAATGTCAAAACCTTTTTAAGTTGTGTACCTTTTGAAATTGTGTATTACATGAAAGCTTTGTGAAACATTGTTGCGTTCTTAATCTAGATTGCATGTTTCAAAAGGGAACCAACTTTAACACGTGCTGGATCTGACAAAAGCGAGAGGCGACAGACACCGCATAAGATAGAGGAATGTGAAAGCATGTGTTTGTTTTCTTTACATGCAGTTATGCTGCTTTATTTGCCATGAACTATATGACTTTGATTTCCATACTGTGATGAGATTGAGGATGATGGTTACATCTGTATTGGACGTATACAAATATGAAACCATGAAAAGGAGAACAGATCTGAAATATTCATCACAAGGGACAATTATTTATTTTTGCAACCTGCCCCACACATGTAAAAACATTGGATTAATTTAACATCTGTTATTTACCACTGTCTTTTTTTGCTTACCCAGCAGTGTTTCATTTCACGTGGTCTGCGACAATACATGCGTAGTACTACAGAAGAATGTGCCATATGGAGACAGAAATCAATAGTTGGCTATTGTTGCCCATTGGGCTAGTTTACCTTAATCTCATATGGCCAATAAAAGATAATGGATTGTGGTATTAAAGGGCTGTCAACATGCTTAAGAGCTTTTCCAGGAATACACATTGACGTCCTATTCTTAAAGAAGACCTTTCACAGGATTTTTTAAATTTCAAATGGAGTATCTCCAATTATTACACTGATTCTGGAACAGATTTTGATTTTTTTCTGTGCCTCCAAGGTGATTGGAGGAGACACTCAGTGTAAATTAAAAAATCCAGGAAAAAGTATTTTTTAATTTCTTAAGAATGGGGTGACTTTTTCACTTTCATTTTTTTCCCTCCTCTTCTTCCAAGAGTTGTGCCTTTTTTTATCTTTTTGATTTTCAGTTGACATAGCCAAAAGTGACACCATTCTAAAAACTGCACCCCTCAATGTGTTCAAAACCACATTCAAGAAACCTTTCAGGTGCTTCAAGAGAACTGAAGCAATGTAGAAGGAAAAAACATTTAACTTTTTTTCCACAAAAAAATTCACTTTAGACCCAAACTTTATTATTTTAACAATAGTAACAGGATCCATTGTTTGGGCACAGCAGGACTTGGAAGGGAAGGAGAACCGTTTGACTTTTTAAACTCAAAATTGGCTGGAATTGTGAGTAGATGCCATGTCGCGTTTGGAGAACCCCCGATGTGCCTAAACAATGGAAATCCCCCACAAGTGACCCCATTTTGGAAACCACACCCCTGAAGGATTTTATCCAGGGTTATAGTGAGCATTTTTTAATTCACACGTATGACACAGAATTTGATACCATTAGGTTGTCGTATTGAATATGTCTTCATTAGTGTACAGCGCAAAACTCCAGCTTGCATCGGGTGCTCAAGAATGCACCGAATATCTCGGGAACTAAAGTAACATGCTCGAATCCACCGAAAAAAAAACATGCAGGGGTTTGCGACACTCCTGGCATACCCGAGCGTCCGATGCAAACTTGAGTAGCAAGCACTTGCGCTCATTAATAGCCTTCATATCGTCAAAAGGAACCAATAGGGAAAAATTCCCTATTGTTGCCGGGTACCGGCTAGCAGATCTCGGCTGGTGCACTGCTCCTGTGCCCACCATTTTTTTCCAGGAAGATGACGCAGGGGGACAGAGCAGGAGGTATCAGGGGACCCCATTTCTCTCTTCTCTGATATGGTAAATCATATCAGACGAGAGAGTAACACATTTTAAATCATACTTATTTTCTTTTGTGATCGCTGTTATTCGGTGAATACTGGTGATCACGTGATAGGGGACCATAAAAACCGGCCCTGATCATATTCTCCAAGGTCTCAGTTACCCCCGGTTAAATTCCTGTTGGGTGCCGGTAATGTAACACAAATGATCCAGAATCCACCCACTTCATGGAGCGGGTTCAGCATTATATGCACTACTCCTATTGGGTTTGGGTAAAACCTCTTTGAAGGGATCTAAGTTATAGACACTAGTGACATCGTCCTGTGCTATTAGTCCCTAAACCCCCGTAGGAATATACACTGCTCAAAAAAATAAAGGGAACACTAAAATCCTACATCCTAGATATCACTGAATGAAATCTTCCAGTTGTAAATCTTTATTCATTACATAGTGGAATGTGCTGAGAACAATAAAACCTAAAAATTATCAACGTAAATCACAACTAATATCCCACGGAGGTCTGGAGTTGGAGTGATGCTCAAAATCAAAGTGGGAAATGAAGTTACAGGCTGATCCAACTTCAGTGGAAATGCCTCAAGACAAGGAAATGATGCTCAGTAATGTGTGTGTGTGGCCTCCACGTGCCCGTATGGCCTCCCTACAACACCTGGGCATGCTCTTGTTGAGGTGGCACATGGTCTCCTGAGGGATCTCCCAGACCTGGACCAAAGCATCCGCCAACTCCTGAATAGTCTGTGGTGAAAGGTGACATTGGTGGATGGTGCGAGACATGATGTTTCATATGTGTTCAATCGGATTCAGGTCTGGGGAACGAGCGGGCCAGTCCATAGCATCAATGCCCTCATCTTGCAGGAACTGCTGACACACGCCAGCCACATGAGGTCTGGCATTGTCCTGCATTAGGAGGAACCCAGGGCCAACCGCACCAGCATATGGTCTTACAAGGGGTGTGAGGATCTCATCTCGGTACCTAATGGCAATCCGGCTACCTCTGGCGAGCACATGGAGAAATAAATGCCCCCCAACACCATTACTGACCCAGTGCCAAATTGGTCATGCTGAAGGATGTTGCAGGCAGCAGATCGCTCTCCACGGTGTCTCCAGACTCTGTCACGTCTGTCACATGAAAGCAGGTTCACACTGAGCACATCTGTGAAGAGCATAGGGCCCCAGTGGCGAATTTGTCAATCCTGATGTTCTGTGGCAAATGCCAAGCGTCCTGAACGTTGTTGGGCTGTGATCACCACCTCAATCTGTGGATGTCAGGCACTCAGACCATCCTCATTGAGTCGGTTTCTAACCGTTTGTGCAGCTACATGCAAATTTGTGGCCTGCTGGAGGTCATTTTGCAGGGCTTTGGCAGTACTCCTCCTGTTCCTCCTTGTACAAAGGCTGAGGTAGCGGTCCTGCTGCTGGGTTGTTGCCCTCCTAGGACCCCCTCCACATCTCCTGGTGTACTGGCCTGTCTCCTGGTAGCACCTCCAGCCTCTGGACACTACGCTGACAAGACACAGCAAACCTTCTTGCCACAGCTCTCACTGATGTGCCATCCTGGATGAGCTGCACTACCTGAGCCACTTGTGTGGGTTGTAGAGTCTGTCTCATGCTACCACGAGTGTGAAAGCACAACCAACATTCAAAAGTGACCAAAACATCTGCCAGAAAGCATTAGTAGTGAGATGTGGTGAGTGTGTCTTGATAATTGCCAATAATTTCCATCTGTTGTCTATTCCATTTGCACAACAGCATGTGAAATTGATTGTCAAACAGTGTTGCTTCCTAAGTGGACAGTTTGATTTCAGAGAAGTTTGATTTACTTGGAGTTATATTCTGTTGTTTAAGTGTCCCCTTTATTTTTTTGAGCAGTGTGTATATGCTCTTATGCAGATATTGTAGCTGTAGTGGACACTAGCGCCAGTTGATCATCTAAGCCTAATTTAAATGTGTTCATATGCATCTCCTCATATATAACTGAGATGTAAAGGCTAATCTCTCCATTGCTGCATGGTTCTGCTAAATGTGAGTGAGCTAACTAGCAATCTCAATCAAACAATACTCAATTAATATATTTAACTAGATGGTGACCCGATTCTAACGCATCGGGTATTCTAGAATATGCATGTCCACATAGTATATTGCACAGCCACGTAGTATATTGCCCAGTGACGTAGTGTATTGCCCAGCCACGTAGTATATTGCCCAAGCACGTAGTATATTGCCCAGTGACGTAGTATATTGCCCAGCCACGTAGTATATTGCCCAGCCACGTAGTATATTGCCCAGCCACGTAGTATATTGCCCAGCCACGTAGTATATTGCCCAGCCACATAGTGTATTGCCCAGCGACGTAGTATACAGCACAGAGGCACGTAGTATACTGCCCAGCTACGTAGTATATTGCCCAGCCACGTATGTAACAGGTTAAAAAAGAAACATATACTCACCCTCCGAGGGCCCCTTGTAGTCCTATCGCCTGTGTGCGGTGCACGCGGCAGCTTCCGGTCCCAGGGTTGGTATGAGCACAGGACCTGTGATGACGTCACGGTCACATGACCGTGACGTCATGGAAGGTCCTTCTTGCATAGCATCTTTGGAACCGGAACCTGCCGCTTGCACTGCTGAGGACAGCACGCACGTCGGAGGGTGAGAATAACCTTTTTTTTTTTATTATAATTATTAACATTAGATCGTTTTACTATTGATGCTGCTTAAGCAGCATCAATAGTAAAAAGTTGGTCACACAGGGTTAATAGCTGCGTAACTGGAGTGCGTTACACCGTGCTCCAGTAACGCTGGCATTAACCCTGTATGAGGGCTGACTGGATGACTGGAGGGGAGTATGGTGCGGGCACTGACTGCGGGGAGGAAAGAGCGGCCATATTGCCGCCGGACTGTGGCCGTCGCTGATTGGTCGTGGCAAAACACCCACGACCAATCAGCGACTTGGATTCCATGACACAGAGGCCGCGACCAATGAATATCCGGGACAGACAGAAAGACGGAAGTGACCCTTAGACAATTATATAGTAGATTCTCTGTAGCACAGTTCATGTACAGTACAATATACTGTATATGCTCATGATTAATATTGGAAAATGTGCACTAGTGCTTATTCAGCTATTTTCATATTTGCCAGTATATTTGTGGTGGGATTACCAGCAGGCAAAATCCCTATGATTATGTATTGTTATTCAGCATAGGCAACATTTTGTACTAGCTTATTCAGAGCTGTTCAGATACAGTAGCTACTATTTATGTAAGAACCTTACAAGTTTGCAGTTTAGCAGCATTAATAATGAGTTTTTTTCACTATTATTCAGTTAGGGCGTTTATTTATAACCACCACTCAGAATGTAAAATTGCAGTTTTATTAGTATTAATAAGTGAAGCTTTATTGATTACCGTATATACTTGAGTATAAGCCGACCCCCCTAATTTTGCCACAAAAAACTGGGAAAACTTATTGACTCGAGTATAAGCCTAGGGTAGGAAATGCAGCAGCTACCGGTGAATTTCAAAAATAAAAATAGATGCTCCATACCGTTCATTATTGCCCCATAAGATGCTCCATATAAAGCTGTGCCACATATAATTCTCCATATCATTCATTGTTGCCCCATAGATGCTCCATATAAAGCTGTGCCACATATAATGCTCTTGACCGTTCATTATGGCCCCATAGATGCTCCATATAAAGCTGTGCCCCACATATAATGCTCTGCACCGTTCATTATGGCCCCATAGATGCTCCATAGAAAGCTGTGCCCCATATAGAATGCTCTGCACCGTTCATTATGGCCCCATAGATGCTCCATAGAAAGCTGTTCCCCATATATATTGCTCTGCACTGTTGATTATGGCCCCACAGATGCTCCATTTATAATGCTGCTGCAATAAAAAAAAAATCACATACTCACCTCTCAGGACGCCGGCGCTTTCAATATTTACCTGCTCCTCGTGCGGCTCCGTCTGCAGCACTGACGCTCAGCAGAGGGCGCGCACTGATTACGTCAACACGCCCTCTGAACTGAGCGTCACAGCCAGAGGAGAGGACGCTGCAGACGGAGCCGCACCGGAGCGAGGAGCAGGTAAATATCGCGCAGCGCTGTGCTCCCCGTATACTTACCTGCTCCTGGTGCGGTCCCTGCAGTCCCTGGCTTCCCCGGTGCTTCATCTTCTTCCTGTATTGAGCGGTCACAGTTACCGCTCATTTACAGCAATGAATATGCGGCTCCACCCCTATGGGAGGTGGAGCCGCATACTCATTTCTGTAATGAGCGGTGCCATGTGACCACTCAGTACAGGAAGAATCTGCAGCGTCGGGGAAGCCAGGGACTGCAGGGACCGCACCAGGATCAGGTAAGTATAATTACACAGCCCCTGCTCCCCCTCCCCTGCCGACCTCCCGGTATATGACTCGAGTATAAGCCGAGAGGGGGACTTTCAGCCCCAAAAAATGGGCTGAAAATCTCGGCTTATACTCGAGTATATA